>NC_090265.1:786857049-787220799 GCF_040414725.1 Anabrus simplex
CCATCCATCCATCCATCCATCCATCCATCCATCCATCCATCCATCCATCCATCCATCCATCCATCCATCCATCCATCCATCCATCCATCCATCCATCCATCCATCCATCCATCCATCCATCCATCCATCCATCCATCCATCCATCCATCCATCCATCCATCCATCCATCCATCCATCCATCCATCCATCCATCCATCCATCCATCCATCCATCCATCCATCCATCCATCCATCCATCCATCCATCCATCCATCCATCCATCCATCCATCCATCCATCCATCCATCCATCCATCCATCCATCCATCCATCCATCCATCCATCCATCCATCCATCCATCCATCCATCCATCCATCCATCCATCCATCCATCCATCCATCCATCCATCCATCCATCCATCCATCCATCCATCCATCCATCCATCCATCCATCCATCCATCCATCCATCCATCCATCCATCCATCCATCCATCCATCCATCCATCCATCCATCCATCCATCCATCCATCCATCCATCCATCCATCCATCCATCCATCCATCCATCCATCCATCCATCCATCCATCCATCCATCCATCCATCCATCCATCCATCCATCCATCCATCCATCCATCCATCCATCCATCCATCCATCCATCCATCCATCCATCCATCCATCCATCCATCCATCCATCCATCCATCCATCCATCCATCCATCCATCCATCCATCCATCCATCCATCCATCCATCCATCCATCCATCCATCCATCCATCCATCCATCCATCCATCCATCCATCCATCCATCCATCCATCCATCCATCCATCCATCCATCCATCCATCCATCCATCCATCCATCCATCCATCCATCCATCCATCCATCCATCCATCCATCCATCCATCCATCCATCCATCCATCCATCCATCCATCCATCCATCCATCCATCCATCCATCCATCCATCCATCCATCCATCCATCCATCCATCCATCCATCCATCCATCCATCCATCCATCCATCCATCCATCCATCCATCCATCCATCCATCCATCCATCCATCCATCCATCCATCCATCCATCCATCCATCCATCCATCCATCCATCCATCCATCCATCCATCCATCCATCCATCCATCCATCCATCCATCCATCCATCCATCCATCCATCCATCCATCCATCCATCCATCCATCCATCCATCCATCCATCCATCCATCCATCCATCCATCCATCCATCCATCCATCCATCCATCCATCCATCCATCCATCCATCCATCCATCCATCCATCCATCCATCCATCCATCCATCCATCCATCCATCCATCCATCCATCCATCCATCCATCCATCCATCCATCCATCCATCCATCCATCCATCCATCCATCCATCCATCCATCCATCCATCCATCCATCCATCCATCCATCCATCCATCCATCCATCCATCCATCCATCCATCCATCCGTCCGTCCGTCCGTCCGTCCGTCCGTCCGTCCGTCCCTCCGTCCCTCCATCCCTCCATCCATCCATCCATCCGTCCGTCCGTCCGTCCGTCCGTCCGTCCATCAATCAATCAATCAATCAGCACGTGCACACCCTCTCGTTCTCCATATCTATATTATAAAAACCGTATATCTGACTGACTAAATTATTTCCTCTTCCTGTACTGTTAATATTTGTCCCAATTTCTCCTCTTGAATTCCAACCTTTCCATAATTTGATCTTTGCTCTTTTAAAAGTTCCATTTAATGTATCCCATCTTTCCACTGACATTTCGCAACCCACCGCTTAGTCGAGTAGCTCGTCTCCTAGGTGGTATGTTTCAAGCTCTCGGTAGAGATGGTGGTCTTCAGTTAGTTAGGAGGGCGTTATGAGTCAGTGACGAGAAGCATTGAAATATGGTCTTGACTAAAGAAAGTGCAGAGATTTCTGAAGACAATTTCTCTGGGGAGTTGTAAGAAGTCGTGCCGGAGAGCAGGGGTTTGACGCACCA
This sequence comes from Anabrus simplex, assembly GCF_040414725.1. Taxonomy (NCBI): domain Eukaryota; kingdom Metazoa; phylum Arthropoda; class Insecta; order Orthoptera; family Tettigoniidae; genus Anabrus; species Anabrus simplex. The sequence goes on from NC_090265.1 coordinate 786,859,013, forward strand.
GAGGACGGTGTATTAGATCCATTTCGTGTTGAAAATTAATTCGAGCACGAGTCAATTTGTAAATAGTAGTAGTAGTTGGAAAAATGTAATCAGTAAAATAAAATACGTCCCCCCTCCGAGTACCCTAATTTTAGCTTGAAGAACAGCAACAATCTGTCACAATAATAATAATAATAATAATAATAATAATAATAATAATAATAATAATAATAATAATAATAATAATAATAATAATAATAATAATAATAGACCATGTAGCCACATCGAACCCTGCAGAGGTTTTGAACGTTAAAGTGCAAAAGGGTGCAAACATAGATTCTTGTTAGAGTCAAGATAAGAGTTATTCCAAAGTCCTTCAAGAGACCTTCACCCAAAATCAAACTGATCGAACTGATGAACTCAAGATAAACCAAGAGATTGTTGAGAACTATAAACGAGAGCTTGAGGTATTAGAACCTTCGAATTGGGACGAAATGGCAGTTGAAAAGACTATAATGATCGCCAAAAAGAAGAAACATCCATGGTGGAATGATGATTGTGAAGTAGCCTTACGGGAAAGGTCCAATGCGAGGAATAAATGGTGTGCTAATCACAAGAATTTCGAAGACTTCAAGGAACAACGGAAACACACAGCAAAAATTCTTCGGAATACGAAGAGAAAGTACGAGAAAGAACAGCTGCACAACATAGAAGAAGATTTCAAGAGAAACAACACAAGAGATTTCTATAGAAGGTTTAAAAACAAAATCAAAAAATTCTCCCCTGGTAATCTATGTTTTAAAAGTGAACAAGGGAAACTCATTACTGGTGACAAGAAGAATTGCAAGTATCTGGCCAACTATATCCAGAATATTCTGAACTGTGAACCTCCTGAAGATGGATTGCTGTTTGGAGAGCCTCAATTCAAGTTGAAGGATTCATTACCACAAATAAGGAAGAAATTAGGGACATTAAGCAACTAAAAACAACAAAGCTCCTGGGAAAGATTCAATTACTGCAGAGTTATTCAAATTTGCAGATGAAAATATAGTGGAAAAATTAGAGGAATTATTCGCTTTTATTTGGGAAAAAGAAGAAATACCAAGTGATTGGAAAAATGCACTCATTCATCCTTTACACAAAAAAGGGGACCAAACTAACGTCAACAACTACAGAGGTATCTCTCTTCTTCCTATAGCATACAAAATTATATCCAAAGCATTGCAGCGGAGGCTTGAAACACATCTAGATAAACAAATTGGTGAATATCAGGCAGGGTTCAGGAAAGGGCGTTCATGTGCTGAGAGGAAAGGGCTAGGAGTGGGAAGAGAGCGATTTTGGCCTTGATTAAGGTGCATCTGCAGCATTTGCTTGGTATTAAAAGGAGAAACAACGGAGAACCATCTTCAGGGCTGCAAACAGTGGGGTTCGAACCCACTATCTCCCAAATGGCAAGGTGAAAGCTATGTGACGAAAACCGCACAGTTATTCGCTAGGTTATGCATCTTGTAATCGTGTTACAAATTCATACATAATCAAAGTCATACGCTTAGAATATAACAATAAACTTTACATTATCCCATACTAGCTGTAGTACCCGGCGCGATGCCTGGATAGTTTTTGATGTTTACCTGGATTTGTATTACCAATCAGTTACGTGTGAAGTGAATTTCTATAGAATTCCTTTTTGATATGTTGATTGATATTTTACGATTTATTATGTAGTTTTTGAGTTATTTAGATGTGTTTGATTTCAGGTCCTAGATTATTAAATTTTCGAGTAAATTTTGTGGAAGCTCGAATTGACTGGGAAGTATTTGATCCCTTCAAATAAATAAGGAGTGATAACTGTTGTAGCCTATGTGAATTTACCCGTCGCGCTATAGATATGATGTACACTTCTTCAACTGTCATTGAGGCTATTACTAATCAGCCTTGCGACCCCAAAAGCACTAGATTCAACACTAATCTCGGTAATGTTAGACTGTTTAATTTTAACCCCAACTCAGTCCCTGATAGTCATATGTGTACCAAGTTTGGTTGAGAGGTATGCTATACACACATACGTTCATACACTCCGTCGCTTTGGACATTTTCCTTTCTTAGCCCGTTATCAAACTCCCACCCCCACGATGCCGACTGGGACTGAACTTTGATTTAGAGGGTATCCAAAGTGTCACAGTTCAACTAAGCGACCCCTAAAACTATGGATTCGACACTGTAATGAGGGGGAGTATAATGCCGTAATAATAATAATAATAATAATAATAATAATAATAATAATAATAATAATAATAATAATAATACTACTTGCCCGCTGTCATTTCTTGATGGATACAGTACTTTTGCATCCATCTCTTGGCACACACCAGAGTAAAGTGTAGCTTCCACCCAAGTCCCAGTCAACATCCATGGCTGTGACAATATGGAAGGTGCTGGGGTATGGGTAGTGCTGAGTAATGACATTCAGAGCATGACTAGTGCATCTGAGTGTTATGAAAGGTGCTGCTCCTAGGGTCAGTCGTGCTGCAATAGTACTTTCTGACCCAGTGAAGAAAGCAATGGCGAACTACCTCACTCCTCATCTTGCCTAGTACGCCTCATTTTGGTGCTGCCATTGGTTTTCGGGGTTTCCTTATAACCGCATAACCTTTGGTGGTGCTATTTGAGGATCCAACCAGCCTCTGGGCTGATGACCTAACAGACAGACAATAATAATACTATAATGGTCTAGGTAGACACCAATCACAACTCAGATAGAAATTCCTGCTAGTAGTAACGATCCCTTAGAGTAAATTCATTAAGGTTGGCACCCCAGAATTACCGTGGTTCAGCACTTAAGTGTAATAGGGGATACACGCACGTAATTTATTTTTCGTCTATATTTTTAAATATGCGATTGTAAGATAGGAAATTAAGAGGAAAGAAGTGGAAGTAATAGCTGGGAACTCCAAGGACAAAGAATGAGCTTAACGTCGGATGAAATAAGGAGCACAGTAAGTAAATATTGCACTTTGGGTTTGGCATTAGGTTCGGGTATAGGATTGCCAAGGCAAGATAAGGGAGTACCGATAACTTTTATACAAAAATCTATTTGAATAAACGCAATACCAAATGTACAAATTTACAAGAAAATCTAGTGATGTTTACAATAGTGCCGTAGGAAAGAAAGGAATTCATACAAATATAGTTTTGTCCCAACCATCGTCTCTACAGTGCAGAAGAGACAAATAAGAGAAAAAGGGGAGGGGGGATAAAGGAGGTACATTCATGCCCAAAGGCAAATAGCAAGCTAACCAGAAATACCTCTAACACTTTACACAAATTTAAATACAGAAGAAAAGATTTCATAGAACACCTCTGAGAAGTACATTGGTTGTACATGTTACGCAACCCCAGGCTTGCAGAATGATCTCTGGGAAACATTACACACCTCGAGAATGAGAATACGAGTTTTCTGATGCCAAGAAATACCAGGTAAATGATTTGACTGCACCTTTAATCATTACGACATCCCAAGCAGGTCAACCCAGTCTCACTTAACCTTGAAACATTCAAAACAAAGTAACTAGAGAACATGTGTACGGATCAAGACCAGGCTTGATGAATAAATGGTTCATGTTCACAGATGAAGTGGACAATAAAAAGCAATAGATGCCAGACACACACACACCTCGGAAAGCTTAAAACAATACGCACCAAGCGTAGACCGGTGAAGGTACAAAGTCTTTCACTAGGAAATGGCATGCTCTCCATTAGCCGCTAGGTGAATTCAAGTACTCATATTGCAGGTTTTGAAACATAATTAAAATGTTAGTCTTACCTCATGTCCATGTCCATCGTTCCAGAGCGAGAAGAAGATAGATTAAATACACTGCTCCATAAGAGAAAAATAAAACAGTGGTAGTTCCACCCTCTACTCAGGCTTGAAGTCCATCTCAATTGGGTATGAGTAGTGATGTGCGCGAGTAACGCTTGGACTCGCGAGAATCGAGTCTGGCCGAGTCCAAGCCTTGCCGAGTAACCCGTGCGAAGTACTCGAGTCTCCACTGTGACGTCACGATCCATAACAGCGACCTGTTGCCGATCAGTCGGGAGAAATGCTCCAATCATTAAGTACTATTACAACAGCTACGTAAATGATGACCATAACGTGAAACACGCGAGTGTATCACCGTAACTTATTTGTTTCGAAATACCATTCGTTTAGTTTGTCACACAATGTTTTCTTTCCTCCTTCGTCTATATTTAGTTGGGCGCGCTCATTACAGCACTTATATGTACCGTAACGGTTAGTGTTACTAACTCCCATCCTTGGAAGCCTGGGTTCGATTCCCGGTACCGCCAGAAATTTTAGAATGTCCGAAAGGCTGGTATGGGATTGAAATGGTACATGCAGCTCACCTGCAATGGGGGTTTTCCCGAAAGGAGCTGCACCACCTCGGGATGAGGATATGAGTTTGCATATTTGCATTATATCGCCCAATCTAGCAATCTAGCTGTATCCCTATTTCTTCTTCTTCTTAATCTGCTTACCCTCCAGGTTCGGTTTTTCCCTCGGACTCAGCGAGGGATCCCACCTCTACCACCTCAAGGGCAGTGTCCTGGAGCTTCAGACTTTGGGTCGGGGGATACAACTGGGGAGGATGACCAGTACCTCGCCCAGGCGGCCTCACCTGCTATGCTGAACAGTGGCCTTGGCGGGGGGTGGGAAGATTGGAAGGGATAGGCAAGGAAGAGGGAAGGAATCGGCCGTGGCCTTAAGTTAGGTACCATCCAGGCATTTGCCTGGAGGAGAAGTGGGGAAACCACGGAAAACCACTTCCAGGATGGCTGAGGTGGGAATCGAACCCACCTCTACTCTGAGTGGACCCCGTTCCAGCCCTCGTACCACTTTTCAAATTTCGTGGCAGTGCAGGGAATCGAACCCGGACCTCCGGAAGTGGCAGCTAATCATGCTAACAACTACACCACAGAGGCGGACCATCCCTATTTCACATTAAAAATATCTTAACATAGTCGCTAGTTACATAGATTCATCTGAACACACTGCAGACAATTGACAGTGCGAGACGCAAGGTTCGGTAAGGGGCGCAATGTTCACACAATTGTAGAGGTCAGATATACCACACACAGCTTTAAAAGCTTTACGGTTCTTTGTATAGTCACGAGCGTACAATAATGCCTTTTATAATATAAATAGATTAGTCGAAAATGTACGTTTGTCCTGCCTGATCTTTACAATTTCACACTGTGCGCCGGTAAAATGAAATGGCGTATGGCTGTTAGTGCCGGAAGTGTCCGATGACATGTTCGGCTCGCCAGATTCAGGTCTTTCGATCTGACACCGGTAGGCGCCCTGCTCGTCATACATACATACATACATTATCATTATAGACTGTTATGCCTTTCAGCGTTCAGTCTGCAAGCCACTGAGAATTTACTAAACGTCGCCACAATCCTCGATTTGCAACTAGTGTTGTGGCCTCATTTAGTTCTATACCTCTTATCTTTAAATCGTTAGAAACTGAGTCTAACCATCGTCGTCTTGGTCTCCCTCTACTTCTCTTACCCTCCATAACAGAGTCCATTATTCTCCTAGGTAACCTATCCTCATCCATTCGCCTCACATGACTCCACCACCGAAGCCGGTTTATGCGTACAGCTTCATCCACCGAGTTCATTCCTAAATTAGCCTTTATCTCCTCATTCCAAGTACCCTCCTGCCATGGTTCCCACCTGTTTGTACCAGCAATCATTCTTGCTACTTTCATGTCTGTTACTTCTAACTTATGAATAAGATATCCTGAGTCCACCCAGCTTTCGCTTCCGTAAAGCAAAGTTGGTCTGAAAACAGACCGATGTAAAGATAGTTTCGTCTGGAAGCTGACTTCCTTCTTACAGAATACTGCTGATCGCAACTGCGAGCTCACTGCATTAGCTTTACTACACCTTGATTCAATCTCACTTACTATGTTACCATCCTGGGAGAACACACAACCTAAATACCTGAAATTATCGACCTGTTCTAGCTTTGTATCACCAATCTGGCATTCAATTCTGTTGAATTTCTTACCTACTGACATCAATTTAGTCTTCGAGAGGCTCATTTTCATACCATACTCATTGCACCTATTTTCAAGTTCCAAGATATTAGACTGCAGGCTTTCGGCACATTCTGCCATTAAGACCAAGTCGTCAGCATAGGCCAAACTGCTTACTACATTTCCACCTAACTGAATCCCTCCCTGCCATTTTATATCTTTCAGCAGATGATCCATGTAAACTACGAACAGCAAAGGTGAAAGATTACAGCCTTGTCTAACTCCTGTAAGTACCCTGAACCAAGAACTCATTCTACCATCAATTCTCACTGAAGCCCAATTGTCAACATAAATGCCTTTGATTGATTTTAATAATCTACCTTTAATTCCATAGTCCCCCAGTATGGCGAACATCTTTTCCCTCGGTACCCTGTCATATTGAACCATTCTGTTCATTGGAACAATTGTATTAATTTGAGTATTGGATATTGGAATCACACAAGACCACCCACGAAGCCGATGTCTTACAGTATATGTCATAAAGGGGTCCAGAAGAAGCGTTCTTATGTGAAGTGAGCGCGAGCGTCATTATGAGAAATCTCCAGAACTCATTAAAAGGAGTTATGTCCCAAGCCAAGCCTCTTGATGAAGATTGGGGACGCTTTCCAGTTCCCGGCTAAACTTATTATAGGAGGGAAGAATGAAATAAATTAATATCTTTGGTTACGGAAGAGATGCATTGGATTTGAGACAAGAATTGCAACCTGTATTATTTCTGCTTTATTTTGATAGGCATTAGGGCTGCATTCATTAATGCATTCGCTAATTTGAGCTCATGATATAATTAATGCGGGAAAACTTCCCGGGCGCGCTAATAGTGCACGCAACCAAGCGGCTTGATGACGCGAGACGGGATTATAAAATAAGGCAGCCTGGCATATCAGACTCATTCGTGGACAAGAACACTGCTTGAACGAGTCGTCATACTGCGTGTCGGTACTGAGAACAACGCTTTGTCTTCGAGCAGCACAGACGAACAGTACTGCTATTTCTGCAAGGAAGTAAGTACTCAACTTGAATATTCAGATGAATTTAAGATTTTACCTGTGAGAATCTGCTATGGGGAGATGAGGTACTGCTTATAAGAGACTAATGAACTAGTAGCTTCAATTTTCTGTGAGGTCAAGGGATTACGGACGAACTGCTAGAATTAATATTGGCTCAGGTTAGGAATTATAAAACTATATGTTGTCCGTGTGATAGGGTGATAGAACAGTGACTGAGAGTAGTGAAGAAACTATTGTGTACCAGGTTAAAACTCTGAACGAGACTTGGTCAGTGTGACGTGTGAGACACGCTAGTAGTGGAGACAGGCATCGAGTTTGGACAGTCTGTAATATATGAATTTATTTTCAGTTACCCCAGCATCAAGTCAGAACGAGTGTTTGACAGCATCATTGCAAAGAAGCCACAACCAGGAGCTGAAGCCAACACAACAACGGGCATCGATCCAGGAACGTTGGGAGCACCTGATCAGCACAACATCGAAGGGGACACCTTCCGACTACAGAGGGAGCTGGACGAAGACGCCACACAAGCAAGAATGTCTCCAAGTGGTCAACACTATCTGATGCCAGCTCTGCAGTCTATCAGAATGTGGTAGATCCAGTGGTCCACAGGGATGGCCGCTCCGCTATGTCCCCGATAAATTAAGGTCAGAGCTTTCCAATTCTGTTTCAAGCATGTCATTTAAATTTAGATAGGAATATGGGGGCCGTCCGTCAACATATTTGTGGTAGTAGGAAAATTTCCCTTGTAATTTAGAGCTAGGCCTCAAACTCGAACCCCGTACTTTAAGGTAGATGTTATTTGTAGAGTCCTTGTTAGCGAAGTTATAGCTCATTTTGATTGCGTTATTTTAACGTACATGTTTTTGTAAGGGTCTGATTGAACTCATTTAGGCATAGGAGGTTAGTCTACAGATAGGTACTTTGATTAGATCGCATTTAGGCATTTGTTTCTGCAGACGTAGCAGTGTATCGTTATGACCAAGTCGTGACCAAGCCATGACCAGTAATGCACCCAGATTCACTGATAGAGCGAGCGAGTCCAAATATTTAAGAGATTTGAGCCCATGAGAGGCAGAAGTAAAATTTGCAGTTGGCATGAGAGAGCCCAACTATTGAAAGTTTATTGAATATATTTTGGAAATGCCTAGTATGGCCATGTGACGATCGCTTAATGATTAGTGTTTTGTAGCACCAGGATTTAGCCCATGAGAGGCATAAGTAAGATGAGCGAGATTGCTGGAAGTATTGAGACGAGGGCAGATAGCCCAGGTATATTTAAATGAGGGCTTTAGCAGCTGACTACGTGAAGTGTTCTTTGAAAGGCAAGACTTTAGCCTGTCACCCCGTTTGAGCTCATAAATTAGGGGACTGCCGCAAGTGGAATGGTGAGGGTGGAGGTCATTGAGCTTGACGTCACAAGCTTGTGGGTTGGTCGTCTGCAGTATGTCAAGTATGCCGTGAGGGGAAGAAATGACCTTCATGTTTTGAGAGCAGAGAGAGATTTGTTTTATGTCCTATTTGTTTTACGTAATATTTTAACACTGGCCCGTTTTATCCTGACACCCATGTATGTGTTGATTGGGTCCTTTTATATTGTGTGCATAGGTATCTTGGACGCCTTACTTGTCATGGGACTAGGGTTCGTGACCGAGTCAGGTCATTGTAAATTTTGTGGTGATTTTTGTTTGCACCGGGGTTCGACGGCGCGAGGCATTGTGAATTTTTATGGGAATCATTGTTTTTGTGTAATTAAGCAGATATCCATCTTTCTAAACTTCGTTACTTACACTATTGTAACATGCTTGTTGCAGCTCACGTGTTTTCGTGAAGGCAGTGAACTGGTAGTCATCGGCTCAGCGTCATTTTACCATCTCATATTGAAAAGCTCTTTCATTTGTAAATAATTCAATTTTATGTAATAAATCCCTATTTGTTAAACTTTGAATGCAGCGGTGTTTTCTGTTAGATATTTTAATTTTTAATTTAGCCGAATTCTTACCTGAGTAGGCACATGTCCTAGTGTATTATCTTTATGTTGCCCCGTTATACCCATGTTATCCCTGAGAAGAGCGCTCCCCTGGCTGATTGAAGAGGACTGTGTTCAGGTAAGACTATGTGCACCAGCTCACGTCTGTGAGAGTTTGTTCACTACTGTACTCTGGGTTCGAGACCGGCCTTCGCCTGGACGGAACTTTAAAGTGCAGTAGGGCACATAGTATTAATTGGCGCCGAGCAACGTGGTGGCCGAAATTCCGTAAAGGGGCCATAGCGCCATAGTATAAATGGCGCAAGCCATCGTGGGGCCTCGATATTGCTGTAATGAGGGCTACTTAGACAGTGTAAACAGAGCGCCATATTATAAATAGCCAAGCAACGATGGGGCTCGATAACTTTGAAAAAAGGGCTAACCATAGCGCCATGGTATTTATGACGACGAGTAACGGATGGCCCGATATTTCAGTAATAGGGACCATAGCGCCTTTGTCTACATTGTGAACTTGGTGTGGCTAACTGAGGACCCGATATTGCAGAACGGAGGGTCATACAGCTTTTTTTTATTATGCCGTCAGGTGATGCTTGATATTTGTGTAAACGAGCTCACACAACCAAGTGGTATATTACTGATTCCCCCCATAAAATAGGGCTATAGGTCATAATGTGTGTCTATAAAGGCAGGACCTGATATTTTGGGAAATAAAGGTCGTGCAAGGCTTGATTTCAGGCATATGTTATGACAGCTGCATTCAAGTATGTGTTGTGCAGGTATACCAAGTTTGGTCTGTGATCTGTACTGTTAGCTTGAGGATATATTTGGAGTATGTTGTTAAACTTGTGAGGTTTAAATGACTGCCAGTTCAGAGGGGTATTTTGTGATGTGATGTCTTTGGTCTTACCATTCGATTATGGGTATTGCTGTTGATGGTGTTAGCGAGGATGTGCTGATTTTGTGGTTTCCTTGAAGTGATGGATGATATTCGTGCGGGGATTTGACCTGCAAGGTGTTGTGTTTTACAGGTGTATAATCGGATAGCTTGGATTTGTGCATGCGGCAGTTTTTGCTGGTTTATGACATTTTGTTGGAGAATTTTATGTTTGTGTTGTATATATATTTTGTATCATAGTGTTGTACTGACGGTTACCCTATGTTTGAATGACATGATATTAGATTGAGGTAGCCAATTTAGGCTTTGAAAGTTCGAGAGTTTAGCACTAGGAACAGTTTGATAAGTTAGAAAGTGTAGGAAATTTATAGTATTTGAAATTTAATCGAGGACATACGGAGCGGTTTTTCCCGCCGGACTTTATGACTAGTGAATTGAATGTCGGTAGACATGGGAGAGGTGCTGAAGCACCTGAGCGAACAGCTTGTGGCGCTTAGAGAGGATGTAGGAGCTATTAAAGGACAACAGACTAGGGATAGTGAGCGATTCAATGAACAGTTTGTGACGCTTAAAGAGGAACTAGGGGAGGTTAAAGGACAAGCGGATAGGAACGGTGAACGTTTGAACGACCAAGTCAGTGCACAATTTAAAGAACAGGAAATTAGGAACTCGGATCAGATAAAAGAACTTAAAGTACACGTAACCGAGCAACTTACGGAAAAAATCGCGGAGTGCGAAGAAAAGGTGACCGAACAAGTAGTACGCACCGAAACACGGGTAGCTAACCAAATAACTGAGCTAAAGGAACACACTAGCATTCGTTTGGAGCAATTGGCCTCTGAAAATGAAGCGACTAGGGAAACCATTGCAGAATTAGATACCAAAATAGAAAATGTACGGCTGTGCTGTGTTACCACGACCGAGAAGTTGAGTCAACAGATGGAAGAAACGCACAGAACGGTAGAGAAGCAAATCCTGGAAGTAAAGAATAGTATCGAGGGAATAGAACAGCGTATGGAAGAAAAGGATAAGGAGACTCAGTCCGAACTAGGAACATTTAGAGAAAACCTGGTGGCAGTCGTAGTCCGCATGGATCATACTCAAGAAGAACTAGTCAGAATAGAAGAAAAACTAGAGGCTAGGACTCAAGAAGTGGTAGACAAATATGAAAGGACGACCGAGAAAAATAAGGCTAAAATTGCGGGACTAGAACTGGATTTACGACAGACTAGGAAGGAAGTCAGCGCGGAGGTCCAGGGTTTGAAGAAGTGCCGTGAGCAGGAACAACGGACAACTGAGAAACGTATACTAGGGTTAGAACATGAAATGGAGAGGAACGGGATAATCGCCAAGTCCCCGAGTCCGTTTTTAAATCCGTTATGTGCAGTGCCTAAGGCAAATGGAACTGTGCGCGTGTGCCTTGACGCACGATCTTTGAACCAACGCCTAGTCCCCGAGTATGAGAGACCTCCAAACCTTAAGGATATTCTCAAGAAGTTCGGAGATATGGAATTTTTCAGTACGGTAGACATGACCTCAAGCTTTCACCATATCGTCTTGGATCCAAGTACAAATATGCTAACTGGATTTTTATTTGATAACCAGACGTATATTTTCCTACGTCTTCCATTTGGCCTGGTCTCAAGTTGTGCTGCTTTGATACGGGCACTGGAATCGAACCTCAGTCCCGAGGTAAAAGAGTTTACGATTCGGTATATCGACGATATTTTAATCTGCACTAAAACCCTCGAAGAACACATGGAAAAATTGAATTTACTCTTTCAGGACCTCGAGAGATGCAATTTCAAGGTTAATTTTGAAAAATCACACTTCTGTCAGCGCAGGGTATTGTTCCTGGGGCATGTTGTCGATGGTCAAGGCATTCGGCCCAACCCAGCTAAAATTGCGGCGATACAAAATTTTCCTAGGCCGATCAAGATTAAACACGTTAGGCAGTTCTTAGGCCTAACGAACTTTTTCTCCAATCATTGTCCCGGTTACACGGATACAGTGGCGCCTCTTCAAGATATGTTGAAGACCAATAATAGATGGAAATGGGGAGAAGAGCAAGAAAAAGCTTTTGTAAACACGAAGGTACTTTTAGAAAATGCTGTAAAATTGGGGTACCCGAGCTTCGATAGGAAGTTCATCATACAGACGGACGCTTCTGCAGTTGGAGTCGGAGCAGTGCTGTACCAGGAAACACCCGAGAGGGAGCATAAAATATCATATTTGGCTTTCATGAGTAGAAAATTACGAGGACACGAGGTGAAATACACGACCACCGAGTTGGAGATGTTAGCCATAGTTACTGCCTTAGCTCACTGGAGAAAATATGTGTACGGATTCCCAGTAGTGATTAGAACAGATCACAAAGCACTTACCTTCATTCTTAAGACGGACATGGCTAATGCACGGGTCAGTAGATGGGCACTTTACGTCCAGCAGTTCGACCTCACGGTAGAACATTGCCCAGGGAAACTGAACATACTAGCTGACGCGTTGAGCAGAAATCCTAATCCGGAGGAACTTACAATACACTTAACAATGTTGGACCAAGAGGATCAGAATATATTGGAGAGACTTCGGAATATTCATGAGGAACAGGAAAATTACCCAGAGACCGGACGGCTAATCCAGTACTTTCGGAAAGAACTCCAACCCGGGACTCCACAGTACGCTGAAGCGGAGCGCAAAGCGATAAATTACCACTATTTTAACAACATTTTGCATAAATTTGTGGATGAGAATCATACGAAATTTAGAATTGTGGTACCTCCGCGATTACAGATTGACTTGATATGGATAGCTCATCACGCTACAGGGCATTCAGGAATTGATAAAGTGGTAGCAATACTGCAGGAAACGTTCGTGTGGCCTAAAATGAGGTCGATGGTACAGAAAATCCTGCGTACCTGTGACATTTGTCAGAGGGTGAAACCAAATCCATACCTTCTGAAGCAACCGCCACGACCACTGATACCTACGGGACCACGTAAATTATTTGCAATAGACTTCTTCGGTCCCTTACCCTCTGCGACTAGGGGCTTAAAGTACATCCTTGTCTGTATGGACGTCTTCAGTAAATTTGTTACAGAATGCCCTATTCAAAAGGCGAATACTCGTTCAACGCTATCGCAGATCAAAAGAAAGATAATACCCATTATGGGTAAGCCTGAGAGCATCTTAAGTGATCATGGGAGCCAATTCACTGCGGCAGGGTTTAAGCGTGAACTAGAAAGACTAGGGATCAAGCATGTCTTATCCAGCATCAGACATCCGCAAGCTAACCCGAGTGAACGTATCATGAGGGAGATATCCAAGTATTGTCGGATATACTGCCCGAGAGAACATTATAAGTGGAACACTGTAGTGCCCATTATTACAGAGTGTATTAACACAACTAGACACGAATCGACCGGTATGATTCCAGCATGGATTCACAATAATGAGCTGCCTAAACGTCCTTGGGAAAATGTAATTCCGTGCCCTAGGGATCCTCAACTAGCTCATGAGATATGTGTTAATAACGTTGCAGAACACTTAAAAGCACAGGCTGAGAAGCGGCTGCGAAGAACTAGGAATAAAAGATTTCATAGACCTCTACGAGTGGGCGAGTTAGTGTTAGTTAAGACACCCACTGTCTCTAACCCTACGGAGAGATACTACCATAAGTTCGCTGAGCTATACACTGGACCGTATAGAATAATTCATAGTTATGAAAATAACTCATACAAGGTACAAAGCTTAGACGCTACAGTGACTAAGGTCTTTAACTCATCAAACCTTAAGCCCTTTTTCCAACCCGGCCAATGTCAATTAGACAATCAGGAAGAAGAAGAAGAAGAAGAAGGAGGCGAAGAAGAGGAAGAAGAACCTGAGGACGAAGAGACCGAAAATATTGCCAGAGAGGAGGTTATCATTCCGGAAGAAGATGAAAATGACAGCGAAGAAGAACAACCAGAGGTACCCAATGGTGAAGGAGAAGAAGAAGAAGAAGTGAATATGATTTCTCCAGGCGACCAGAAACAGCCATCTGAGCAGCGCGAAGAAACGGAGTGTCAAGACTGCGAGAGTAACCACCGGAGATTTCTAGCTCTGCTGGATGCCTATTACCATGTTAGGAAGGATAGGGAGGCTATCATGTCTGTAGCTGAAGATAGTCCCATGCCCTGAAGTTTTGAATATTGACAGCATATATGATTGCAAAGAGAAAATGATCTTGGAATTTGGGAAAATAAAATTCTTAACAAAATTTTATTTTGTCGTTCACGGGGGGCTATGAACCATTCTGTTCATTGGAACAATTGTATTAATTTGAGTATTGGATATTGGAATCACACAAGACCACCCACGAAGCCGATGTCTTACAGTATATGTCATAAAGGGGTCCAGAAGAAGCGTTCTTATGTGAAGTGAGCGCGAGCGTCATTATGAGAAATCTCCAGAACTCATTAAAAGGAGTTATGTCCCAAGCCAAGCCTCTTGATGAAGATTGGGGACGCTTTCCAGTTCCCGGCTAAACTTATTATAGGAGGGAAGAATGAAATAAATTAATATCTTTGGTTACGGAAGAGATGCATTGGATTTGAGACAAGAATTGCAACCTGTATTATTTCTGCTTTATTTTGATAGGCATTAGGGCTGCATTCATTAATGCATTCGCTAATTTGAGCTCATGATATAATTAATGCGGGAAATTTTCCCGGGCGCGCTAAGATTGCACGCAGTCAAGCGGCTTGATGACGCTATCCGGAATTATAAATTAAGGCCGCCAGAGCATATCAGGGTCATTAATGGACCGAGAGGCTGCGTGAACGAATCGTCATACTGCGTGTTGGTACTGAGAACAACGCTTTGTCTTCGAGCTACACCGACTACCCGTACTGCTATTTCTGCAAGGAAGTAAGTACTCAACTTGAATATTCAGATGAATTTAAGATTTTACCTGTGAGAATCTGCTATGGGGAGATGAGGTACTGCTTATAAGAGACTAATGAACTAGTAGCTTCAATTTTCTGTGAGGTCAAGGGATTACGGACGAACTGCTAGAATTAATATTGGCTCAGGTTAGGAATTATAAAACTATATGTTGTCCGTGTGATAGGGTGATAGAACAGTGACTGAGAGTAGTGAAGAAACTATTGTGTACCAGGTTAAAACTCTGAACGAGACTTGGTCAGTGTGACGTGTGAGACACGCTAGTAGTGGAGACAGGCATCGAGTTTGGACAGTCTGTAATATAAGAATTTATTTTCAGTTACCCCAGCATCAAGTCAGAACGAGTGTTTGACAGCATCATTGCAAAGAAGCCACAACCAGGAGCTGAAGCCAACACAACAACGGGCATCGATCCAGGAACGTTGGGAGCACCTGATCAGCACAACATCGAAGGGGACACCTTCCGACTACAGAGGGAGCTGGACGAAGACGCCACACAAGCAAGAATGTCTCCAAGTGGTCAACACTATCTGATGCCAGCTCTGCAGTCTATCAGAATGTGGTAGATCCAGTGGTCCACAGGGATGGCCGCTCCGCTATGTCCCCGATAAATTAAGGTCAGAGCTTTCCAATTCTGTTTCAAGCATGTCATTTAAATTTAGATAGGAATATGGGGGCCGTCCGTCAACATATTTGTGGTAGTAGGAAAATTTCCCTTGTAATTTAGAGCTAGGCCTCAAACTCGAACCCCGTACTTTAAGGTAGATGTTATTTGTAGAGTCCTTGTTAGCGAAGTTATAGCTCATTTTGATTGCGTTATTTTAACGTACATGTTTTTGTAAGGGTCTGATTGAACTCATTTAGGCATAGGAGGTTAGTCTACAGATAGGTACTTTGATTAGATCGCATTTAGGCATTTGTTTCTGCAGACGTAGCAGTGTATCGTTATGACCAAGTCGTGACCAAGCCATGACCAGTAATGCACCCAGATTCACTGCTAGAGCGAGCGAGTCCAAATATTTAAGAGATTTGAGCCCATGAGAGGCAGAAGTAAAATTTGCAGTTGGCATGAGAGAGCCCAACTATTGTCTTCTAGTTTAACGCTATTATATACTCTATGATATAGCGCCTCTATCGCACGTATCATTTTCCTAGAAACGCCCAGCTTCCCTAATTTTTCTATTAACGCCTTTCTGCTTACTGTATCAAACGCTTTCTCAAAATCTACTGCTGCCAAAAATATGCTGCCACTTCCCCGTACCGTGTATTTCTCGGTTAACATTTTCGCAATCATGATATTATCTATTGTTTGTCTTCCCCTTCTAAATCCTCCCTGGTATTTTGAGATTATACCGTTATTTTCAGCCCAGTCCCTTAATCTATTAGCTAAGACTCCTGTGTAAATTTTGCTCAATGTATCTAAAAGAGTTATACCTCGGTAGTTATTAGGTAAATTTCTATTCCCTTTCTTTTTATATATTGGGCATATTATCCCATACTCCCATTCCTTCGGTACCTTCGCCCCGTTGAAAATCTTATTGAATAGCTTAACAATTCCTTCTACCATCGGACCGTATTTACTTATTTGTTTCCAGCATTCATTACTAATACCATTCCTCCCACCCGCTGATTTCAACTTAAGTTTCCCAATCACCCCCTGTACTTCTTCTATCGTAAAATCCCTATCTAGTTCGTGTATACTTACTTCCACATTAGACCACAAGGTCTGTTTTCTTTCCTTATACTCCCAATCGTCCCTTCCTCCTAATAGCTCACCGAAATATGTCACCCATTTTACATAGTCGATATTTCTTTTCTTCAATCCCTTCCCTCCTTTATTGATCATATTTATTCTCTCCCATATTTTTTCCGTTTGATTATTTCTGCATTCCTTGTTTATTTGCTCTGATTGCTCCTTCAACCATTGTTTCTTCTTATCTGCAATTTTGCTTTTATACTCTTTCCTCAACCTGCAGAATGCTTCACGCTCTTCTCTCCCTCCTTTTGCTCTATAGTCTTTTAGCGCTCCCAACGTTGCTTTTCTGAGAGCCTCACATTCCCTGTCATACCAACCCTCCCCTTCCGTTTTTTTTCCTTTTGCTGTGCCCGACTGTACGGGTCACTCTCTTCACAGGATACTGCAATAATTCGAGCGCTCTATCTGTGTTGTTTTCCATCAGCGCCCTTTCCCAGCCAATTCTAATTAGATGTATCTCTTTATCCATGAATGTATCTAGTCTTCTCTTTGAGTTCTCTGCCCATATATATTTAGTATAGCCACTACCCCACTCTGTCGTTCTTTTTCTCTCTTCCTCTTTATTTTCCTCTAGCCTCACCAAATTGACCCATACCGGAGCGTGGTGCGATTCAATCCAGTCCTCCACTATTATGTTTTTAATGTAACCTAGCAAGTCCTGTGAGCTCATTACTAAATCAATAACGCTCCCTCCTTGTTCAGTGACATAGGTCATTTTACCTTCTTTGTCCCCCTCCCAAAAGCCATTCAAGATGCAGAAACTCCCGACTTCACATAATTCTAAGAGTTTTCTACCATAGTTATTGATTACCTTATCATTACTACTTCTTCCTGCTCCAACTATCAATTCTTCTTCTTTACTATACCTTGGACTTCGCTCGCCTATTCTGGCATTCCAGTCTCCAAGTAATAATATACCGTCCTCCTCATACCTCCCTCTAATGATACCAATTTCTAATAATAATTCTTCAAAGAACTTATCATTTGCATATGGAGATTCCCTGGGGTGACAGTAGGCAAAAGCCAAGCACACATGTTTCTCTCTCCCTGCCTCTCTCCCCATATTAAATCTTATCCACATGACCCCTTCAATTTCACTCTCGATATGCTCTATACATTCGTTCAGCTCTTCTTTGACTAATACTACTATTCCTCCTGGCACGCGGCCCATTTTGCTTAATCTCTTCCTTGACTTGTGCCTTACCGTGAATCCTCCCCAAGTTATCTCCCTGCCTACTTCTAGCCATGTTTCTAAAAGCGCTATAATATCAAAGCTTTCTATTAATGTTTTTACTTTTACATTGTCTATCTTTCTCAGTACACCTTCAATATTAACAAATCCTATTTTCCCGCCTAGTTACAGCTTTTTCTCCCTACCTTCCAGACCGCCATCTTTAATCTTACTTCTCGTCACCCTCTCACTCTCAGCTTCTACCTCCCTTCCATCATTCCTCGACGGTTTATTGTCATCCTTCTTCTCTTTATCTTCTACACCTTTATTTCTTTTCCCCCATAGGTCTTTCAGGCTCCTGCTTCTTCCCCTGGTCGTAAGGTCTCCCTCTTTCTTATTCCCCCCCCAGATCGGTAATCAGAGCACCCTCTTTTCCTTTCGGAACCCTGTCTGCTAACACTTCTTGAGCCTGCACAATTGATCTTTCACTCACACTATCTTGCACTGTACTGATTTCTTGCCTCGTTGCTTCAGCCATGGTTACCACATTTCCTCCCTCATCTTGAGCGTACTCCCGACTCTCTCTTGGCCGTTTCGAACGTTCCTCTTCCTGTTTCAGCCCTTCCTCCATCCTTTTTAATTTTGTTACAGACCAAACACGCCACCATACACCATTTGTTACCACTAGCCTTTGATCCTTGATAAATGCTTTAAGGCCTTGATGTTTAGCTCTGCCTAAATGTTTCCGTAGGATTTTTATATTCTCACTCCCTTCTTTTCCCAAGTCTTTGTTTATCCAGATCCTTTCGCCTTGTAGGTTCTTTGCGTTTCTTAACACTATGTCCGCCATTATGGTTGACATCATCTTCACTTTCACTGGTCTCCTACCTTTCACTTTTCCTACTCTTTCGATATCGTCCATATCCACTTCACTGAAGTTAAGTTTCAGCTTATTTTGTACAAGGTCCACCACTTTATATATAAGCTTAACTCTATCTTCATTTCGTTCTTCCTGTAGCCCATAGATATATATGCATTTCTTCATCCTTTGTTGGTTAACGATGCCGAGCTCGTTCTTCAGAAACGTCACTTCCTTTTCCAGATCTTTTACCTGCTCTTTTAGCACTCTCGTTGCTCTCTCATTCTCTTCTATTCTTTTTTCTGTGGCTCCCCACTGATCCTTGAACCAGGACTTCATGTCTTCGAAACCCTTGGCTTGTTCCTTTTTGAGTTCATTTACCAATATCTCTCCAGTGCTTGTTTTTATCGTTTCACTTATCATTCCCTTAATTCTCTCCCAGTCCTCCCAGCTCATGTCAGGACCGGGATTCATCTCTACACCTCCTATAATTAGTAGCACCGTTATTACCGATGCTACCAAAATGACTTCACCAATCATCCCCAGTTCTCCATTATTCGCCGCTTGCTTTGACGCCTTCTTCTGCCTGCCCATCCAGCCACCTATCGCCGCACGATATTGCTCTATGCCGATCATGATATGCTGCTCACACCTTACCTTGTCAAATACTCACTTAGTCTTGAACTTGAAAACTCCTTTCTATCTCTTATACAGGACCATACGAGACCCCACACAACTTGATTCACCCAGGGGATAGACACTGCGGTTGCACTAAGTGTTAGCGTGTACTAACCAAGATTGCATGCACTGACTCACTTTGGTATGGGAAGACACCTATGCAATATTGGCACTCAGTCGTTCATACTGCCGAGATAAACCACCGCTGCAATCTGTGCGGCAAGACATTTACTGGTATCACGGTCGTGGGATGATTGACCTTGGCAGGCTCTTTGTTCAACTAGACGGTATGCAAACTTACATTACTTAACCTCACTATTAGCCCAGACTCACGTGCAACCAAAATTTCGCTTCCTACTCCACTTAACCCAAACTTTACCACTTACTACCACCTCCTCATATCCAGAACACTTAACTGCATCTCACTAATCAACTAAACATTACGTCTTCACTCGATCCTTCTTCTATTTCACTTATATATCACTCATTGCTCCCTCGCCAATCTGTAGTACTCCAATGTCCGCCGTGGCACATATATGGAGCCCAACTATTGACAGTTTATTGAATATATTTTGGAAATGCCTAGTATGGCCATGTGACGATCGCTTAATGATTAGTGTTTTGTAGCACCAGGATTTAGCCCATGAGAGGCATAAGTAAGATGAGCGAGATTGCTGGAAGTATTGAGACGAGGGCAGATAGCCCAGGTATATTTAAATGAGGGCTTTAGCAGCTGACTACGTGAAGTGTTCTTTGAAAGGCAAGACTTTAGCCTGTCACCCCGTTTGAGCTCATAAATTAGGGGACTGCCGCAAGTGGAATGGTGAGGGTGGAGGTCATTGAGCTTGACGTCACAGGCTTGTGGGTTGGTCGTCTGCAGTATGTCAAGTATGCCGTGAGGGGAAGAAATGACATTCATGTTTTGAGAGCAGAGAGAGATTTGTTTTATGTCCTATTTGTTTTACGTAATATTTTAACACTGGCCCGTTTTATCCTGACACCCATGTATGTGTTGATTGGGTCCTTTTATATTGTGTGCATAGGTATCTTGGACGCCTTACTTGTCATGGGACTAGGGTTCGTGACCGAGTCAGGTCATTGTAAATTTTGTGGTGATTTTTGTTTGCACCGGGGTTCGACGGCGCGAGGCATTGTAAATTTTTATGGGAATCATTGTTTTTGTGTAATTAAGCAGATATCCATCTTTCTAAACTTCGTTACTTACACTATTGTAACATGCTTGTTGCAGCTCACGTGTTTTCGTGAAGGCAGTGAACTGGTAGTCATCGGCTCAGCGTCATTTTACCATCTCATATTGAAAAGCTCTTTCATTTGTAAATAATTCAATTTTAAGTAATAAATCCCTATTTGTTAAACTTTGAATGCAGCGGTGTTTTCTGTTAGATATTTTAATTTTTAATTTAGCCGAATTCTTACCTGAGTAGGCACATGTCCTAGTGTATTATCTTTATGTTGCCCCGTTATACCCATGTTATCCCTGAGAAGAGCGCTCTCCTGGCTGATTGAAGAGGACTGTGTTCAGGTAAGACTATGTGCACCAGCTCACGTCTGTGAGAGTTTGTTCACTGCTGTACTCTGGGTTCGAGACCGGCCTTCGCCTGGACGGAACTTTAAAGTGCAGTAGGGCACAATATGCTTTCTCTAGATCTACGAAACATAAACACAACTGCCTATTCCTCACGTAGCATTTTTCAATTACCTGGCGCATACTGAAAATCTGATCCTGACAGCCTCTCTGTGGTCTGAAACCACACTGGTTTTCATCCAACTTCTTCTCAACGACTGATCGCACCCTCCCTTCCAAGATGCCAGTGAATACTTTGCCCGGTATACTAATCAATGAGATACCTCGATAGTTGTTGCAATCCTTCCTGTTCCCTTGCTTATAGATAGGTGCAATTACTGCTTGTGTCCAATCTGAAGGTACCTTACCAACACTCCACGCTAATTTTACTACTCTATGAAGCCATTTCATCCCTGCCTTCCCACTATACTTCACCATTTCAGGTCTAATTTCATCTATTCCTGCTGCCTTATAACAGTGGAGTTTATTTACTATCCTTTCCACTTCCTCAAGCATAATTTCACCAACATCATTTTCCTCCTCCCCATGAGCTTGGCTGTTTGCAACACCACCAGGATGATTTCCTTTTACATTGAGAAGATGTTCCAAATATTCCCTCCACCTTTCCAGTGATTCCCTGGGATCTACTATGAGCTCACCTGAATTACTCAAAACACTGTTCATTTCCTTTTTCCCTCCCTTCCTAAGATTCTTTATTACTGTCCAGAAAGGTTTCCCTGCTGCTTGACCTAGCCTTTCCAGGTTATTACCAAAATCTTCCCATGACTTCTTTTTGGATTCAACAACTATTTGTTTCGCTCTGTTTCTTTCATCTACGTACAAAGCCCTGTCTGCCTCGGCCCTTGTTTGGAGCCATTTCTGATAAGCCTTCTTTTTACGTTTACAGGCTGCTCTCACTTCGTCATTCCACCAAGATGTTCGCATTTTCCCATCTTTACACACAGTTGTTCCTAGGCATTTCTTTGCTGTTTCTACTACAGCATCCCTATATGCCACCCATTCACTTTCTATATCCTGAACCTGCTTACTGTCTACTGTTCGAAACTTCTCACTAATTATATCCATGTACTTCTGTCTAATTTTCTCGTCCTGGAGATTTTCTACCCTTATTCGTTTGCAGACAGATTTCACTTTCTCTACCCTAGGCCTAGAGATACTTAGTTCACTACAGATCAGATAGTGGTCTGTATCATCAAAAAATCCACGAAAAACTCGTACATTCCTAACAGATTTCCTGAATTCAAAGTCTGTTAAGATATAGTCTATTATGGATCTGGTACCCCTAGCCTCCCACGTGTAGCGGTGAATAGCCTTATGCTTGAAGAATGTATTCGTAACAGCTAAACCCATACTAGCACAGAAGTACAGCAAACGGTTCCCATTCCCATTAGCTTCCATATCTTCCCCACATTTACCAATCACCCTTTCGTATCCTTCAGTTCTATTCCCAACTCTCGCATTGAAATCGCCCTTTAGCACTATTCTATCCTTGCTGTTCACCCTGACCACGATGTCACTCAATGCTTCATAAAACTTGTCAACTTCATCCTCATCTGCACCCTCACATGGTGAATACACGGACACAATTCTTGTCCTAATTCCTCCCACTGACAAATCTACCCACATCATTCGCTCATTTACGTGCCTAACAGAAACTATGTTGCGTGCAATGGTATTCCTGATAAAGAGCCCTACCCCAGACTCTGCCCTTCCCTTTCTAACACCCGTCAAGTACACTTTATAATCTCCTATCTCTTCCTCATTATCTCCCCTTACCCGAATATCACTTACTCCTAGTACATCCAGATGCATCCTCTTTTCTGACTCAGCCAGTTCTACCTTCTTTCTTCCATAAGCCCCATTAATATTGATAGCTCCCCATCGAATTGCTCGTCATAATGAGGATGAAATGATGATGAAGACAACACACACACCCACCCTCCGTGTCGGCAAAATTAACAAATTATGGTTAAAATCCGTGACCCTGCCGCGTATCGAACCCGCGACCCCTGTGATCAAAGGCCAGCACGCTAACCATTTAGCCATAGAGCCGGAGTGTAGCTCATAAGCACCTGAGTCCACACATGCCTTAGTTTACCTTACAATATGGTTTTGTTGTGTAGGCCTATACATTCATGTAAATACGGCATAATGTACATCAGTTCGTACATTATATCACTGTGCATTATTTGGAAACGGACCCAATACTTGTCCTTGGCCTACCTAAAATACTAAGCATCGTGTTGTTTCCATACACGGCTCGCAGATAACGCTGCCAGCGTCCTCGGCCTCGAGTCCGGACTCGAGTACCTCGAGTTTTACGATCCCAGACTCGAGTCTTCACGAGTCCATTCGCAGCCCATTACTAGGTATGAGCGAAACCGCGAGTACATACCATAGTGTAGAGGGGGAGGAAGAAGGGGAAGAAAGTCTAGCACTTTCTCGAAGGTATTGGACATTACCGTAGCATGCGCGAATAGAAACAGCTATCCATCCGCGTAGTGTGTGACGTCATCGGGATAACACCTATCATGCAAAACAGAGTTGACGATCCGCAGCCGATGCGAGTAGCAGAGAAGATTAAGGCTGATTCTTCACGAGCAGGTAAAACGCCGCTGTTCGCCCGCCTGAACGCTCAAAATTTTTGCCTATTCTACACGAGCGGTTGAATTGACGCCTGTAAACAGCGCCAAAAACGCCGGCGACACGCACAGCCATTCTCCATCAGCGATAATCCTGCCATACTATAATGATGGATGTCGTACAAATAGGTTGTGTTGTCGGAGCTGTTCAACTACAGTTAATAGTAATATTAAAAAAGAAACCTGGTAAGAAAAGACGTTGGTGGACTCACCCTGCGTTATCGAATCGGCTCACCACTGGACAATTTCATTGAACGTTTTGCGAACACAGGAGCTATCTGGAAATATTTTTCCAATATTATAGAATTTCAGTTGCTTCATTCGATGAGCTGTTTGAACTTATTAAGGTTCATATTACTAAACGAATGAAATGGTAGTTTATGGGAAGGCCTGAAATTTAATTCTCAAATATTTATATTATTAGTGGTCTTATCGATAGATATTACATAACTCAAGTTATATAGAATTAAATTTCCGATCATTTATGTCTCATACATGTTTACCGTACCGGCTATGATATGGGAGACATTCATAAATTTGTATTTTTGTTGCTAAGTCCATATCAACGCCGAACCAGGAGAAAATGGGTTAACATAATATAATAAAAATCGATACATAGAGTCGGGGAATAAGAAACTACAGTCTAAGCTATAAACAATTTTAATCACCCTGGCTGAAATTGCAGTTATGGGGAAGGCACCTAAAATTTATTTTTTAAATACCTACAATAAGTTATTGGTCCTATCGAAAAGTACTGCATAACAAATGTTAGAGAGAATACAATTTACGATCATTTATGTTTTATTGCCAACGGCCGTAGCCGTGTTGGGAACATCGGATCCCGTGAGATCTCCGAATTTAAGCAAAATTGGGTGTGGTCAAGATTTGGATGGGTTGCCACGCGCTATTGGTCGGGGGTAAGGGAATGGAGGAGCGGAAAGGAACTGGCCACCTACCGCACGTAAACTCCGGCTCAGGCACACCTCTGCGGAGGTTCGGACCTGCCCTCTGGCAGAATACACCCTTACCTCTATGTTTTATTCAGTTTTACCGCACCGACTATGATAAGAGTGGTATTTAGAAAACTAAATGTGAGGCCTACGATATCGAAAGCGCATAACATTCATCAACAATAACAAATTGACCATAGTTTGTTGCGATGTTCTTTTTCTCTTATGCTGCCTCTCAACTCCGATAGATAGGATTACTGCTGCGTACAGAGTACAACAGCCTGACTGAATGTTGGCGGGAAATAGCTGGGGAGTTAGAAAACGTTCTTCTGTAGCATTCCATTCCTCTGGTTCATACATACGTAACACACTGGTTCATCATAGTATTCCAGCCAATCGATCCCTACTCTGACGCGACGTTTTGAATGAGCAATGTGCACATTTAAGGCAGAGGCTCACTTAGCAGTAGTAGTAGTAGTATGACCTGGTCTAGAATTAGGCCTACTTCAAATTATAGCACCACAATTCACTAAATTAACTCAAAATTCAACCCTGAAAAGAGCCGTTTCTTAAGAAAAGCTTCCTCCGCTTCACTTTTATTAAATCTATATTCATTTTATTCCAAATTAGCAGTGAAGAGGGGCTTTCTCCTCTGGCTTTGAAGAAGAATTTGCTTCCAAGTCAGATAGTTTCTTCCCCCGCCAGTGTAGTGAATTGAGATTTTCCGATTCATCGTGTATTCCTAGGAAACAGAGTAGTAAAATGACATAGCTTTTGCCCTGGGACTCTCCACTATTCCACCCCTCCGCCGAAAAAAAGACGAAGAGTGTTCACGGATCACGGCTGTCTGCGGCTTGGTCCCTCCAGCTCTGAAAATTTGGATTGTTAGATCGGAAGCGCAGTACTGTTCGTTAAAATTGAGAAAATGTGTGGTTTTTCATTTGATCGAGTATTTCACATGACAACATTGTTTTTAATCGTGCCATTCCTACTGACTCATTGTAATGACCTATGTTCATTTCAGTTGGGAAAAAGGTTTTTCTGAGGATGTAGAAAGGCAGGTGGAGATTGAGTGTCTGCCATTATAATGTTCCCCATCTTGATTGTGACTGATGGTAGCCAAGCGGGCCTACCGTTACAACGAATATTCCCTAACCCAGTCTTCATATGAAAAAAGACGTTTGGTGACTTCCCCATCGCGTTTCTAGGGTAATTTTTAGACCTATGGAATTTAATACAATCTTGCTCACAACATGTACACTATCTAACCTAGAATTCTGTATACAATGTAGAATTCCGTAGCGAAGCACAGGTACATCAGCTAGTAAAGAATATACTACACTGCAGGCAGTTTCTATCGTGCGACAGAGGCGGGCGAACTGCTCACTGCCGCCTCGTGGAGTATGATTCGCTGTTCTACCGCTAGCGGGAATGACGCCTCTGCTGGCGTTAGACCCGCCTGCCCGCTCATGGACGCGTCCACCCGCGGCGTGCAAACCGCCCGTGTAGACAGCTCTACAAATACCCCATAGTTCTGTTCCACAAGCGGGTTTGTAGCGGGCGAACAGCGGCGGTTTACCTGCTCGTGGAGAATCAGCCTAAAGTTGTGTGTGTGTGTGTGTGGCGTTTTTCTATTTCTCGGAGATATATCGGCGATGAGGTGTGTCCATTACAACACAAATATCGGTCGTTTTCGATTATTTTTTACATTTACTTTTTCCGTAGGGGTGATAGAGTTGTCTTTCCCCCGCAGTATTTTTCCAGATAGTAGGTAATGTTTGCGCCCCTTCTTTACTACGCGTATCTATGAATACTACATGGTATTGTCTTAGACCAGCCTCATGTTATTTTTCTCGCATGCCCACGCAGATCTAGACACGATAAGCACCGAAGAATAAATAGCCGGAAAAAAACGCAATACATACACAGGGAGAAAGATAACCAAAAATGAAAAAAAAATCAGTGGAAGCCTAAATGAACCAGAGGTGACGGGACGATGCATAAATACTTGCTTATGGCGTTCACCTGGACCAGGTCGAAAATGACTAGAGACGCATGAACTGAACTCGAGCCTATTAAATTAAAAGGTAATATTTAAAATGCTACCCCTCCTATTACAACAATAATAACGCCGATTAAGAAAACAAAACGGGTTTATTAAATAATAATGAAATATAACTGATAGATGGCCAAACGAAAATCAAAAGAGATAAAATAACAAAAAATGGAAAACAGGTCCAGATGGAAACAATACATGGGCTCGATACACAATTCACTATCCTTATAGAATCGCGCCTCCTGATAACTTGAATTAGCCAACAGGATCAATCGCATATAGAATACTATTAATTATAAAATGAATAGTTACCTGGAAAAAAATACAATGAATGTGTGACGCATAGCACAGCCTAAAGTAATAAATTATTACTTATCTCCATATCAACAGGACGAGCATTTAACGGTCACGATACCTAGGCATTTAATGAAATGCCACTCAACAACGGTTTCCAACGAACACAAAAACATCAGATATGGCCGAACCAAACATCAAGGGGTAAAGAAGGTGCGCGCAGGCATAGCGCCTTGAATCAAAGATAAACAAAGCGTAACTAAAGGAACAGATACACACCAAAAAACGCCGAGAGCCTCCAAAACAAAAAATAAGAATAAATGACAAAGCTAGGCAATATGGTATGCGTCCTACATACCTCACTTTCGAACACTTGCACAAATGGTTAAAGGATTTCATAAAGCAGGGAACGGATAAAAGGTAACAGTGGTTAGTAGGACCCAAACGTAGAAGTACGGTTCATAAATAACGTCTCATGCGGGTATTCAAGGCCAAACCCACACAAGATCAGAGGTCCAAATCAAATCATCAATACGTCTCTCATATATAATTCAAATGCCAAAATACCACAAACCATCCATGTACAGGCCCTTCCAGTACACGACAACATAGTGTGGGCAACGGGGAGCAATTTGGTACATTAATAATAATAATACAAGGACTTCCACACATGAACAGTAGAATGAAATCAACATAAAACATATCCAAGGTACAACAGAGCTCATTCACGCAATACAGACACTCAGTTATAGTAAGATGCACATCAGTGTACCGAATTGTGACACAAAGAAAAACATAGCTGTTATTGATAACGTTATATGAGGAACAACAGAAAGAGCAAAACGGGCCACCAAATAAATGAATAAATAAATAAATAAATAAATAAATAAATAAATAAATAAATAAATACCCATGGACAGCAAGAAATATTGGCCAAAACAACGCCATGAGGTGATATAAATTGACCTGATCCACGAGGCCAACAACAACAAAATCTGAATGAATAATTCAAATAAAATGTAGTTACATTACCTTAATCAGGCCATACATGTATGTGTAAAGGCACGTTAGAAACTTCTGAGACAAAATGCATATTCTTAAAGCGTTTAAAATAACGCTTGTAAAAACAAGCGTTTGCGAACATTGTGTCGCGCACCATAACCCTTCACCAATAATGATGACTTTGAAGAAGAGCCATGGAGAAAAATAGAAAAACAAGGTCGGGAACAATAGTCGTAAAGTCACAGGACGACACAGGCGACATCTGTGATCTGCTTGGGCTAAGTTTTCGTGTACAATAAATTTCAAACAGTCGACCATGATACCGAAATCAATGAGTACGTAAGTAGTTCGTCCGTAAACCTAACCAGATAAAGACAGAAGTAGCCAGGATATGGCACATGCTTGAACCAAGTTTAGATGACAGCTATTCTGGAACTTATACACAAACATCCATGATCTGGGTCACTTTGGACATTTTATTTTCTCCGCCCCTTCTCACACCTACTCCCCACCGATTGGGACTCAACTTGGACTTAACCGACATCCAGAGTGTCACTACTTATTTCAGTGACACCGAAAGGATTCGACACAATTTTTGACTATTTTTATATTCTACCCTCTCCAAACCCTACCCTTGGGAATGCTAAGGTTGTCATAGGCCCATGCTGTTTATTGTGGTTTGGTTGAAATCGCTCCAGTAGTCACGAAAACTATTGATTCGACACTATTATTGGTTGATTTTAGCTATATTTATATTTCACCAACTTCCATAAGGGTTCTAAGAGTGTCGTACACCCCACAGTATGTTTCCAGATTGTAAGTCATACTTGTACCAATTTTGGTTAATAGCTACGCTGGAACATACATTTGTCCATTATCTTGGTCATTTTGGACATTTTCATTTTGACACTTTCATAACCGCTATGGCAAATGGGGCTGAACTTGGACTTTAAAAAGATCCGGAGTGTCACTATTCATCTCAGCGACACCGAAAACAATGGATTCGACACAATTTTCGGTTATTTGTGTATCTCACCCCCACCTAAGCCCTTAAAGGTGGTGGGGTGTCTTATCCCCACGCGGTTAGTCTCCTCATAGTAAGTCATAAGTGTACTAAGTTCGGTTCAAATCACTCCAGTAGTCCTGATAACGATGGATTCGACACTATTGTGTATTATTTTTATATCTCTCATTCCCTTCGCTCCCCATAACAAGGGGACTTCAGAAAGTCCGCAGTGTTACTGTTCGTCTCAGCGACCCCGAAAACTATGGATTGGACATCATTTTCGATGTTTTTTTATATCTCACAGTCCAGTCCCCTCACCGCAAAGGGGGCTGAACATGGACTTAAAAAATCCGGAATGTCACTATTCATCTCAGTGACCCCGAAAGCTATGGATTCTATTTTTTTTTTTTTTTTTGCTAGTTGCTTTACGCCGCACCGACTCAGATAGGTCTTATGGCGACGATGGGACAGGAAATGGCTAGAAGTGGGAAGGAATCGGCCGTGGCCTTAATTAAGGTACAGCCCCAGCATTTGCCTGGTGTGAAAATGGGAAACCACGGAAAACTATTTTCAGGGTTGCCGATAGTGGGGTTCGAACCTACTATCTCCCGAATACTGGACACTGGCCGCAATTAAGCGACTGCAGCTATCGAGCTCGGTAACTACGGATTCGACATTATTTTCGTTTATTGTTATACCTCATTCGCCCTCGCTTCCCACCCATATAGGGGGCTAAACTTTGACTTAAAAAAAAAAAGTCGAAATGTCACTATTCATCTCAGCGACCCAAAAACTATGGATTCGACACTATTTTCAATTACTTTTATATCTCAACCCCTCGCTACCCGTCCTAAATGGAAAAAACACCCGGAGTGTTACTATTCATCTCAGCGACCCCGAAAACTATGGATTCGACACTATTTCCAATTATTTTTATATGTCACTTCCCCCTCTCCCCCCATCACAAACTTGGACTTTAAAAAAGTCCGAACTGTCACTATTCACCTCAGCGATCCCGAAAATTGCTGATTTGATGGTATTTCCAATTACTTGTATATCTCACTCCCCCTCACATCTCACCCCTAAGGGTGCCTTGAGTGTCTTATCCCCACGCAGATTGTTTCCTGATACTAAGTCGTAAGTGTACCAAGTTTGGTTGAAATCGCTCGAGTGGTTTAGGAGAAGATGTGGTACAAACACACACACACACACACACACACACATACATACATACATACATACATACATACATACATACATACACACACACACATACACACACATACATACATACATACATACATACATACATACATACATACATACATACATACATACATACACACACACATACATACATACATACATACATACATACAATGACTTATTTATCTAAACACATTATACAGACTCGCCTTTCATCGTTGGGGGCTTCGCACCCAAACCTCCAGTTGCTCTTCGTAGGAGTGGATGACAACTCGTGTCTTTCCACTGTCGATATTCTACATTTTACACAGTTTCTTAAATATTTTTTCACATGTAATACACAGCTACATTCCTCAAACTTGGCAGTCCTATCAAAGTTGATCCTATGACACTGATCCTAGTACATATCGATCACGGCATTTTGGATTGCTGTTTCCAAATAACAGGTAAGGTCATGAACCTCCTAGCAAGAAAGGTACTTTATAAAACATGGCAGCGTTCCCATCCTCTTACATACAACTTTTCTTACCTGTCTATTATGATACCGCGTAATTTGATGAAGCCTAGCGACAGTCTGTCCATCATGTTGGTCCAGTCTTCGTGCGGCTATGCAATTAAATGAAATACATAAAAAATACTCCTAAAAAACTACCCATCGGATTTCGATCAAACCACTTCCTAAAGCGTCTCAGTTGTAATAAGAACAAATTGTGAAATTTTCATCGAAATCGTTCCAGTAGTTTTAGTTAGATAATGTAGTGTAGAATTGATCTTGGCCGCAACGAGGCTTAGATTAAAGCAGGCAAGCAACCTGAGTATGTTATGGGTATGTATATTTCAGTCTAAACAATTTGATTGTTCTTAATGTGCTAATTTCTTAGTCTTAAATACATTCATTGGGGACTAATTAGGATGAATGCAGGAATAGTAGGGTCATATTAATGCACGGATCAGCACGTGTAGAACTGAGGTGAGTAGCACTGCGTATTAAATTCATTTGTGTATGCATGCAATTAAAATAATCCGCTGTACAATTATTGTGATCTGCGTTAATGTCTGGATTCATAAGTCCACCCCTTCTTATTAGTTAGGCACGGAGAAATGAGAGTAAGAGATTTTTCATTACCCTTGATAAAAATGACTTTAGTATAGACGAAGTAGAACTATACTGTATATTTTATAGGCTTGAGGGAATTTTCCTGTGTTATGCGTTCAATAAAATATAAACCCTGGACTCGAGAGAATACTTCATAATTTCAGTGATTGTGAGTGATCGTGCCTTGACAAAGATATAGTATTAAGTTATTGCGCTAGAGAGATTAACGCGAAGGATTAAAATGGCCTACAGAGTAAGACGCTGAATTATAGTAAAATACAGGAATTGTACGTACAGGCGAAAGCGAGAATGCCGTGTTAAAAAAGGAGGTTCATGAAATTGGGAATACTAGTGGAGCTTTGTAGATATTTCCTAAAGACGTTCCTCTCTGTCAAGCCTCTATGATTTAGTGAGTCGAGACGAGAGGGTCTCTGCTGTGACAGTGTCAAGAATGAGACACAGTCAACCGCTCACTAATGATAAAATATTATTTGCCTCTCAAGTCAGAATGAAAGCCGTTTATTATTGTATGTTGTGCTTGGGTCATCGTAATGCTATGTAACAAGTAAATGAATGCCAGATTGATAGGAATTTGTTTCAATCCCTGTAATTAAACTAGATACGGTTTTTCAGATGTCCCTTCGAGACGACTAGGAGATCGTTGGTTCGGATCTAAAGTTTTATAATATTGTATTTTTTCTAACGTGTTCTCTTAGTGTCGAAATTGAGATGTTAAATATCACGACACCCCCACCCCTGCCGCATTCACTATTACTACAAACAAAGGTTAAGATATCTGTGCGTGATTAGATAAGAGGTACTTAGCTTAACTAGTAAAAAGATAAATAGATCTCGATGAAGAGTTAATTATTTCGGAGCGGAATTTTGCCGCTATAATTCGGGTCTATTTGACCAAACAACATTATTACTACACATGCTATGCATTTAGGATAAAAGATAAATATATTGTGGACAGGGCGGTATTTTTGTTAAACTTCAGTCATCAGCGAATCACGTAGAATTATAATCATAATCAGTGTCTGCGATAATTTACTCTTTATGAAGAGATACAGAATTCATCCTTGCTTTTATGACGATTTTCATTTGCCTTGTATGCCTGTAAGCTAGATTTAAGCTATTGTAGCCGTGAACGTACCATTGCTCCGAGAATCTGGGAAGTGAGATCACGGAGCGGAGGGACGTGCGTTTGACCTCGCACGGTCCAAACGGATGTTGCTTACCAATTAGTTGGATTTTTGCATTTCTAGATGAGGTGGCATTGAACACCTAACCAGAAAGGTTTTTTTACGTATTTGATCATACTGGTGGGCAAAAAGGGGAAAAATTCAGGAGTGAGCAAAAACGCTACCTCATGTACTGTAGGCTACTTACGTACAAATGTTACCCCAGTACAATTTATGAAAAGAACTGATTTTTAAATAATTATAAGAGATTTGATTCGAAAATAATATCTTGCTCAAATGGGTTGGTCATGTCCACAGTTCAACTGCTGGATAGCCTTTGAAACAATCTGCATTATTTTTCTAACATTGTGCTGCTCAGTCATGGCTGTCCGTCAGCGGCTGCTAATTTCAGATGACCTCTAGCCATAAGAAATAGATTGCACGGTTGCTAGGTAACATTGTCTGGCTTTCCATGCATACTTCACATCACATCCTGCACGATTGCTAGGGTTACACTACCGTCAAGCCAACCTCAGTAACGCATACTTTCACATGGTCCCCAGCTATAAGGAATTACGAATAAACTTCCTAAAAAAAACCACATCTTGGGAAAACACAATACATATTATTATTATTATTATTATTATTATTATTATTATTATTATTATTATTATTTGGAGTAATGTCTTAATGAGTTAATCATAAAACAGAACACTATCAAGAAGTAATTCAAGTCATTGCTGCCCATAACCTTCAAACATGCATCTGCATGATGTAGCAAAAATTCTACATTCATATTTCATGACTGTTTAGTAACAAATATTGTAAATTGAACATTATTATACATTTATGATAAAAGATAAATATACTGTGAACAGGGCGGTATTTTTGTTAAACTTCAATCATCAGCGAATCACGTAGAATTATACTGCAATTCTACTCACAAAATTAATGTACAGCCGCCCGTGACACATGTCCAACTGTCTCAAGCAATGATAACAAAGCACAAAGGTGGAGAAAATGTATTGCCCCTAGACCCCTGTAGTGTCATTTCTCAAAGTACAGATATCAAAGATGTTATGTACTTAGTTAGGTTACCCATCTTTTAGCATAAGAACAAGAATATTATACAGCGGAAACGCTGCACTATGCAATATAGGGTTAAGTTGATAAAATAATTTGATTGTATTTATATCAAACATTAAGTGGATTCAAGTGAATTTAACATTTTATTTCAAATGACAGTATCACATTTTACTATATTTGTTATATGAAATTTAATTGGATTGTTTATTTAGATTAGTTTATCGTCCAGCACTAAATAAGGCACCAATATAGACATTTCATTAGTAACCCATGTTATGGCGACAAATGTCAATGAATGTGCTAATATTCGAGTGGTTCTTCCTAGCGCGCATAAGGCAGATCCCCAGATGAGAGTGGTGCGCAGGAATATTGGGGACAGGACAAACACCAATTCCTCAACAAATCCGGGAATCGAGCCTGGGACCTTTATGACTGATGCCCAAGATGCTGATCGCACAGTCTTTAAGCCCAATAATGAATATGATTAAACATAAAACAAGACGAGGCAGTCATTGTTTGACTACTTTTAATAAAGTTCCTATTGAACGTCCATTTTGTGGGACAATCTAGAAAATGCGAAAGCGTACGAAAATGTATGTAAAGTATGCAAAGCAAAGCAAAACCAAGTCATCTCCGTACACGCCATGAAGACCCTTGGAGGCTTCCACCATTCGTAACCTCGGCGCTTGATGGGGTCGCCTTTGCCCCCAGGAATTAACCTGGTCCTCATTTTTTGTGTAGGCTGAGTGAGCCTCAGGGCCATATGCACCTCCGGAAGTGGAAATCTCGTTTTTTAAATTTTACAACTTCCTGACGGGGATTCGAACCCACGTCCTTCCGGGCGAACCGAGCACGCCGCCTCGGCCAGGCAGCCCCTTGTAAAGTATGCACAGATCATTATTTTCTAACATGAAAGTGTGGGCAGTTAAAAACGATAATTACTGAACAAACCTCATTTCTCCTCCTCCTCCTCCTGAAATCCTAGAAATGTTTACATATTTGGTTTCAGCAAGAAATATACGTGAATTAATATTGATTTTTTTGGTGATTTATTAGAAGAGGTGTAAGGGAAATATAAAACACATTTGTTGTCCGAAATTTATGGATTGGAGGAAGGCTGAAGTTGCAAAAGAATTATGAGATAAGTCACCAATGCTCCGATAAGAGAAAACAACAGATTCAGATTTATACTGAAGAGCCCACAAGCTGTGAACTTCATTTTGGAGTGTATCAGCTGCTGGGAAAAGAGCTTCAGTTCTTGGATTCTGCCATATTCTTGAGTCTCCACCAACAGTAACTTGTTCACCAGCTGTGCCGTACTGCGCGCCTCGCCAATGGCGCTCTCACATGTTCTGGTGATGATGAACAATGCCGTCAACTGCGTCACTGCATTGGCACACATGCTCACAACCACCAACGACGAAAAGCCGCTTACTGTATTCTCCCTGCCCGCTATTACATTTACTGCTAAGTAAATGCAATCAATGAGATTTATGGATGAAGCTGCCATTGCGGTCGTGATTTGGAAACCAAATGTTTCGTTCAAAAGGTTCCCAGTATCATAAAGTTTGTCCTGCATAACACGAAGTTTATGCAGAACATCTCTGTCCTGTGTATCAGAAGTAGGTTTATCCCAGCAGTTCTTAGTACGACAGTGTGGCAGACGTGCGATATTTGTGATTCTTGCTGAAGAAGGTTGTGAATTTGTTGCTGGTGCAGGGACGTCATTTTGATGATTTGTGCAACAGCTACATGAGACAGATTGATTATCTTGTAATGCAGAGTTTTCTGCACATTTCTTCATCAGATTATTTAGAAGTGTGAACCTGTGCTTGAGAAGTAGAACGAACTCATGGAACTGGAGATAAACTGTCAGGATTATAAAGTGAAATGGATAGTATGTTACAATATAGAGCGAACTCTTGTGGGCATGTGTGCCATGATGGAGTGCGTACCAGTCCAGTACGCAGGGAATTATGCGTACAAGGAAAAAGACCAGCAGTCTTACGGAATATCGCCGCGCTGTTGTAGTGTAGATCGCTGTACTTTGAGCAATCACTAACTTGTCGATTCCGGAAAGTGAGTCCACAATCCATCTGATATTATTCCTTCTAATAGTGCTGTAAATTATCACAGAAGAAATAGCTGCAAATGCTGACATACTTAAGTCAAGCACATCGCTCTGCACTACAATATTGAGAATGGAATGCTCTGTGAGCTTGTCGACTAAAGCAATGAGGTACGACGTCATGAGAGCCACAAGTATAATCAGTGAACTTATGTATCCGCAGGGTACTCTTCCACTATCTGTATTACGACTCCAACTTACTGGTGCTAATCCAAGAACCGTAGACACGTGATACAGCGGCCGAATAGCAGTTTCAATGTTTGAAGCAGTAGAGAACATTGTTTGGTTAAATATTGTTATGTGCCTCCTTATGTGGAACTGTGTATACCAGTGAGACGGTTGACGCACTGAGTGGTCTTTGTTGAATATTTAGGACATGTGGTCATGTATAACTGAACGAGGCATGTTTTCTTTAATTACGTTAAGTGCAGTTCACGTCGTTTGAAGGAAGCCTTCAAGTAGCTGATCAATAAAGAAAAGGAAGTAAATAAACATGTAAACGCTTTCAAGGCGGAAGAAAATGTTTGTAATATTAAAATAGTTCAATATAGCAAAGTCGAACTTGATTTCCGATTCTATCACCTTTCCTCTGTGGCTGACAGGCCTGACATTTATACACATAAAATGTTCAATTTGGTGATTAAGATGGGAGATAATTCATATAATGGTTTGTTGTTAGTCAGGGTACTCCGACATTGTCACGGTTCACAGATATCTCTACAAAACATCGGAAATTTCCCTCCGCACCATTGATTATTTGTAGTCAGACTGAGGACCTCGGACGGTGGAGGTGAGCGGGTCCGATCAGTCTGGTGGTCTATGAATATCTGGTTTGCTATATTTTGTGACATCAGAAATAAGACACCATTTAAACAATGTAATAAGTTATGATACCTGTTACATTTATGCATGAAAATGCTTGAACATGTTAAAATATTACGCCTTAAACAAACCTTTTGCCTTAATTGCAGACAATTTAATGAAACCTGTCTCAAATGTACCTCAAAATTCAAAATAGAATGCCTGTCAGTGTGAATTCTTCTATCACAATATCAACCACATTCATGTATGATAATCAGAAAGTTTTGGGTATGTGCAGAATAACAGCCTTTATAACTTTGATGTCCACAAGAAAACCAGTAACCAGAGTTGCAGACGTCCCGATTTTAAGTGGGGAGTACACGATAATATAGTGCAAGTGATCTACTGTCGCAAATTTGCTAGTATTATAGGTCAATTCGCCAAACTTGGCATGTATATAACATATATATTAGAAGATGACGTTCTACTGTTAGCAAAGCAAAGCAAAGTCACCTCCGTACAGGCCATGAAGGCCTTGTTGACCACGGCACGTGAGGGGGTATATTGGTTGTCCCTACGCCTGTGCCCTCAGGAATTAACCTGGTACTCATTTTTCGTGTAGGCTGAGTGAACCTCAGGGCCATATGCCCCTCCGGAGCTGGAAATCTCGTTTCTTAAATTTTACGACTTCCTGACGGGGATTCGAACCCACGTCCTTCCGGGCATACCGAGCACGCCTTTACCGCCCGTGCCATGCAGCCCCCCCCCACGTTCTCCTGTTACGAAAATAAAATTAGAAGTTTTCCCATGCATGTCAGTTAAAATTTTTTAAATTCTCTAATGACGTGAGGAACATTTTCGCAAAACCCGTCATTGTTTTGAGTATGACTTTTGTTACATTGACTATGTGGAAGCAAATAAAGAACTCTGAGAAACAGAATTTGTTAAAATGTGTGATTTGAAGCAAATAATATTTAAATATTATGAATACATATGCGAATCCATATCTTCTTTCATACGGTATCTGGAAATAATCTGCTACACAGAACCGTAAAATGAAGTATCTAAATTAACTGTAATCAATTTCAGCAAAATAGCTGTAATACTGTAGTTTAGGAGAAAATTGTACCTATGTATTAAAATGTTATTTTCGGGAAATAAGCAAAGAAAAATTGACGTATGGTTTACTTAAAAGAAAGAACATACTGTACATTTCCAAGTTTCTCCTTTGATGCACTGCCACAATTTCAGATGTATTACCTGAGCGTTCAGTAGATTCGTTGTACAGGATAATTGTGTTTATCTTCTCAGGTCGTAAATGGCGACATTTCTTCACCGTTGTGAAAGCTTAGGGACAAAACTTGGGCATTTTAACAGCAGCTACGTTGTTTTGATAATTAACTCACTCCCTAAGCTCACTACAAAACCTTGTTTATAAATGTAGCATTTTGTTTACATCGGAAGTATGATGGCAACAATTTTGTCACAGCTTCCTTGAATCTAACAACAAAACAATTTTTAACCTCAGCCTGTTCAAATGGACAAAATAGTTACATTTCTACCACGATGACTGCCATGAAGGGGGATTGCTCATGTGCACCTCAAAACAAAATATTATCTTTGACACATTTGTAGACCATGAAATAGAGGATTAAATTTGCATGGGACTATTTTCTTAGGGCCCGCTTTTTGGCGCAAAATCGCATATAGATTGCATAAGTAATAATATTTAAACACTATCATTTCTAGCCGTTCTTCTCGTGGGAATTTGTAATGGATTACATGTTTCCTTCATGAATTTATGCGAAGTTACATGCCTGTATTCAAACGTTTAATTCAAAATATTAAACTGATATTTTCCTATGTTAGCCGTGGTAGTAACGAGAAGTACGATAAAGACGAACCAAGTAGAGACAGAATGAGGATGATTATAGAGTTTATTGCACGGTGCACTTCCTGGTCCGAAGTTGTACGAAATTCTCCCTGCTTCTCCGTTACATATTATTGTTTTCTGACCACTGGTGTGGCCCTGTGCATGAAGACTCATGAAACCCATCGTTGATGATAACCTCCCTCGGTATATGTTCTATCGGAAAAAGAAAAATGGCTCACTAATTCTTCCCTTTAACCCACCTTGAAGTAACACGCACCAAGTATTGAACTAAAATACCCAGTTTTCGTAAGCATCTCCGTTGTTTACAGTCGTACAATAAATACGTATACGATGTAAAATAACGGAGATAACATATTCTTAAACGTTTGTTATATGCAGTCTTTCAATACACCTGATTTAAACAAATATGCATGGAGAATAATCTTTCTATAAAGGATAACTCCAAATGATAGCTTGACGTCATATGCATCTGATAACACGATCCTGAATGAGTAGATTACAAAGTACACCCGTTTCTGGGCTAAGTCCGTTGGAACCTGGACTGCAAGACCGTCCGTTACTGATATCTCCCTTATTAATCCTCTTATCGGAAAGGTGCACACGAGAAAACAAGTTTAGAAATTGATGTCCATTAAGGCTGATAGATTGCCATTAAGTTTGGTCATGTACATTTTGTGGGAGTGTACAATCACTGATTTGTTCTTCCTATAAAACTCAGGTCCATTCAGGGATTTAGAAATAATATTGGCCCTAAAACCTACCCAAGAACAGGTGATTCTAAATATGATGTTTGGTAGAAATATATCCAGTAATTCTCTAGTTATAAGAACTCAGACAAACAGACACCAAAGCTAAAAAATATGCAGATAGTCATTATTAGACCTCAGACAACTCTAAGAAAATTTCACCAAAATATTAAATGTATAGACACACGGTCGCTACGACTTTATTTATATAGATTAATGTTTCTACTCCAAAATGTCTTCTAATTTCGAAGTTTGTACATGGGCTTCCAAATATAAAGACCCTTTGTTTTTTTACCAAAATGTACAAACAGTACATTCAGCTTCAAAATCGTCTATGTCCCATCCAGAATGAACTGTAGTTTTTTGAAATTTCATCAGCAAACTTCCATTTTCGTTTGAGCATTTCTATTTTAAAAATGCAACACAGTATCTAGGTAACCAACTAAACTGGAGCCATGACGATTCTGTCCAGAAAAGTAGAATCATTGGCTGAGAGACAGGAACATTTCCGATTGATCGATCGGGCACAATACATCGTGTATAAGTATCGATTACTGATCAAGTTTATTTTAATCGATTTACCATGACATCTAGAGGGTGAATTTTAATTTATTTTATTTCCTATTCATATTTTAACATTTCAAATTTCAAAGTTCATGTACGAAACTCAGAAAACCCGGACTTTTCTTCCAAAAATACCCCTCCCAGATGCCCTTTTTACTCAGGGAAAACAGGACATGTTCTGGTAAGTGGAGACGTAAGATGACCTGCTGAAGCTGCTAAAATACACTGACTGACAGAGCAAATGCAACACCAAGAAGGAGTGGTCAGAACTTTATGCCAATTGCAGGGTAGACTGACGTCACTGAGGTATGCTCATGATGTGAAATGCGCCGCTGTGCTGCGCACGTAGCGAACGATAAATGGGACACGGCGTTGGCGAATGGCCCACTTCGTACCGTGATTTCTCAGCCGACAGTCATTGTAGAACGTGTTGTCGTGTGCCACAGGACACGTGTATAGCTAAGAATGCCAGGCCGCCGTCAACGGAGGCATTTCCAGCAGACAGACGACTTTACGAGGGGTATGGTGATCGGGCTGAGAAGGGCAGGTTGGTCGCTTCGTCAAATCGCAGCCGATACCCATAGGGATGTGTCCACGGTGCAGCGCCTGTGGCGAAGATGGTTGGCGCAGGGACATGTGGCACGTGCGAGGGGTCCAGGCGCAGCCCGAGTGACGTCAGCACGCGAGGATCGGCGCATCCGCCGCCAAGCGGTGGCAGCCCCACACGCCACGTCAACCGCCATTCTTCAGCATGTGCAAGACACCCTGGCTGTTCCAATATCGACCAGAACAATTTCCCGTCGATTGGTTGAAGGAGGCCTGCACTCCCGGCGTCCGTTCCGAAGACTACCATTGACTCCACAGCATAGACGTGCACGCCTGGCATGGTGCCGGGCTAGAGCGACTTGGATGAGGGAATGGCGGAACGTCGTGTTCTCCGATGAGTCAGGCTTCTGTTCTGTCAGTGATAGTCACCGCAGACGAGTGTGGCGTCGGCGTGGAGAAAGGTCAAATCCGGCAGTAACTGTGGAGCGCCCTACCGCTAGACAACGCGGCATCATGGTTTGGGGCGCTATTGCGTATGATTCCACGTCACCTCTAGTGCGTATTCAAGGCACGTTAAATGCCCACCGCTACGTGCAGCATGTGCTGCGGCCGGTGGCACTCCCGTACCTTCAGGGGCTGCCCAATGCTCTGTTTCAGCAGGATAATGCCCGCCCACACACTGCTCGCATCTCCCAACAGGCTCTACGAGGTGTACAGATGCTTCCGTGGCCAGCGTACTCTCCGGATCTCTCACCAATCGAACACGTGTGGGATCTCATTGGACGCCGTTTTCAAACTCTGCCCCAGCCTCGTACGGACGACCAACTGTGGCAAATGGTTGACAGAGAATGGAGAACCATCCCTCAGGACACCATCCGCACTCTTATTGACTCTGTACCTCGACGTGTTTCTGCGTGCATCGCCGCTCGCGGTGGTCCTACATCCTACTGAGTCGATGCCGTGCGCATTGTGTAACCTGCATATCGGTTTGAAATAAACATCAATTATTCATCCGTGCCGTCTCTGTTTTTTCCCCAACTTTCATCCCTTTCGAACCACTCCTCCTTGGTGTTGCATTGTCACTGTCAGTCAGTGTATGTTAGGCCCGTCTCAGTAAATTTAGCGGATCGTAAATGAACTCCTGCGAGACACGTTGGTGTTTGTTTGTTTGTTTGATTGTTGGTTAGTAGGCTATTAATCAATAACATAATTATCAGTACACAAAAGGCGTGGCATTGCAAGTCTTGCTTATAACTTAGTCTGGCATTGTTATAACCTATAACCGAATCAGTTATAACGACTGGAAAGGGACCGTCAATCAACGCTCGTTATACCCGAGAGTAGCACAAACCGGTTTTTGTTTCGTTGCTAAAAATGCCATACCTGTATTTTTTGGGCTCCACACGTTAAAACTTCAACGAACTTAACTGACAGAAGTACTGTATTTACAGTTCAGTATTGTGGAGGGGGACTGCGAGGAATTTGATTGGCTTTCACTTGCAGAGTAGGTCCATTGTTCATCACATTAATTCTTCTTTGCTGCTAACTTAAGATTCTTCAATATCTTTGTAGTAAGAGTTTTGATTTATCAACATTTTTCATAGAAAATAGACTGGATTTTCTCTCTGACCTTTGAAATTGTAGAAATCATTCAGCTTGATACACACAAATCCTTCGTGATTCTGACGTTTGTTCCCCAATTTGCTAATCGCAATATTATACAGTCGAACCTCGATATCTCGAATCTCCATTATTCGAATTTACACTAACTCGAAGTAACTTAAATTTCCCAGCTATTTGTCCTATTCTTCATGTGTATTTATCTATTACTCGAAATTTGGTTACAGGATTTCTCGAATCGAACATTTCCTCCCTTGAAGCAGAAAATACCCTACAACTCGAACTTTGTGCAACATTAACTGTGCAATACGGCATTTGTGGTTTATGAGGAAACAGTTAACAATAAAGGGTTACAGTGATGCTGTGAGCTAATATGTCGGGAACCGAAATACTATAACTTCTAGTGATCGGAAAATCAGAATGTTTTGAAATCTACAATAATAATATTGTTGTCAGCAATGCCCAAATACGTAACAAATACAAATCAACATTGTTCGTTATAGCCGATACATTCTAGGCTGTGAATTAATTAGCGGTGTCGTACGAAGGCAACCCACGAAGTCGCCGATGACAAGTTCTATTTACGAATCTCGGCTGCCTGGTATTGACGAGAAGTTTCAACGTGAAGGGAGGAAAAGTTAACAGTAACAAACAAAAGAGACTAACGGATTTTTTCCAAAGGTGTTAACGGAGGTATGTTTCTGGTTTCACTACTGTATCTACTGTATCCTGTCTTCTAAAATGTTACCATAATAGGTGTTATAATTAAAGTGATGCCGTAAAACAGAGTTTGTTTGTACATTTTTAAATACTCTTAAAAATGATGTATTCAGTATAAGCCCGTAGATACGTATTATTCTATTATGTGCTATACATGCTCAAAAACGGTATTTTCTATATCTCTAAAATTCGATAACTCGAAATAAAATGTAGCTCCCGATGTGATTCGAAATATCGAGGTTCCACTGTGTGTGATATTTCTACAACACTAAAAAACTTTCCTTTCTCTTTGCGACGTCTTCACAGCGATGCTTACCTTGACTATTGAACAGACAGAGCGATTTGAGATCTACAAAACATTGTTGTCAGCAATCCCCAATTACGTAACAAAGAAAAAATCAACATTGTTCGTTATAGCCGATACAATCCCTGAAAATGTGTTCAAAATACATCGTTTTATACGGTATGTCGTAATAAGCGACGTCGTACTAAGCGAGTTTTCAAATACAGCGTTTATATAGGATTTGTACGGGACTGTTAGATTTCGCCGTGATATCCAATACGTCGTTAAAAGCGATGTTGCAGTAAACGGTATCTACTGTACTTCTTTTCAGCATCGTACGATGGCTGTCAATCAGGTAGTGGCAATAGTGATAGGAGGCAATATTTAATGAAATAACAAGTACAATTGCATTGCAATGTAGTCACCCGCAAAATCTTTTACCTTTTGCCGAATAACAGGAAGTCGCTGGCAAGGCATTCTGTGTTGATGACACCCTACTGCCCCAGGAAATCGGCAGCCTCG
Source organism: Anabrus simplex (assembly GCF_040414725.1). Taxonomy (NCBI): domain Eukaryota; kingdom Metazoa; phylum Arthropoda; class Insecta; order Orthoptera; family Tettigoniidae; genus Anabrus; species Anabrus simplex. Next base: position 786,902,345 of record NC_090265.1, read on the forward strand.
GAGGGGTTCTTTCAATTTCGGAAAGAGATCGAAGTCACAGGGACTCCTATCTGGTGAGTACGGATGACCTGTGCAGTGGAAATCCGCAGTCTCATTTCGACCCGCACGAAACGCCTTGACCCATCGTGCAACACTCTTATATGGTAATGAATTCTCGCCACAGGTTTCACGTAATTCTCGATAACATCATGATGACATCCTCGATTTTAATCCACGGACACTCATCACCTTTTAAAAACATGCTTTACAGCGGTGAAATCGACATTCTTCACTTCAATGCCACACAGTAAAAACACTCCCCACGAGATGCCCGTCAACATAGACAACAGCGCCACCTGACCGCTCCCATATCCTATTTGCGCATGCCCAATCTCCTGCAAGTGTCTGGACTACGTCACCACTACTTTACTTACAGCCCTCGTATACCACTTGCCACTCTTCAGACGTTGACGATATTAGATTCGTGAATCTAAGATAATTTTTCGCTCTCTTCTTGTACAAATAACTGACCTTTCTTTATCACTTTCTTTCTTGCAGGGAAGTACACTTACCTTCTGCCCTCTGCTTAGATTAATGTTAATAACGGTTAGTTATTAGAGTGTTTTGAAGTTTAAAGCATCAACTTATCAGCACTCCACCATACACAATTAAACATCAATACGGGAGTCATGAAATAGGGGAAACATACATATAATAATAATAATAATAATAATAATAATAATAATAATAATAATAATAATAATAATGGAAAACGTCACCATTTCACAGTTGTCCTTCAAATACCTTGGAGAAATCATGTTACCATCGGGACTACAGAGTAGGGCCAACCTAGAAAGAGCCACCAAACTCCGTGAGGCGTATAGACTAACATGGAGTTACTACAACTAAAGAATTATATCCCGTAATGCAAAAAATGACGACACTACAAGACAAGTTGTTTGCCCTGAAGCTTTATACGCCTCAGAAACCTTGTCGCTTGGAGGTCACTTTAAAATTATAGAAATTGAAAAGCAAGAAATGGAAATTCTCCGATAAATTTACGGTCCCACGAGAGAAAATGGAATGTGGATTAAGAGGAGAACAGCGGATCTCTACTCATTAATTGACAAGTTCACTGATGCCGTACGCGAAAGACTCACCAAAATATTATTTAAAGTAATCAACGCAAAAATGTCAAAATAAACTGGCTAGAAGAAACTAAGGTGAACCTCCAAGAAATGAATATCACAGACGACATCAGAGAAGATCGTGGCGCCTTTAAATACAATAGTAGCCAAGCACAAATTCATGGAGAAACCTAAAAAGGAAACTGGTAGGAAGTGGTCTGCAGAACGCAAGACGTAACACAGTACATTTATGAAGAGATTTTATGAGGATAAGGAGACGAAAACCATCAAGCCAACGAATAATAATATTAATAATAATAATAACAACTATCTGACCCTACGCGGCTTCGCATGGGTGCGCTTACATACTACGTTACGTAACTCTCTATCTGGGACCAAACCTAATACATTTTCTTTGGAAGAAACACGAGAGAGGGCCGTAGAGTTTACATTCAGCGCTCAGGTCTAGATCTGTAATATTTAGAATTTGGTCCTGTGCTTTATTAACTGTCATACTGAAACATACTTTTACTAGAAACTGGAGCCTTTTAAACTAAAACGGTAGGTTGGTGGCATCATTGGTATTCTAGGGATCAAGACAGCTTCACCGGCTCCACATTCGGTGAGGGTCGTGCACTCAAGTAGAATTCTTTTTAACTATTTGATTAGCAATCTTGTGCCATTGCAAACTTTGGGTGTGTTTAGGTTACGGGACAATAATACAGGGGAACGCACTTTTAAAGTCAGTTTGTGGAGAGTAGTTCCAGGAGGAGTCAAAGAATTTTAAATTTAAGTTGGATAATGTACCACTTCTTCTATATCCAGGACGGTATCAACTGAACAGTTAGAATTTTCAGCAATGAGTTACGATTCCAGCGTAGATTACAAAATTATTAGAATTACGTGTTCTAATCACATTACGATATTGTTGTGCATGCCTGGTGCGATCTCTGAGCATACTCTGTTGTCTGTCAACAGACGAATCTCTACCTCTTTGGATCCTATGTCTTTCACAATCTTCAGACAATATTTTTGTACTAGGGAAGTTTTCCTATCTCTCCGCAAAGACTGGTTTGCCTTTCCAGTCACTAAACGGTCTTCTCTCTCATCATAACTTTCAATATTGCATAGTACGCGGGGTTGTTTAGTATTTGCCGTGTTGTATCCTATACTAGCACGTCGTCGAGGAATGATGAAATCGCAAAAGAAAAAGTACTAACGACTTTATCACACTATATAAATATTATTGTTCAGCTTGACCACATACAACAATATAAAGGAATTGGTAAAGGTGCGAAATAAAGAAAATCTACATTTAACCTAGTTAGGATAGTATTATTTTGATGATATACAAGCGATTATGAGAGGTTAGGTTATTCAGCGAGGAGCGAAGCTGGAAATAAAACTACAATAGATCACAGCTAAAAGAATATATATTAGAAATTTCTCTTGCGATTTGATAATCAACTTTTAGAAGAAACAAGAAATCATCGTATTCCGCACTACGAATTTGCGTACTATAATTGCATCCTTGCGCATGTGCGCACCGAAATGTTAACGAAAACACGAAAATTTAATGAAAAATTTCATTCATAAAAGTTAAAGATATTTTGTTTATCAATATGCTCTAAAAGTTAATGACACGCTATTTTGTTTATGAACATCCAAAAATATTCAATGACATTGTTCATGAACAGTGTTTATTTACAAAGTTATCGAAAAGATCTTGGTGATGGATGAACTGATCATGTTTCGAATTAAGAATGGGCAGTAAACATGTAGTGGAAAGAAGGTCTAGTTGCAAAAAGAGCCGTTAAGACCTAATGAAAGGCTTAAAATGGACCAAAAATCTGAAAACGCTGAGAAAGGCAGAAAAGGACAAATACAACTCACCATTTTCTGGCCTACAATGACCAAGAATGAACATATATTATATCGTTTTCGGACACTCGAGAGGAAAGAAAAATTCCTCAACTTTCAAGTCCGAATCGTGAGCATATCTGAAAATTGTTATTAATTTTAAACCCCCTCAGAAACAAAAGTGGACTTGAGAAATTTAAATAGCATATACGGGTTTCGAAATAGCCTACAATAAAATAGATATATTACAAAAACAAGCATTTCCAAAAGAAACAATTTAATTTGACCTATAGAACCTGTGCCACTTTTTAATATTTTTCTATGAATATTGTCAACAAATTTACGGAAATCATAAACGGAAATTTTGTGAGATATACGGATTGTTTGTTTTTATGTTTTAATACATTTTGGACCATAACAATTAATTTCAATAAACATATAGAAATACTTTCATGTTATCCAGCCACTAGAAGATTAAAAAAATGAATCATGCCTCTAAATATTTTAAATACTTACACAATTTTATTCTTACCTCAATTTTTAAAGAAATTACAGAATCTTTGTGTCGCACTGCACCCAAGTGTTATGCTATGAGTTTACCTCTCTACTTCGCCTGTTGAGTTGTAAAAGGTACTGCTCTCCAACTATTAGAAACTTTCTTTCTGAAAAAATCTATTTGAAAGTAAAAATATTTGTTACCATACTTCTTGTTTTCGGAAAACACCTCCCAAATCCTAACCCCCTCCGAAAATATTTTCTGGGTGCGGCCCTGATTATCATACTCAATCCTCAGCATCTTCAGAAGCCTACTAGATCTGGACTGAAGTCTACTAACTAGAAGGAGCTTGAAGCTGCAAAAGAATTACCTTGTAAGTCACCAGAGCTCCGATAATAGAAAACAACAAGCTTGGATTAATATCGAAGAGAGAACACGCTGTGAACTTTAGTTTGGAGTGTAGCAGTTGCTGGGAGAAGAGCTGCAGTTCTTGGATGTTACCATGCTCTTGTTTCTCCACCAACAGCAACTTGTTCACCAGCTGAGCCGTACTGCCCGCCTCCTTGATGGCGCCCTCGCAGGTTCTGGTAATGACGAACAACGCCGTCAACTGAGCCGCTGCATTGCCGCACATACTGACGACAATCAGCGACGAAAAACCACGTATTGTTTCCTCTCTGTTTGCCATTACTTTTACTGCCAAGTAAACACTATTAATGAGAGTTACGAATGAGGCTGCGATTACAGTCGTAATTTGGAAACCAAATGTTTCATTCAAATGATTCCCAGTATCGTACAGTTTGTCTTGTAAGATACGAAGCGTATGCAGAACATGTCTCTCTGGCATGTCAGAAATAGGTTCAGCCCAACAATATTTGGCCCTACATTTCGTCAGACGTGCGATATTCAAGTTACTTGCAGTACAATATTGCGAATTACTTGTTGCTGTGGTGATATTGTGTTTATGTTTCGTGCACCAGCCTCGTGAAACATATTGGTTCTTTTGAATTGCAGTGATTTCTGCACAACCTGTCTTCATCACGGTGTTCAGAAGAGTAAACCTGTCCTTGAGAAGTTGCGCAAACTCATGGAACTGGTGGTAGACTGTCAGGATTACGAAGTGAAATGGGTAGAACGTTACAGTGTAAACCGTGCTGCTGAAGGCGTGCGTGCCGTGATGGAGCACGTACCAATCAAATACACAGAGAACTATCCGTACCAGGAAAGAGATCAACATTATTACTGAACATCGCCGTGCTGTCTTAGTATGAATTGATGAGTCACGGGTTGCCAAGAATTCGTCGATCTGGGAAATTGAGTCCACTATCCTCCTGATATCACTCCTTCTAATTGTACTGTGAATTATTACAGAAGAAATTGCTGCAAATGCCGATATGGTCAACTCAAGTATATCGTTTTGTACACTAGGATCGTGAATAGAATGCTCTGTCAACATGTTCGTCACAGAAATGGCGTACGATGTAATCAGTGTCATCAGTATAATAAAGGAGAAAACATAACCCCAAGGCACTCTTCCAGCTTTAGTTACACGGTTCCAGGCGATAGGTGCTAATCCGAAGAATTTGGAAAGCAAGAACAGCGGCATAAGAGAAGTTTCTATATCTGAAACACTTGTGAACATTGTTGAATGAGCTAAATGTACCTGTACGTGTAACGGTTGACGTGGCTAACAACCGAATGTATAAGGTAAAATGAACGGAGTTATGTGTGGGGATGATTGATAAATAGACACTGAGATGAGTTTCCTTCAATCACGTTGAGTGCAGAACAATTCATTCCAAGATAAGATCTCCAAGTTAAAATCGATTTGAGAGAGGCAATACATTAAGCAACGAATTCAGTGACAAAATCCACCTGTGGACAAATGAAAGTAACACACCAACATGAGTTAATGTGGTTAACATTTCTTTATTTTGCGAGCTCGACAACAGAGATTTTATTGGTCATACAATGATTTCACTAGATATGATATGTGTTTTTGGACTTAAAAGGTGAAAGAAAAAAAGGTGAAACTCTTTATGTTCGTAGAGAACTTTACTCCGGAAACCTCGATTGCTCACGAGGAGGACTTCTACAATATTGAGGGTTCGAAGTTAAGAATGCTTTACTGTTGGACCTGTAGTGGTACGCTAATTCGTCACCAGATAGCTCGCTACGTGCTGGCACAACATCGTCTGGTATTCTCCACACACTTTCCTTCCATTATTCAGCTCTGTTCTGTTCTACCGTGGTGTCTTTCATTGCATTTTATTTTATGTTATTAGTTTCTATTTATTTTTCTACCACATTCGTCCCTGATTCGTGTGATGTCCTCTCTGTTACTTCTCACGAACACACGGTGTGATAGAACGTCTTAATTGGAGCTTAATGTTGTCATCAGCTCCCACTTGGAACGCTGTGACGGCATACAGCGAACCACCTGGTGACGAATGAGCGTACCACTACAGCAGTGCAGTCGTAGACGCACAATCTTCGCGGTCAGTGTGGGTGTTGCAATGTGTTATTGACGCATATACAGTATATACATGTGAAAAGCTGGGTTATTTCGTACAATGAGTAAACTTGCCTGTTCACTTCCGTTTGTACAAGTGATATTTTATATAGAACTGTGAAATGAATTAATCATGTTGTGCTTATAGATATTTTAAAGTGTACTTCTTTCCTTTCGTCTGTGTAAGTTACCTATTTTTTTGTAGAACTGAAACTTCAGATTTTCTCCCAGAAATATTCAACTGTTATGTGCCATTTTGGAAATCTCTGCAAGATGGTTAGCAGCTAGAAGAGATACGATTCCTTAAAATACCGTCCAGAAGGGGATTAAGAGAAAAGAGGCTGTCGGCTGTATCTAGACAAAGTCTTAATAAGGAATAAAAGAATAAAGGATATCATCAGATTAGTCTCGCATCTGTAGCCTTTACACATTATTTCAGGAGGTGATTAAAGCCGTGGAGGATAATGGAGTGCTTGTGATGAAAATTCTGACGGTCAATCACAAAATAAACGTTTTCATATTTATACATTTTGGGCAACCTCAAATATCCAAATGATAATGTCCCAGTCAATCTAGAAACAGAAAATCAAGTCTTAATTTGCGGGTACTGGGCTCGTGTTGTTGAAGAGAGGATGGAATGTGACATTTGCTTCAGCAACATCTAACTGCCTAGAACTTCGACACCACTAAATGGAACTGATTATGCATCAGGAAAGAGGACGACTTCGATACCCAAAACCTTGTTTTATTATTTTGATGATTCATCTGCAGGAGTTTGTTGAAGCTGCTGTGCCCTACTGTCGGAAGTCCTTCAAACTTACGACCGTAATACGATGACTTGCTACTTCTTCCCTTTCAGAATGTGTTTGTTACAGTGTGAGGTCAAAGAATGTCAGTCAGCAAACTATTTGTGATATTATCCTAACCATGTTGTTAAGACCTCTATTAACTGATATTGCTTTGGCAAGAAGACAAAATGTTAGCCGCCCGGTGTATCACTCCAAGCCTTCCTCCAGGAAAATCTTTGTAAATTGTGACATGAAGAGGCCAACCACGACTTCACAGAGTTAACTTTACCGATATTTAATTTTACTGATGTAATTCACGAGCATCAGTGAACATATGATGTTTTGTAGGCTGCCGTCGTAATAATGCCGTAGGAACTTTGTGCGTCTATGCCTGCCATCTAGCGGAGAATTTTTGTCGCAGCCTATTCGGAAAAGGCCTCGCATAGAGCAGGCAGTATAGGAAGACAGAGACGGCGGTGGCTCAATGGTAAAGCATTCTTAACCCTTCACTAGTAATGTGAAATAAACATACGTAACTAGTAAGGTTGGGTCTGTCAGACCCAGAATTTTTATTATGGGTTGGGCTTTAAAAAAACACAAGAAAACATGTTATCTTTCATATTATTTTTCCTTTTTTCATTGTTTGCTGTAAACAATATTGCACATTGAAAATTAAAGTACTGAAATATGTATATAATTAAAATAATTTAAGGAATATTTAAAGTAATCACTTATGTTGCAGAAATACACAAAATACTCAAGTCATTAACAATCAGGTAATGCGAAACCAATCCTTACATGTATTAGAATGTGCTAACACATATATTTATTGACATTTGTTGTACAACAAACATTCACTGCATATTGTCATTGCATGAGATAAACACAACAGGAGGTGGTGCCGGACAATTTTTCTGTTGTCTACCGTAACTCATATTTACGCATGTTTAGAGACTTTTTCTCAAGTTAGGTTTTTATAATTGACAATTGTATATTGAATATTTCCTTCGAGGTACATTGTTCTGATTTCTAGATTGTAAATGCTTCTTCCATTTAGTGAAGAATTGATCCGTTAACTGAGGAGTAGATGATGAATGATATTGTTCAACTTCACTGGAAACAAATCCATGTTCGGCGTCACTAGAATGTTCACACTCAACACAATAACCTTCATCTCCACTATCTTCAATATCGGTTATGTCCACTTTCTCTTCAGCCATTCTTCTAATTCTTTCAATTTGATCTTCGCAACTTTCCGCAATTTTGATTTATTTATTAATACATAACGCTGAAATTAAAATAAGTTATTTTAACAAATTATATAAACTGTATATAGACAGTATAGCAAACATCCAATGTACCAGAAAATCTCAATACATTTTAAAAATCTTCTAATCGTACAACATTTAAAACAATCACTCCGTCGGTAACTCCCAGGCCCAAGTCAAACTAAACAATCGCTAGCAACGGCTCACTAACAGTGAAGAAACAACTAGCGAGGGGGGGAAGGGAAGATTGTCCTTGAAGTGTAGACAGAGGTAGATGGCAAAACAGTGATGTCAACATAAATAAAAGAAACAAAAGTATTCTCTCGGGTCTGTTCGGGCCAACCTTACCATTAAAGGTTAAATTTAAACCCTCATTATTGTAGAAGTCTTCCTCGTGAATAGTCGAGATTTTCTTTTGAAGACACGGAGCGAAATTTCTCTGCGAAACGTAGAGTTTCACCTTACTTTTTTGACACTGCATAAGTCAAAAAGCCCATATCATGTCTACAAGTACGGGCTGTGAAAGCAGCAATGTTACTTTGTTATGTTATTAAGTCATATTTCAGAAAAAAAAATACAAGAACGAGGATATGGAGAGTGGTTCAATGGGTGGCTACATATAAATCGCCGAGCTGAATGGCTCACACTGTTGGGGCACTGGCCTTCTGACTCCAACTTTGCAAGTTCGATCCTAGTTAGGGTCCGGTTGTAATTGAAGGTGCTCAAATACGTCAGCTTCCTGGCACCTTGGCGTCTCCAAAAACTGTAATAAAAGTAGTTAGTGGGATGTAAAAACAATAAAAGTTACATTATTATTTTAGAACTCAGAGGATCCTGTAAACCAAAGATGTGCTCTGTTAGAAACGTCTGTACTTTCATCCAAAATAACGGAAATAAAGTTTGCTTTCTTAACCTCGTCTTTAATTTCGCTGGTCATAAAAGTAGTCATGGCGTCTATAATATAGTTTTGAATGTCAGATGGAAGTCCTGAGAACACTGTAGATATTTCTAAGTTGTGCCGAAATGTCATCTTTCTTGGAAATTAATGCTAGTAACTCCCTGCAATTACCCCTGTTATCAGATTCTTCAGTTTTTTTATGAACACTGAAAGATAATCCTTTCTTTGAAAGAAAACATACAGTATCTGTTAAAGAACTAATAATATATTTTATTTTTTACCAGCTCATTATGCTCGTTAATTTTTTCTGTGAGCTGTACTCTATTCTGGACCTTTCGAACTGAATCATATCGGTAACAGCGTTGATGTATGCTTGAGACACTTCATGGCGTCACTTTAAAGCTCTGAAACTATATAAATTGTCCAAACCGCCTTTATTCCAAGCATTCTTTCCTGAGGAAAATGGAATGCATGGCCAATAGTACAGTTTATTTATTTTTGCACAAGCACGTAACCAATCCAAATCTATGTACCATGAATCATGAAATTATAGTACTGTTCTTTTCGATTCCTTGACTAAATTTTTAAGAGAAGGCATGGGTCTAGCATTTTCAATTATGTTTTTCTTTTCTTCAAAAGTTCTTAACGAAAATGGAGTGTTCATTAAGTTTCTATTGAAAACCTACAACCTGTTTTCCAGTCATTGACCGGGTCAGGAATGGAATGAATGAAGCAGATATAGGCTATTAGTACGATGGGGTCGCCACTCCCAAAGTGATTTATTAATGACTGATATATGCTATGAAATGAGAATGGAGAGTGTTGCTGGAATGAAAGATGACAGGGAAAACCGGAGTACCCGGAGATAAACCTGTCCCGCCTCCGCTTTGTCCAGCACAAATCTCACATGGAATGACCGGGATTTGAACCACGGTATCCAGCGGTGAGAGGCCGACGCGCTGCCGTCTGAGCCACGGAGGCTTAAGCTTCTATTATACATGAATATTCTGGGCCCGCCAACTCACTTATCTTCGAGGTGGAAGTGACAGCACTCATTTTAATGTTTATGCAGTCATATAGGCTATCCTTACCTAACATAAAGTAAATATAAATGCACAATTTTATAAGAAAAGTCAAGTATTATAATAGAAAACAATAATATAAAATGCACTGTTGAGCGCGGCGGAACGAACGGACGGAGCAGCTCAGCACGGACGTTAGAGCTTTTGTTTCTACTTTCCATGGTGGTAACACGACCGGAGAACATAGGATACGTCTCAATGTCGAGAGGAGAGGGGTCTTGCTTGGTGCAGGCGCAGTAATCTCGCCTAGCTGTTAGAATTGATTCAAAGTGTAACCAGTGGAGTGGTAACAGCCTCTCGCTCAGTTTTGACGGTGGCAAACTGCTGCAGTAGAGTTCTCGCGACACGTCCAGGCGAATAAACCAAAATATTAAATATTAATATTAAAGAATATTCGATTTTTATATTTTCAAACCGTTACCACGGTCATATTATGGATCTTTCCTACTTTTAAAAGCTCCATTCAAGCTTATTCTTCTACTTATGGCATTCCACGCCATCTCTCCACTGACAGCTGAAAACATACCACATGATCGAGCACATCGTCTCCTTACTCCCAAGTCTTCCCAGCCCAAAGTTAGCAATATTTTAGTAACACTGCTCTTTTGTTGGAAATGACCCAGAAAGAAATCGTGCTGCTTTCCTTTGAATTTTTTCCAGTTCTCACGTCAAGCAGTCCTGGTGTGGGCCGTCTCTTTTACATCCTTACTACAACCCCTAAATACCGTCATAACCATGTGAAGTAATCTGTAACCAGTGGCGAAACTACTTGGAGTCATTTGAGGCAATGCCTACCCTAAGAAATACGATTAAATTATGTAAATATTGTAGGAAAGTATCTGCTGTTTTTTTTTGTGCTAAAACTATAATAATCTCTATTTGATATGACAGCGGACGATGTGCTTCGCTGATCGCGCACCAGATGGCGACAGGGATGAAATACGTAACTTGACTCACCAAGGACTTTTGGTTTTGCTTGCGTTCCGTGAACTAGGGGAGGGGGAGCGGTGCCGCGGAGGGAAGTTAGGCTACCGCCTTCGCTCCCCTTTCCGCTAGGTCTGGGCTCCACTGAGGCAAACTCATCTGCTATTTGATTGTGTAGAAACTCCCAGCCCGAAGGTGACAATGAATTACCGTATTTTTAATTGTGTGCTATTCTTTTGAATTAGTACGAGATCAGTGCATTATCGGCATTATTTGTGGCAATTTAGACATGAAAAGAACCAATAAAGATTCTGAGTTTCTGTTAGTTGTATAAAACAAGGCTGACATCATCTGGTAAAACTCGCGTTCAAATAATGAGTGAAGTAAGCCCCTTTGGGAATTTAACGAGTATTTTGAAAGCTTTTTATATCTAACCGGTTTTTTCCTTGGATTTACGAAGAGAAGTGTGAAGCCCAAAACTAAAGGTGCATGCCTAATTTAGATATTAAGTATTTTAGCGGTAAAGTAGCGAGAAAATTTCAATTTTCCTGGTATGCACGTGGTTAACAGCCTGTTCCGAAAGCAAGAAGCCTTTCTGTTATATCTATGTTTTGTTTGGTGGTGAAAAGGGATAGACTTTAAGTGGGGTAATTGTTACAAAACTTTCATAGAAAAGCGGAGATGCATCAAAATTCAAATAAACATATTCAGAGTAAAGCGAGATTCCGTTTACCGGGGCGCGAGAGTTACCACATTCTTTATATGAAGGTGCAAGAATTCAGGCCGTTACATATAACGAAGTCGCGAAACAAAATCGGCTTGTTGAGATACTTGTTGACATTGTGTGTTTTCTTGGGAAACACGAGCTGGAATTGTTTATCAATTCATTTTCCAGTCTTTCTCTATTAAAAAGGGGTAAATATTCAGTTTAATAGCAGGGAAGCATTCATTCCGATATACAAAACCATTGTCCCCTCAAAACCCTTTACATTATATTGTCCTAAATGACCTCGATCCAGTGTAAGTGTCAAAATTGATTCGCTTAATATTAAGGTTTCGTGTGACAACGGCTTCCTCTGAAAGGAGTATAACTCTGAAGAGGATAAACAGATACTTGCATAATACAATGAACAATGAAAGGCTCAGCAGTCTTAGTAACATTTCTATCGAGAAAAAGCTTGTGAAGGAGTTGAGGAGGACTGTGTGATTGACCGTTTTGCAACCAAGAAAACTCGACGTTCGGAACTGCTCTACAAAAAACTTTAAGATAGGATTTCCTGCCTACCCATTCGTTAACTAACAACTTCGTCACTGTCTGTAACCTTTCTTAACAGCTTCGTTAATATGATTACCCCGATGAAGATCATTCCTTATATTAACACCCACATACTGTACTTACATTGTTCGCCATGAGGTACTTTCACCCCATCCACACATTAATGGAAACTGAGAGGACTTTTCCTCTTGGTGAAACTTACAAATTGACTTTTCATCCAATTTACATTCATACCATTGTCTGCTGTCCATATAACTACATTGTTTAAGACACCCTGCAGTCACTCACAGTACTGCAACTCATTTACTACTCTATACAGTATAACATCATCCGCAAATAGCCTTATCTGTGATTCCAGATCTTTGCTCATATCATTTATATATAAGAAAGTATAAAGGTCCAATAGTACTGCCCTACGAGACCCCATCTCTTAATCGTTTCAGATCAAATAATGCTTCACCTACTTTAATTCTCTGAGTTCTGTTTTGTAGAAATATAGCCACCCATTCAACCGCTCCTTTGCCCTCATTTTCTGTTGTTCCCCTTGCTTTCTTGAAGCTTATACCGCAATCTATTTTCCTATTATTCTTGCTCACCATATGATTTTCCATTTTCTTAACGTTAAGTTTCAATTTTGTTTGGTGCAAGGTCGTTGACAATGTTTCTAATATCGTATATATATTATGCTTTTCCGAATCTGCCATGACTACGATATCATCAGCGAAATGAATACATAATATACTTTCCTCGTTCACCTCAACACTTTTAGATCTGGCTTCATGATTGTAATGGATTTTTAATTAATATATCTGTATGTCGGAAGTGTACAATACTATGTTCATTCTTAACCAAAATGGCATTATTAACACACACATATGGATTTCTTATCATCTACCTAAATATATACGACACCAAGTCTTACATCAAGTATTGGGGGAATTATATGCTTGTAAATTAACGCCAAGTCAACTTTTACACGGAGGAATTCAACAGCATCTGAACATATTTTTATACCTACTTCTTCACAGTTTGGTGGATATTCTGCGAATTAAGACAATGTTGCAATCCAGTTTTACATTGATTTGTCGTCTTTATCTCCAATGTGCGTATGGTAGAAGTAGAAAAGAATAAATCTAAACCCTCAACATTCTGAAGTTAATTTAAGGCACTAATAGAAGTGCCTCAATAGATAAGCTATTTTTTCTTATATTAGTGAATATTTACTGTGGTTGCAGACATCGTTGTTATTTCAATAGACCATAACTCAGAAATTTTTACCCATATTGAGGCTGACATTGTCCATGCCTTGATAGAGAGTGAAAGGAAGAAACGGAATAATAGGAGCATTTTAACACCCTGGGACTGGTAAAACCTGCTAACAAAAACTACGCAACTTCAAGATTGTAGAAGTTTCACCTCACTGTATGTAAAAAAATATTCTGCAAATCCTCCTTCTGTTCAGGAAAACATGGGAAGTCTGTATTTAAAAACATGTCTTGATGCTTTCCTTGTTCTTCCATTGATATTTATTTCTGTGCTTTGGGCTTTCTACAGGTTATAAAGCAAACATCTGTCCTTCCAATCAAGACCTAATGTTCTCAGAGTTTGAAATAATAACTTCCAGTCAGCCTTGTTGAATGCTTTCTCTAAATAAACGAAAGCTACATAAGTTTACCTGCTAACTTCCAGTCTTCTGTCCAGGATCTGACGCAGAGCTAGAATTGCTTCTCTAGTACCCTTATGTGCTCTGAAGTCATATTGGTCGTCATCTAAATTCTGCTCGATTTTTCTCCTGATTCGGCCTTTAAGTACTGTAAGTAGGATTTTAGAAGCATGGGATAGAATGGCTATTGTTCTGTAATCTGAACAGTTCTTGGCATTTAGTGTTATTGTCCGTCTCTTTATGAAATCAGGTGGCATGATTTCTTCTTTATAGCAGTTTGTAATGATATCAAACAATCTCTCTTTTATGATGTCTCCACAGTTCTTTAGGGGCACCTACGGCTTTTTTATCCTTTTGATAAGTGTAGAGCCATGTGAAACTCACTTTTTGTAATTAGTGGGCTTTTCCTTTCTACCTCAATCAGGTTCTCATCTTCTACATAATCCCGAAGGTTCCGCAGATATGAACTCACATTTCCAGCAGATTTGAAACAACTCTCAAATCTCGCACAAGCTAATTACCAGTAGATAAATGACATCATTTTCGTATGGCACTTCAGTTTGTTACGAATTCTACAAGAATTTAGAACATACAAGTAATACAAACAAAGGAGACTGTCCAGAAGTAGACATACATGGTGGTTAGGACCTGATGAAGCATTAAGTCATACAATAAGTCATTCCACAACGTGTGTAATATTCTGTTTATATAATTTTTTAGTGAAATTAATTGGGGTTGCGTAATGTGTTTCTGGCAATCTCTTAAATACCAAGAACACTGTGTCATGCAATACAACACGCTCATGAGAAATATACAATACCATGTCCATGAATGATCGGTAAGTAAAAAAATAATAATATTAAATGTAAATAATCATGATACATAATGTAAAACGAGTTAACTGGTAAAATTCTGTTAAGAAAATGCTATAAACAGCCAAGTAAATTAAGGGGCAACAAAGTCAAATATCTTTAAACTCTCTCCTGTAAAATTTAGTAAATGTGACATAATGCCGTATACCTCCGAAGTCCAGATATAATCCCTGGAAATAATAAAAGTTGTAGAAAGAGCAATTTCCAGTCTACACTTTTACCGTATGAGCTACGACAGCGAAAGATACTAAGGAGCTAAAATTTTTTATTTATCAGTCCATCAACGGCATGCGAATATCAATAGCTCGTCAACGATTATAGTGCAGGTAGTATTTTATATTATAAAATGAATTTTAGATCAGCTCACATCAATTGTATGCTCATTGAAGTGCGAGCAAGCCTTAAGGTAAATATAATTTTGGACAGGTGGTAATCGATTACCTTCCTCGTTAGTTACCGCTTTAAAATGTGTGTTTGCACATCTCACTAGCACGCTGTATTCAGTCAAAATGTCAGCAGAGCAGGGTTGGCTGGCGGACGGGTATTCCTCCTCCAAGTGGATTTTCATGATTTCCAAGGTATTTGGTCTGTCTTCTGTTCGAATAGACTTGAAGAACCGTCGTGTTGAAGAACGTTCACGTCTCTCCGTTATCTATTGCGCAGTCATTATAATATTTATTTCTTCTTTAACAATTTTAGGATTGTCTGAAGACCTGAGGAGATATAAACATAATAAACCCACAATTCGTATGAAGGACTTAACCTCAATTTTCACCGTATTCGGCGATTGCCTGTCTCTTTTAGCAGCTTCCGTCATTGCCATATTGTGTTCTTGTATCAAAAGTAGTGACATTGTCCACATATTTCAGCTGGTGTCTAGAAATGACCTCGGAAGTTATCGCCTTCCTCGCGTGAGGGCTAGGCTCTATCTCGTCCTTGCTGTGTACACACAAATGATTGTCCTCTTCTTGCTTGACCTCAGGGTGTGGTACAGCGCCTCCAAACAGTTGCCATACCTGTATTTACACAACTACGTTCTGTACATGGTGACAGGAACACTGGAAGTACAGTTCGTGAACATGGTCTGGATCGCCCTTGAACGGTTCCAGCAGTTCAATGCTCAGCTCTGGAATGTTTCAGTGAAGGGTTCAGCGACTACTTTACCGTCCCTGTTACTGTCGCTCAGCGAGAGGAACATCACCTCTATTGAGTCAGATATTATTAAATATCTCCAGTCGAGGCGTAGACCAGTACTGCTGCGTCACCATAAAGTACAAAATCTTCATCGTCAAAACTCATTTTCAAAGAAGAAAGGTGGGTACCGTGTCGTTTCGGTCATCAGTCCAAAGGCTATTCGATGCAGCCCTCCATGCTACCATAACCTGTACTTTCTCGTGGTACATAAGTACTACAGTGGGTTTCTCTCACCGGTTAGCCGGCAGGCGCGCCCGGCTTATCTGCCACCCGTTGACTCATCACTCCCCGCTCCGCGGCGTAGCAACAAGGACAGAACTTCGCTGACTTCATCCGTGCATAACATGAGATTACAATTCATATTAAGGGCCGATGACTTTCGATGTTAGGCCCCTTAAAACAACAAGCAACAAGCATCAATTCATATTAAGAAAATAAGATCGTATCTTATGACAGGAGATGTAGGAAATGTTCTCCTCCTGCATCCACACATTTCTGGTATCGTCTTAGGAAAATCCGATTCACACGCATGAGTATGGTTTGCATTTTAACAGTTTCGTAACCACCATCTTGGAAAGCCCGGCTTCTTGTCCAAGTCTTCTTAGGGATTTTGTCGGCGTATGTTATGATCTTTTAGCGATTTCATTTACTTTTCCTCGCTTATGTACACGTTTTTTAACACTACGCTTCTTATCGAGTAAAGAACCAGTTCTTCTCAATTTATTTACGATTTTTCGCACGGTCTCCCTATGCGGAGGGCGTACATCTCGGAAGTGTGTTAAAATCGCCTAACGAGTTCCCTGCAAGACTCTGTTTACACATAATTATCGTACATAAATACCCTTTCCTCTATCTTGTACACATCTGGAGGCATTATGAGAATTATACCCCGAAGTAACATTTCACAACTCGGGAACAGTTGGAGCGACGGATCACCTCTTAATACACGTTCTAAGCACGAACCTGAACTGTGAAGTACGGGCATTCCCGCGCTGTCGCTGCGCTGTGTAGCGGGAAGTGATGAACAACGGGAGGCAGATAAGCCAACCGATGAGAGAAACTCCCTTTACATTCTACGTCCGCTCCAATCTGTTTTATACCATGGTCTGTCATTACCGTTCTTGCCGCCTATACTTCCATCTTATTCTTATTATTCATCTTTCTTTAAGGCCTCTGTAAGACACGGACAGCTTTGTCTCGGTTTGGATTTTTTTCTCCAAGAACTTCTTTATCCTCTCTCCTCTCCCATTCTTCAGCTGATACTTCCTCTGGTCTCCCCCACTGGTGCTTCTCTATTCTATTCCTGTACGTTTCTCTGTCATTGAGGTCTGGTTTATTTGTTGGTGCATATTTATTCCTTCAGTTCTCTGTCCCGTCCACCTTAATCCCTATCTTAGGCCAGACACCACACTCAATTCCCGTTTTTACTCTCGTCCTACCCGTTGTCTCCCATAATAACATGTCCAGCAAATCTTGCTCTTTTGAGTCGTATTTCTTCTGATATCATCCTCATATTTCTGTATAGTTCGTCCCTTTATCTTCATCCCCATCTTTCTCCTCCTCTTTTTTGGCCCAGTATTTCTCTGGAATGTCTCTTTCTTCTTTCTCCAGTTGCTCTACACCATGCCTGCCTAGTGTCCATCCATACTTCTCATAAAGAGTACCTCAACATGGCCTGAACATCTTAAGATGTGTCCTATCATTCTATCTCTTCTTCTGCTCAAATTTCTCCAAATTATTCTCCTCTCATTAATTCGATTAAGTATCTCTTCAGTAGTGATTCGATATACCCATCTCACCGACTGTATGGAAGTGACACATGGACAATAGCTGGCTCAGGAAGAAAGAGAATGGAAGCTTTTAAAATGTGGTGCTACAGAAGAATGCTGAAGGTGAGACGGATAGATCGAATCGCGAATGAAGAGATACTGAATCGAATTGGCGAAATTTGACCAGAAGATGTAGAATGATAGGACACATTTTAAGACACCCAGGACTTGTTCAGTTGGTTTTTGAGGGAAGTGTAGGCCATAAGAACGGTACGGGTAGACCAAGATATGAATATGACGAACAGATTAGAATAAATGTTGGATGTAGTAGCTATGCAGATATTAAAAGATTGGCACATGACAGAGTGGTATAGAGAGCTGAATCAAAGCAATATATGGACTGATGACGCAAGCAACAAAAACAACAACAAAACATAAAACAACTCTTGTTAATGAGAGATGTAATATTGCAGGCGACGCAGGTCTACTGAGGTCTCTCTGCACGATTCATGCTGAGCTCTGGGAGATGGTGTCGGCCATCAACTCGGTCTACAGTCTCCCCGTGTTGTGTGACCTCCTCGCCGTGTTCATACATCTCGTGGTAACACCGTACCTGCTTCTCCTCGGCCTCTTGTTCCCTGGAACACACGGGGACATGGAGTTAATCTTCCAGCTTGTTCAGGTCCTCTGGATCGCCTTTCACTCGGGGAAACTCTTGCTCATCGTACAGCCCTGTGTCGCTGTTCACACGGAGGTAGGTATTAAGTGATCACACTCAGCCATGTGAGGAACTACTGCTTTTTTACATCCGGTGCTCTGTCGCGAGGTACAGTAGCGCGCTAAATATATGACTGCTCAGTCAATCAGTCGCTCATTCCTTGGTGACATTGTGATTCATTTCACTAGCGCCTGAACGAATAACACTCGTTCCACCATCAATTCACCCTAATTTTTTGCTTTGCTTTGCCCAACTAATAATTTCGTTTGAAATTATTAGGACATTTTTCTTTTTTCCTTCTTCTGTTCTCAAAACCTCTTCCTCCTCCCACTGTGTTCCTTTTTACTTTGTTCAATCTATCCTGATTTAGTCGGGTGGTCTTTACAGAACACTTGTAATTGTGAATTAAGGCTCTGTATTTTATTCTATCTTGAATGGTTTCTTCATAAATGCCAGGTGCATTTAGGTCTTCACTGTTTTCTTTTAAAACATTATTGTGATTTTTCATTGGTAAGTTTAATATTCTCTTTGTGAGCCTGTTATTATCCATTCTACGTAAGTGACCACAAAATTGCATTCGCCGTTTCCTGATTTTATTTGAATTTTTTTCTGTAACTTGATAGATGTCAAGTGATTTCTTTTTCATCGAATTCCATTTTCGTATTTTGGTCCTAACATTTTCCTGAGGATTTTCCTTTCTTGTTTTTCTGATGATCTTTTTTCGAGATTTGCGACCAATTTATAATAGTTTCAGATCCATAAAGTGGTTCTGTTTTAACTACTGTAGCATACTGTGTTATAATGTTGTAATTTTCCCTTTTTAATATAGTTCTTTGATTGTATCAGTTCCAAGTAATTTTATATGCTATTTATAGTTTTGCAATTCATGATTCATTAGCTTTCTGCTTTAACCATGCTGGTTCAATAAGTTCAGCTAGATACTTACATCTGTCTACTTGAGCCATATTTCTATACTTGATTCTTAACGGTTGACTGTTGTATCCTGATCTAGTCCTTTCAATATACCTTGTCTTTTCATAAGAAAGTCGTAGTCTTGGCTTGGCTGCTATTTCATGGAATTTTTCTTTAGAATGGGCTGCTTCCTCTCTGTTGTTGGAGAGGAGAGCAATGTCATAAGTAAATGCTAGAAAAATTAATGTGATTTTTGTTTTGAAGACGTCTGCCAATATTAAGAGCTTTGGTTTCATTTTGCCATAACCTCATAACTTTTTCAAGAGCAAAATAAAACAGTAAGGGAGATAACCCATCTCCTTATATGACTCCCTTCTTGATTTCAAATGGTTCAGAAATTTCTCCTAAAATTTTACTTTCAATCTTGTGTCGGTCAATGTTTGCTATTATTTCGCCATATTATTAGTTATGTATTCATCGCATGGTTTAGCTACATATTCACAGGGACAAACCTACACTTTTACAGATCCACTGGGAGGTTTTGAATCCACTCACTAGCTGCTCTGAAGCGAACATATACCAGGACACACTTTTGCAGTATAGTACACTATTTGATTAGCGGCACCACTGCAGTGGTGAGTGAGTCGGACCTTTCTTACTTACAGTATATATCTTCCCACGTTCCAACGAAGCATGTTTTTGGGCACTCTTTTATAATGTACCGCAATCAATCAATCAATCAATCAATCAATCAATCAATCAATCAATCAATCAATCAATCAATCAATCAATCAATCAATCAATCAATCAATCAATCAATCAATCAATCAATCAATCAATCAATCAATCAATCAATCAATCAATCAATCAATCAATCAATCAATCAATCAATCAATCAATCAATCAATCAATCAATCAATCAATCAATCAATCAATCAATCAATCAATCAATCAATCAATCAATCAATCAATCAATCAATCAATCAATCAATCAATCAATCAATCATCTGCGTTCCTTACTCCTCGTCGTATGAATGAATATTTGCCTCAATTTGTCCTCTTGAATTCTAGTTTTATCTTCATATTATGATTTTTCCTACTTTTAAAAGCTTCCCTCAAACTTATTAGTCCGAGATAGCGTGCCTGTCACTTACCCGGAGGCTCAGGATTCGATTCCAGACTAGGTCAGGGATTTTTACCTGGATCTGAGGGCTGGTTCAAGGTCCATTCAGACTGCGTGATAACAATGTAGGAGCTTACTGATGGTGAGGTAGCGGCTCCGGTCTAGAAGGGCCGAGAGTATTTGTCGTGCTGACCATACGACACCTCATAATCTGCAGACCTCTGGGCTTAGCAGCGGTCACTTGGTAGGCTCTACTCTTTTTCGGAAATCATCCAGAACAAATCGCGCTGCTTTCCTTTGGACCTTTTCCAGTTCTCGGATCAACTAATCCTGGTGAGCGTCTCATACACTGGAACCACATCCTAATTGCGGCATTACCATAGACTTTTATGCCCTGTCATTTAAATCCTTGTTACAAGCATTAAATACCCGCATGACCACGTGGAGAGATCTGCACCCTTTCTTCACATGTTATACTGTATAGAGTAATAAATGAGTTACAAGATTGTGAGCAACTGCAAAAGGTGTTCGGCAATGCTGTGAGATGGACATAGTTGTGAATTTCACTAATAGGTAAAGTCCTCTCAGTTCTAATTACTATAAGTATATGGGTGTTAATATAAGGAAATATCTTCTTTGAGGTAAGTTAATCATATTACCGGGCTTATGCCCGGGTGCACTGAGTAGCGGTTGCGAAACCGTGGTAAAACTCCTACCGTGGTATTGTCATTAACCTGTTGCACCATTGCTAACCGCGTTTCTTCCTGCTCGTTTTTTTTTCGCTATTATTGACCTCGGACCTCTCTAAAGAACCATAGAAACAAGGAAATGCCATTGGTCCTTGTTTCAATGACGGTGAAATCCTGACATTCACCTCTCCGCGGTAGAGAGGGGGCAACGACCGCATATAAAAATAATATTTTAGATGCAGGCGGCTAACGAATGAAGGGACCGATTATCTCCCGGTGTAAGGAGATCCTCTATACCAAGTGCCAACAGTCTCTTTGAGAGTGGATGAGCGGGTATGGGTAAAGGCACTCTATTGACCTGGGGACAAGAAATTGTTCCCAAAGGCGGAGGAACCAGTTTGGTCAACGGCATTCGGATGCAGAAGGCAACGGTAAACCACTGCATTAAAGATCCTGAGAGATATTCCAATAAACTCACATGGCATGGCTGCAACGTCAAGATCGGAGCTGGCCGTGTGGATCGTCTACCTTCGTTTGGAGACGACGTCTTAACAAGAAGAAGAATTGACCTCGGAAGGAATTCAAAGTAGTATTCAGAAGGCAGTGATGAGTTCGACAGTCACTTGTCTTTGTTTATCCAGAAGGCAGTGGTATTTTCGACAATCATGTGTCTGTAATTTATCCAATTCCCAGTTGTTTACGTTTTGTCTGGAATCGTCAGCTGTCTTTTTATCTCGAGGACGAACTTTATTTTACACTTGTAGAAAAATGTGTTACAATCGTTTTTCTCCTTGTCAGCGTCATTTTAGTCATTTTTATCATATCTTCTATTACAGGCCTTTATTTCTAAGATGAATTAATTTTGTTTCATTACGTTAGTTTTGGTTAAGTTATCAGGATCAACCCATATAGGAAAGGAAGGGCGAACTAGAACGCCAAATTTTAGTGCATTTAAAACTGACTGACTTAGATTACTTCTTGGCGAAACAGGATTATTTCTGTTAGTTGGGAACTCGAGTTGGTCACCTATGAATTGTAACAAGGACGCCACAGTCTCTTTCCCTCTGTTCATCACCCTCAAGGTCTTGTAGATATACGGTATGTGGCGCCAAATCCATTTTAACGATAACATCACACCACTTTGGATGCACTCACGACCGGTAAACTTTTAAATCGGATCACGACACTTTTGATGCACGTAATATACAGCTTACTCATGAGGTTATGTAGCGTACGTAGGCCTCGGCTAGCTGCTTAACAGCCAGCTCTGGACCAGTCAGTTTTTAACCGCGGTAAAACTCCACAAATTTCAAAACCAGGCTTGTTGCAATAGGAATTCAACTCAACCAGGGTAAGTTACCCATTCTAGCACGGTTAACTCGTAACCGAGGTTGGTGCACCCGGACAGTAATATTTACACGAGTAAAACCGAAAGTTTGTGATAATGCGAGCTAGTTTCTTTTTTCTTTTCTTTTTTTTGCTATTTGCTTTACGTCGCACCGACACAGATATGTCTTATGGCGACGACGGGATAGGAAAGGTCTAGGAATGGGAAGGAAGTGGTCGTGGCCTTAATTAAGGTACAGCCCCGGCATTTGCCTGGTGTGAAAATGAGAAACCACGGAAAACCATGGAAAACCATCTTCAGGGCTGCCGACAGTGGAGCTCGAACCCACTATCTCCCAATTACTGGATACTGGCTGCACTTAAGCGACTGCAGCTATCGAGCTCGGTCGAGCTAGTTTCAGTATGGCGTATGTTAGTTTGTTTTGCATAGAGAAGAATGTTGTCTGTCTCTAAATTAGGCTAACAAAAGTGCATTAATTCTAACAGTAGTCTGAGAAGGAAAGCTGACTCTTGTAGATGGTTAAAGTTATGTGAGTTGACATATTTCCTTTATTCTATTCACAGGCAAACCGTACGCAAGTTGTGGTGGCAAATCTTCTGAACATGCCTTTGGATCCCTGTGTGAAGAAAGAGGTAGGTGAACGTTGAGCTGAGGTGAGATACTGAGTGAGGTAACTACGCGGCATGGATCATGTATCTTGGGAAGAGATGAATAAACACTCAAAATCGTTTTCTATGGTTTCCACTTCCATAACAGACAAACAATGGGGCTACCAGAAAGGCGTGAGGCAAGACTGTAGTTTGTACCCAGTCATTTTCAATGTTTATGTAGAACTGGAAGTAAAGGGAGTCAAATAGGGATTTGGAAAGGGAATCACAATTCAAAGGGAGGAAATAAAAACCCTGAGACTTGCCGATGATATTGTTATTTTATCTGAGACCGAAGAATATCTGGAGAACTAACCGAATGGTATGGACGGAGCCTTGGGTAAGGAGTACAAGATGAAAATAAATAAGTCCAAAACAAAAGTAATGGAGTGCAGTCGTACGAAGTCAAGAGATGCAGGTAATATTAGATTAGGCAATGAAATCTTAAAGGAAATGGATGAATATCGTAGTAAAGTAACTAACGATGGCAGAAGTAAGGAGGATATAAATTACAGACTATTTTCTTAAGAGAATAAATTTGCTCACTTCGAACATTGATGTAGGAATTGGAAAAATGTTTTCGAAGACTTTCGTCAGAAGCGTGGCATTGTATGGAAGTGAAACATAGGCGATAAGCAGCTCAGAAATAAAGAAAATAGAAGCTTTTGAAATGTGGTGTTACAGAACAATGCTGAAGATTAGATGGATAGATCGAATCACGAATGAAGGGATACTGGACCGTACTGGTAAGAGGAGATCTTTGTGGTTGAATTTAACGAGAAGAAGGGATAGACACCCAGGACTTGTTCAGTTGCTTTCTCATAGAAGTGTAGGGACAATAAATGTAGAGTAGACCAAGGTATGAATATGTCAAGCAGATTAGAGCACATGTAAGAAATAGCAGTTATGTAGAAATGTAAAGGTTAGCACATGATACGGTGCCATGGAGAGCTGCATCAAACAAGACTTATGACTCAAACCACAACATAGGTTCAAAAATTAAAAGATCTCAGCCACATTAATAATATCAAAGTTGTAGGACTGTTAATAGGCGCTCGGGAAGAACACGAAAATTCATTTCTAAATTTTTAAATTCAATAGAATTACCAATATCTGTTTGTCTACATTTAACTGTTATGGCCATTAAGGACTTAAGGAATCAGTTCAAATAATTAAGAATCACTGGTACGGTAGGTAGTTATGAAATATTCTCCCTTCAGATGAACGCTGCTTTTTTGTTTCACTTTTGAATAATATTCACGTGTAATTTATTTATATAAGTCTTACCTATGCAGATTTATGTAGAACTGTATCTTAGTATTTCGTAATAGATATTAAAATGAATAGGACATTGCTGAAAGGTCATCAGAAAACACTCGTCCCAGGAATAACAAGATAAGTAAAAAAAGCTAAAGTTCTCAGGGGAAGCATTTGTGTGCTTCTAAACAATGTGAAATCACCGATTCACCAAATGTTGTTAGACCTTCTGAGATATATGAAACAGATTTCTAAATAATGGTTTTGGATTGATTGTGTTTAATTCAAAATATTAATGAAGTATCTGCTTTGGACAGTCAAACCAAAGTTGTGTAAGTCACATTTCTGTATTGTTAGCTGGTAAGATGTAACAGTATCCTTTAATAAAGGCAGCGGTGTGAATTCACTACCAAAGATTCATTTACAATACAATAATGTCCATGTCCACAGTAACAACAGAAAGCAACCTACATACAAGACAAACTGTTTTATCTGGTTGAAGCCACTTTTATTAACAATTTTCGGAATATAAACAAGGAAACGCAACTTATTCGGGAACTATTTTGTATTTTTGAATAATTTGAAAGTAAAATTCAGCTATTTCATCAGTATTATGACAAAATGACTTATCTTGTTACTGTGAAACGACAGAGAGAATTGGCCTTAGTACGTCTCTGAAAGAAAAAAAAACTGAAAAGTGAATTATTTAGTTTTCCCCCGGGATGAGTGATATGATGAACACTTTAGGCAGTGTGTAAATAGATAATTCTTTTTCGGGGTAATGCTAATTGTAATATCATTAAAGGACCACAAACCACTAACAATTTTCGATTTTTAACATTTTATTTATTCAAAATATTTGTTTTTTGAAAACAGGCTCATGTCATGAACAATTCATGAACATAAAACGTCCATTTGATGCTATATTAAGTCCTTAACATCCTTGAAACATTAATTAAAATATAGTAAATGCATTCTGCTTGCATTTTACTCGGACAGAGTTGAAACCCATATCCATATTATTTTTAAGGAATTAGTGATTCAGTCAGTGATCCCCATCAATATCATCATTAGCTGTGTCGGCTGGACACACCGAAATTTATTCATAAAATAATATATATTCTGAAGTTTTGCACTTTTTTACCTTTACTACGTGTTTTTAGTAAGTAAGTACCGTTTTCATATAGAAGAAAAGTAATGCAAATTTTTTAAAAATTATCTTTACATGTAGGCCTGTGACTTAAACTACTCCTCAAGATAAGTTGCAAGCATATTAAGGCACTTTTCATATCGTGTTCCATCCGCATAGTAATCTGCCGCCTGCTGTGCGCTCCTTTTCAGGTCATCGTCATCGTCGTGGCGTTGCTTTCCTAAATGCTTTTTCAGGCGCAGAAACAAGTGGTAGCTACTAGACACTAGGTAACGACTATACGGAGGATAGTCAAATTGTACCCAACCATTTGAAG
Organism: Anabrus simplex; assembly: GCF_040414725.1. Classification (NCBI taxonomy): domain Eukaryota; kingdom Metazoa; phylum Arthropoda; class Insecta; order Orthoptera; family Tettigoniidae; genus Anabrus; species Anabrus simplex. Next base: position 786,928,213 of record NC_090265.1, read on the forward strand.
CGATGAGGTCTCCGGTTTGATTATCCGTGTGAGATCGCACATTGTCATGAAGCAAAAGAATCCCCCTTGTGAGCGTGACAAGCCCGTTCTTTACGGTTGCGTGAGCAAAACTTCCAACCATCTAAGCATTATGACACAATATCATAAAGAACACTCCTTGAAATTTCAGGCAACTTATAACTTAATGACGAAATCTTAAAGCATCTGTTTTCTCGAAACTTTGCATCAACTTTTTGCATTAAGTCTTCAGTATTGACAGACGGTCGCCCATTACGCTTGTCGTCGTGGACATGGTTCGTTTGTCCTCTATTTTCTCGATATTGATATTGTAGGATTCAAATTAATGTTATGAAGAAGATCGAAGCGTTCTCCTTTCAGACCACCAATTAATTCTTCTGTGACCACTTGACAATATCGAGCATTGTATTCAAAAGCCATCGACACTTAAGGTGAGATAGATGTTGATTTCCTTGGGAAGTATAAATTAATGTAGTCGAAACTGAAGAGATTGTTTCAGATATCACAAATACTGTATACATTGTTCTGTGTTTAATTCCTTGTTCAAGTATTGGTTACTCCTGAACTTCCAAGCGCATCATTCCGAATCCCGTTTATACGTGATTATCCCCAAACTTAGCGTAGAATCTCCAATTGCTGTTCACTACACAATTCATTCAGAGATTTTTTATTGCTTCTCGTAAGAAATGGTTTCCCATTTTCACAGCAGGCAAATACTGAGGCAGTACCTTAATCAAGGCCAGAGCCACTTCCTTTCCACTTCTAGCCCTTTCATATCCCATCGTCACCGTAAGAACTGTTCGTGTAAAATAATTCACAATTCTAGTCCTTCGGACAAGCAACTGAATATTGAAAATGTTCGTTCACGAATGCTGGAAAAGGGAACTTGTAGGACATGAAAGAGAACTAAAGCGTAATATTTTTGGTCCTCAGAATATAACAGATTGGACATGGAGGAAAAGGAGAAGTGAGGATCTCTACAAGTATTCCAAAAAGATCTTCGATACAATGCGAAAACGAAGACTGAAATTTCACGGACATCTCGTCGGAATGGATGAGAACCGCCTGACTGAAAGAATATCTAAATATATAATTGGATTGAGGAGGTCAACGAAATGGGTGGAGGAGGTTAAGAAGGACGCAAAAGAAATTAAAATAACACCAGAATTGATCCTCAACAGAAAGAAGTTCAGAACTCGAGTAGATGACCACAAATTCCATGAAGAGCAGCGGAAGAACAGGCCCAAATTTGTAATATATGAGGAGCAGAGAAAAATGAGGAGTGAACGAATGAAGAAATTCTGGGAAGAGAAAAGAAGAAGACTGGCCAGAAAGGATTCAGTTTCACGCGGTCCACAGTTGGCCAAATTCGGAAGCAAGAAGAATTATATACAAATAAATTGCTCTTGCTGATGAGGTTTACGTTGCTGTATCGTTTGAAGTATTTGAAGGTCGATTACGTTCATCAGTTGTGTTTGTTGATCGCTCTACTATGACATCTTCATCCTAACGACCACTCGGTCCTGCTTCATCACTATATTTCACCACATTATGTTTATTCCACTTTTCTAACTCATTATTTGGAATCAAACAACGCTTACACGTTGGCGGCAAAATGGCTCCCAACATACTCACGTGATTCATTTAGATAACGTACACTCAGCTCGGAAACTCATTGGTTCACTAAATCTACCACTAGTAACGCTATTTTCACATTATACCTGACCCCTTTCAAATCGAACTGGAGACATAGTTTTGCGAAATTCGAAAATCTGGCACACTAATATTTTAACTAAGGATAAATCCACTTATTGAAATATTTAAACTGATCATAGGATGGTAACTGTGGAGCAAGTTCAGTTTTTAAAGAAATCACCTTCTTACGGTTTTTGTGCTTAACGCTTGGACCTGATAGGATTTCAGCAGTTTTTGTTCTCCAACTGATAGAGCTCTCCAAAACACTCTCTACCTTCAATACTTTAGTCACAATTGAGTGAAATGTCTTAACTTTACGTTTTTGCTAAAGTGGGGCCCTATCCTGTGTGATCTAAGAAATATTTTCAATTTTAATAAAATGACCACGGGACCCATAGCTTACAGTAACATTGCTTAAACTCACTTCTCGTTTTCATCCTGAATCGAACACTCAGGTCCGTTTCACTTGCTTATACTTTCATTCTTAATTTTTTACGCATTGGTTCGTGTTAAGATGCATACTTGTACTTGTCGTGAAAACAATAATCACCACTGTTATTCCCCGCTTCCTCGCAGCTGGAGACGTTCGCTTTGCAGCTGCTACACCGCAGAGTGGAGCTGACGGCCTCAGGATTTCGCCTCGACTACTCCATGGTCACAACTGTAAGTAGCAGATAATAATAATAATAATAATAATAATAATAATAATAATAATAATAATAATAATAATAAAATAATAATAATAATAATAATAATAATAATAATAATAATAATAATAATTTTCGTGTGGTTATTTCTAGCCGGGTGCAGCCCTTGTAAGGCAGACCCTCCTATGAGGGTGGGTGGCATCCGCCATGTGTAGGTAACTGCGTGTTTTTCTGGTGGAGGGTAGTGTTATGTGTGATGTGTGATTAAGTAGCAGATCATTCTTGATCATTTTAATGAGTAATCTGTGGATACCTCCTGTATTACAGGATATGTACCTTGTACGGAAATAATCGTTAATGCACTAATAATACAAGGAATGTTCCAAATGAGTCACAAGTTGCTTAACCTGAAAGGAAATGTGCACCTGTGAATATCTAAGAATGGGGAATTTGATTTAAATTTGGATTTAGATTGCCATGCACGGAGAAAAGGAATGATTTACAAGAGGCAAAAATGACGCGATGGAGAACTGCTGTTTTCAGCTGACGTTGGCGGGTTCAATCCCAGGTCTCAAATACGCCAGATTCATGTCAGTAGATCACTGCCACCCACACGAGTAGCAGTAGTGCCCACTGCACATATTTGTAGACACTAATTTAATAGAGATTGTGAGCTTACAACAGCAATGTGCTACTGATTCTTTATCGTGCGTGATATTGTTGGCTATAGTGTGAGAAACAAGTGAGTTGCGACATTGTTAGCTGCACACCGTTGCTCATTAGAAGTTATGCCGCCTCCAAGAATGTGAGTTATATCTCTTATTAGTAATATATTTATTACTTCAAGTAATTATAAGTCTTAGAAATCGTATGGTTATCAATGAACCAATTAGTTCTAAATTGTCTCTCTCAAATGTGGAGCTACATTCAATTGCACACAATTGTGTGCAGTGGGCATGGGCTGGAGGGGTAAGTTTAATTTCGCTGATATAGATTATTTTTCCTTTTTTTGATCCAAATCGCTTACTGCAGCGGAAATCATGACACTTATCGAAGAAGATGAAAGCCTGATAGACGGTGACCTCTTCATCCTATCGCTGGAGAACCATCTGTCAAGCGATGGGGATAGTGATGATGATGATGATGATGATGATGCGGGAGGAGATATCAGTCATTTGTCTGGCGATCAGCACCGTGCTAAAGAAGAGCTCACTGGGAGAGGAATGACAGCTGGAGTTTAGTGGTCGAATATGCTGCCGGAGTGTTAGATCAAGATGCTGCTGAAATTAATTCTCCACTTGCGGCTGATATTTCACTTGTTACACCAATAAAAGCTAATAAGCAGCTTTGTCCAGATTACAGCTCAACTCCACATCGTAGAAACAGCGCTGGAAGTTTCAAGGATCCAAGTGAAGAGAGCAGCATTCCCGCAGTAGCCGGATGTTCGTCTGAAGCTCTTGGAGCACTCAACCTGGAGGTTGCAGGCAATCCTACGGGGACGTCACAAGGAGTAGATGTGTTTCCAGCTTCGAAGAAACAAACAAAGAAGATTTAAAACATGCGTGAGTGAGAAAGTGGGTATAATGTGACATCTATATATATATAAAATAAGAGTTTTGTCTGTACATTGCTCAGAATTTGAAAATAATGGTATTTCTGTATCGGTCATGTCCATAGTAACAAGAAAATGCACTTTTTACTTTTCCGTAATTTCTGTCTGTCTGTCTGTCTGTCTGTCTGTCTGTCTGTCTGTCTGTCTGTCTGTCTGTCTGTCTGTCTGTACACGCATCACAAGAAAACGGTTGAAGAAAATTTAATGAAAATCGGTATGTGAAGTCAGGGGATGAGCCTCTACAATCTAGGCTGTAAATCATTTTACTCACGCTGAGTGAAATGGTAGTTTAGGGGAAGGCCTAAAATTGAATTCTCAACTATTTATGTTATTAGTGGTCTAATGAAAATCGGTACGTGAAGTCGGGGGATGAGCCTCTACAATCTAGGCTATAAATCATTTTACTCACGCTGAGTGAAATGGTAGTTTAGGGGAAGGCCTAAAATTGAATTCTCAACTATTTATGTTATTAGTGGTCATATTTTAAAGAAAATGGGTATGCAAAGTTGGGGAATAAGTTGCTACAATCTAGGCTATCAATAATTGTATTCACGCTGAGAAAAATGGTAGTTTAGGGGAAGGCCTAAAATATAATTCTCAAATATTGTTGTTATTAGTAGTCCTATCTTGATGAAAATCGGTATGCAAAGTCAGGAAATAAGTCTCTATAGTCTAGGCTGTAAATTATTTTGTTCACACTGAGTGAAATGGTAGTTTAGGGGAAGGCCTAAAATGTAATTCTCAAATATTTCTTATTAGAGGTGTAATCGATGAATGCTACATAACTAGGGTTATATAGTATTAAATTTCCTATTATTCATGTCTTATACATTGTTACCGTACTGGCTATGATCACAAAGATATTCATGATTTTGGATTTTTGTTACTAAGTCCATATCAGCGTCGAGTAACCAGAAATGGGTAAACAGTATTTAATGAAAATCGGTATGTAAAGTCGGAGAATAAGAAACTACAGTTTATGGTATAAAATATTTTACAAATCACAGAGTCGAAAGAAAACTAAATGTGAAGGCCTACTATATAGAAAGCTCATAACAATGATCAACAATAACATTACATTGACCATTGTTTGTCGTGATGTGCTTTGTGTCATCTGTTGCCCTTCATCTCCGGTAGATAGGATTACTGCTGTATACAGAGTACTTTTTATTTGATTTATGTCGCACCGACATAGATAGGTTTTATGGCGACGATGGGATAGGAAAGGGCTAGGAGTGCCTTAGGCCTTAATTAAGGTACAGGCCCAGCATTTGACTGGTGCGCAAGTGGGAAACCACGGAATACCATCATCAGCACTGCCGACAATGGGGTTCGAATCCACTATCTCTCGGATGCAAGCTCACAGCTGCGCACCGCTAACCACACGGTCAACTCGCCCAGTCGTACAGAGTGTAACAGCCTGCCTGAATATTGATGGGAAGTAGCTGGGGAGTTAGATAACTTTCTTCTTTAGCATTCCATTTCCCTGGTTTATAAATTTTCTGATACTACTGGTACGTAACACACTGGATCATCATAGCATTCGGGCTATTCAATCCCTACTCTGAGGCACTGATTGGAATGAACAGTGTGCATATTTAGCGGAATAATGGCAGATGAGTGTTCATAACAATCTGCGGCCTGGTCATCCCAGCTCTGGAACTTTAGACTATCAGATTGGCACCGCAATCTAATCGCAGCACTGTTCGTTAAACGTGATAAAACGTGCGGCTTTCCATTTGATCGAGTATTTTATATTAAAGCATTGCTTTAAATAGCTACATTCATACTTACGTTTTTGTAATGACCTATGTTGATTTCAGGTTAAGAAAACCACAAAGTCAGTCTTTCTGAGAATCCCGTAGCGAAGCACAGTAAATAAAGGACAGCGTACATGGGAGATACCTCAGTGGACTTAAGAGGACAAGGAGCCGGTTGATATGTTTGAATTATTCCTTGATCACGAAGTCATCAACCTTCCCGTTGATAGTACTGTAAATTACGCTTTACCAAGTGGAAACGCTGGTTTCCGGCTGTCTGCAGCTGAATTGAAAACTTTTGTTGCAATTATTTTTCTAAGTGGATATTGTACTGTGGCACGTACACGCATGTACTGGGAGAATGCAGATGATGTTTACCATAAAGGTGTATCCCATGAAATGGCACGAAACCGATCTGAAGAGATAATACGGTATTTTCTTGTATGTGACACAACCACCTTAGATCGCAATGACAAATTTGCGAAAATTCGGCCACTTTCGACCCAGCTAAACCATAGATGGTTAAGATATTTCCCTGGTGATGCTAACCTGAGCAATGACGAATCCATGCGCCCATATTTTGGACGTCATGGGTGCAAGCAGCATATCGAGGGAAAACCAATCCTTTCCGGGTACACTCGATTAATGTCTCTTCCCTAATTCAGGATGCGCCCTACCAAAGAGCAGCGCGACAGGGAACTCTATACCAGAGCTTGGTGTGGGTGGATCAGTTGTGATGATTCTAGTTAGCGTCCTCCCCAAGCTGTATAAGTTTTATTTCGACAATTTTTTCACATCTATCCAGCTGCTGGAACATCTACAAAATAAAGGTCACGATTCGACAGGCACTATTTGAAGGACTCGACTCGACTGTAGTGAAAAACTACCGCGGGTTTTTCACCATCAAGTGACAGATAATAAATCGAACATCACCCTCGTACGGTTCAATGACATCAATGTTGTCACAATTGCATCAACATGCTGTGGAGTTCAGGAAAGGTGAAGCGCTGGAGAAATTCCAAGGAAAAAGTTGATCACCCACACTGTGTAGGTCAGTACAATGTACATATGGGTGGCGTTGACAGAATGAACCATAACACTGCCTCGTACCGTATAAATCTGCGAAACAGGAAATGGCATTGGCCACTGATCTCTTGCGTACTGAATGTGTCCATGAAAAATGCCTGACAACTGTATAGACTTAGTCCTCAGGGCAAAGATCTGATGAACCTCCTGACATTTACGCGCAGAGTAGTTCGTAACTATCTGGATAAGTGGAAGTTTCAGCCGAAAAAGTTTGGATGCTCTCTGGTACCAGGAAAATGCAAGGTGTCTGTTGGTGTCCGTTTAAGCACAACAGAGCAGCACGTGTTGGAGACATCACCAACATTTGCACAGTTTGTTAAGTGGCTTGTCATATTAATTGTTTCTCCACTTTCCACTCTTAGAACACAATCCCATAGCAGCGTGAACCACAGTGTCATGTATAAATTTTATGAACGTATAGTATAATTTAGCCTAATTTCCTTTTTGATACAATTTTTTACTGTGTCTTTCAGTCGTGCACATAGATGTATTTCAAGAAGTTTCAGACCAAAATATTTATTTATTTATTTATGTCTTTCTATACATGGCGGGGCTCAGGCTATAAAGCCTGCTATTATGCCAAACCATATAATTGTACACCTGTGTAAACATAACATTATAACTACTTAAAATTAGAAATAAGTTTAATATAATTTAAAATTAACATGAAATGTAATTTAACTGAAAATGTAAAGTATCATAATTTGTTTTTAACACTTTAAAATGAATTTATAGTATTTACTATTATTAAAACTATACCTCGAAAATTGTCAATGTTATTAATCTTACATTTAGATTTTATTCATTTGACTTAATCTAACATTTGAGGGTACTTCTTGGAGTAAATTATTCTGACTGTAGATAAAAGTTCCAGCACATTCTTTTGAATACCTTTAGGTTGCTTATGTCTCTAATTTCAGCCGGGAGGGAATTCCAGGAACGTATGGTCCTCGGTACAAATGAGTTGTAAATATTTTGCTAATTGTTAATATGACCAGGCAAATTGAATAAATAAATAAATAAATAAATAAATAAATAAATAAATAAATAAATAAATAAATAAATAAATAAATAAATAAATATAAACAATACGTAAACTATCAAATTATTATGAATCTATTCTTTAATATTCCCCTCTCATTCATGCCCACTGCACACAAACGTAGGCACGCGAAATTTCACAAATGAAAAACCCCACGGAACAGAAAATTCGTTTCATTAAGGAGTGGCTGCCGGGAGGAGTGGCTCAGCTGGTTGAGGCGCTGGTCTTCTGACCCCAGCTTGGCAGGTTCGATCCTGGCTAAATCCGGTGGAATTTGAAGGTGTTCAAATACAAATAATTAAGAGTAAACTATCCCATTGAAAGGAAAATCACAGAAAATTCACACGAAATGGATGCTTGGGACTAATGGATTAAAATTACCAGCATGTATAAAGCACTAGATAATAGTTATCCTTCTATCACCCGAATCTGTCTGCAGAGAAAGTGTGCTCCTGCAATGAGTTGCCCGTGTCACACACGTGGCAAGGAAGTTGCCTGCACCAAGGCGAACGTGGCGTGTCTTGGTAACTAACACAGCATGTAACGAATAAGCTGGGCTAGGAAATCGGTCCTCGTCATACCAAGTGACCACTGCTCATTCCAAAGGCCTACAAATTACGAGGTGATTCGTGGTCAGCAAGATGAATCCTTGCGGAAGTTATACTAAACTTTCTAGACTGGGGCCGTCATCTCACCGTCAGATAGCTTCTCGGTATACTGAGTGAACCTAGAACCAGCCAGCAGATCCAAATAAAAACCCGGAACTTTCAGTAAGAGACAGGCTTGCCACACCTTAACAGCAGGAAAGAATCCTGCAAGTAATAATATATTTTTTAGCTGATATATTGCGCCCGTATTAGTCTAGTCGGAGAACAAGAGACACCCCAGGGATGCTCAGTTCGACAAGATATTACTGACTGAATAAATACAAATGGCAGGATTAAACGTTAGGTTCGGAAATAAGAATAATAAATATTCAATGAATATTATAACATTGTTTATTCAAAATAAAAATAAATACTGTTGCCATCCTGATTATATTTGATTATGGGAAACGATCCCTACGTTAAGTTAAATTACTGATGATACTTGACGTGACATAAAAATCATTCAAACAAATGGGATTGCACACGTGACTTATTTGCCCTGCAATTCTAACAGAGATGTTTTCTGTAATAACATGTTTCATTTGTTATTCGTATAATTTAATAATATGAAATTTTTGAATCTTGAAAAATGAGGATGATGTATCAAATTCCTGGAACAATCTGAAAAACACATTACATTTTAATGGAGTGTATGAAATATAAAATATTCAAAATTTACAAAGTCTACATCTTCTCTTATCGAAATATTGGTGAAGTTACGTTCTATAAATATTCATTATCATTAAATGTATCTTAAAAGTGCTTTGCAATGAAGTAAAAATTAACTCGAGACGTCGAGTATATCTGCTCAAAGTTATTCTCACTTATGTCCTCGTAAGAACTAAGATCTAACGTTATAGTTACGTGGTCATTTATAATAAGTCAAAATTATTAATCCTCAAAAACCATTTAAATCAAAGTAATTTATCGATTTTGGAATGCTGTCAAAATTGTAAATTAAATGTAACTAAAATGTCGCAGATGATTCTCTCTGTTAACACAACACATCCATCTGAAATACACAAGACATAAATTATAACTAGAACATCTGACTAATTCTACCAACTATCTACAGGAAAAATTCTAAAGAAGAAATATTTACAATATTTACATCACGTCCACGTAAAAATGAACATTATCACTCTCCATTAAATTCATTCTGAGGTATCATTGAAAATGTGAAGTCTCCACGTGGGTACGAATTCGAGCGATAAAAGTGAGCTCACCTGGTATCAAACTACAGTCTGATCTGGATATTTATTTGTGAATATACTTCCAAATTTAATACTTTTCCAGTAAGATTCATACAAACATTCGAGGCTTTGAATTAATGACTTTCATAAGTTACTACAGGATGAGCGTATTCCTAAATATTAAGACAGAATTCTGGAGTACACCTATCGACATATACTTATTATTATCAAAACCACAAGACATCTAGGAATGGAAGACTTCAGGCCGATCACCTTGCTAAATACAGATTACAAGATCTTCACTAAAATAATAGCATCGCGAATAAAACTGCAGTTGCAACAGATAATCAGACAATGGCAATCGTGTGGGACATCAGGTCAAAATATTATCTCCAATCTGTTAGTGCTGAGAAACATCATTGTGTTACACGACAAAGCCTCATCGAACCTTCCTCCCACAACACTCGTAAGTTTGGACTTCCACAAGGCCTTCGACAGAATAAAACATCCGTATCTACGGTCTACAATGCAAACTTTCGCCTTTCCACCTAAATTGATTGAGTGCATTAAAGGACTGTATAGAACAGCCACCTCACGAATCATTATAAATGGACTTCTAACTGTGAAATACGTATACGGAAATCAGTTCGTCAAGGATGTCCCCTCTCTATGCTCCTGTTCATCGTAGCGCTAGAATCATTTCTTCACCGAATAAATCAATGTATAACTGGCCTGTCACTCGGTGCACAAAAAGTGACAGTACGGGCGTATGCCGATGACGTGTATTATCCTAACAGAATCATCCGACGACGAGGCGAACTTTACATATCATCCACGAATTTGAGGAAGATTCATGATCGAACGTAAATAAGAAAAAGTCCGGCATGCTGCTTCTTGGCCGACATCAATCACCTGCGCCTAATCGATGACTGCCCATTGCAACTAAGTTGAAGATCTTAGGAATTGTTTTCCAACAAAATTTTAAAGGTATGCTAACCGAAAATTGGACGTCGATAATTAATAAAGTTAGAAACACCTTAATGCAGCAGCATACTAGGTCTCTGAATTTCATCCAAAAAGTATGCCATAATAATGTATTTGCTTTCTCTAAAATATGGTACTTCGCGCAAGTTCTACCTGTAAACTAACAAATAACACAGCGTATAGAACTTTCCCTGTTTCGTGTGAGACGTGATCAGCTGTACTTGCCGATTACACATAGAGGACTCAACCTAATCTGTGTAGACCTGAAATGTAAGGCTCTTCTGGGAAGAACAATACTTAAATCACTATCAGGGTTGCACACTCGAATAGAACTGACATTTCTTCAACCTCCGGAGCCTGATGTCAGAGGTGGTCTACATAGGCATATACATCCTGCCTTCCGAACCATCGTTGGTATCCTTGACAGTCTCCCGCAGGACCGGAAAGAAAGAAAAGAATTTCACTTGACAAATAATTTCTACACTTACCTGCTGAAAGGATTACAGCGACCAGTACCGATTGAACAAAAATTCCCTCAAAGAAAATGGGAAATGGTGTGGTCAAATGCTAACAATCAACAAGTACCCTCTCAGTGGAGGTCATCAGTCTACTCGGTAATTAATGACATCGTTCCAACGACAACAAAACGCTTTCGTCACAACTTGTCTGAAGATAATAAGTGTGGACATTGCGGCGAGCTCCATACGACAGTGCACCGAGTTACATCTTGTCGAGAAGCGCGACCTGTCTGGACATGGACTGTCAATACAGTGCGGAAAATACACGGAGGTTTGTCTTCTTTATCGACTGAGCAGTTAATGATTGGCGAATTTCAACTGGAGGAAAAATCAGAAGTGAATGCTGTAACTTGGTTGCTAGCGGCGGCAGTGCATTGGAATTTGACATCATACGATAAGATGGACGTTGGTGGACTTTATCAGATCAATCAAGACTGCTCGTTGAGAAATGGTAAAAACTGAAATATAGAGAAATTTGTGACACATCTACTTCGTTTTTAAATGTTATTTATTGTATTTCACACGGTGATGTACTGAGAACTGACAACAGGGAAATGACTTTATATTTTATTTCAAAAGAGTGTTATTCTAATTTTGAATTCTTTCTTTAAATTATAACGTGCAGTTTAGTGTTTCTATTAGTCTCAACACTCGTATACAATTCTGCAGGTGTGCTTTTGGCTTTCAACTCACTACCTTTCTTTAAACTGTCATGTTGTTTTTCTTTTTTATTTCTGTTTGATTGGTTAATTTACAATGTGATTTGTACTTTGTAATTTTTTAATTTTGAAAAGGTGAATAAAAATATCTTTTAAAAAATATAATGTCTGTGAATAAGAATCTCTTAAAAATAAGTCTGTGTATTCGCTGCTGCTGATCATACTAGCCATTGTTGATATGCGGACAGCAAGTATACTGTAGTGCGGCTGTGCCATAACCAGCCTAGAACTATGCGGTCGAAAACGATGTTTACCAATGCAAGGGGTTGCGTTATACCAGTAGCGCTGAGTAACATGCTATCTCTTCATATTCTGACGTAACCTACCCGCTGGCAGTAGTTCCCCTGTGAAAATAAGTCAGTACACATCCCATTCATCATTTATGCATGCGGGGCACTTATAAGTAGAAAGTACGGCGTTCGAGAGCCACCTGGTACTGTTCTTAAATAATGTTCTAAATTTATTTATGGTTTCAGTAATACAATAACTCAATTTTGATGATCTTAATTATCTGATGTTTAACGGAAATCGTAAACTGGAATTAAATTATGTCAGATTTTAATATTGATTTCATTTTAATGTTGAGAATATTTCTTAGCAAAGTAGGGGTCCCCATACTAACAAAGAACGTAAATATTAAGCAATTTCCTCAATTATGCTGAATACTGAAGGGCTGAGGGGCCCGGAGAGGTTTCAAATTGTGAGTCATGGATAACTCTATCAAAGTTAAAGAAAAAACAAATTTCGAATATCACTTCCAGCCTAAATTCAGGTCCGCATAAACAGCCTTAAATCTCTTCTTTCTTTATTAGTTTTATTTTTTATTCAAATCCTAGCCATTTTAACTTATTATATAATTATTTCTGTAATATGTTCCTTGGTTCAATACCCACATGCTTTTTCGATTTTTGAAATATGTCCTCTCTGAATGTAGTTCTAAGGGCTAAAGTGGGACTCTGATTTGACTCACTTTAGCGCTCGTGGTGGTAGAGAAAGGCGAGCTGCTAACCTAATCGACCGGATAACGATGATTAATAAAAAGGATTGCAATTTTTAGGAATAAATAAAGAATACATTCTCAAACTTTATTATACTTTATTTATCTAAAATTCGTGGCTCACATCCCTAAGATGTTTTAACATTGAGTTGCTTCCCTTATTTATTTATTTAAATTAATTTTAATTCTACTAATTTACTTTTGTTTTTATTATATCAGTTCATTTATAATTTTCTTCTAGAATTTAAACACTGTGTGGTTAAATGTAAATAGGGCCAAGAGCTTTAAGTTTGCCACTTGTGAATAAATAAATAAATAAATAAATAAATAAATAAATAAATAAATAAATAAATAAATAAATAAATAAATAAATAAATAAATAAATAAATACGTAGGCCTATTTATCATATTACTGCCTGTGTAAAATAAAACAATATTTAATAAGTTGTCGTTATCGTTACATTACTAAATACAATTTAATCACTGTCATACGCCCTTTAATTGCGGATGTTCTGCTGTTTCAGATTATTACATCCGTTACGACGTATCTGGTAATCCTCATACAGTTCCAGAACTGCGAAATTTCACTATAAGACAACGTACATGTGCGGTAAAAATGAAAACCATTGAAGAACCACGTAACTTGAGTATAGCTTTTGTAGTTCCTGGAGGCTAAACAACGGAAACTTCTCCCATAAAATTAATGTAAAAATTCCTTAGAGAAGGCCGATCTACAGGAAATGTTTATTAATTACCATTTGAATCGTAGTTCTAGAAAGGAACTAAGTCAGAATTTTCTGCTTTTCAGAAGAACAAAAATAGTCTTTATTGTAACATACTTTAGCGAGTAATTTTCATGTTTGATATTATATTGAAATCAAATGGTAAATACAGGTAAACTCATGCCCTCATCCCGAGGTGGTGCAGCTCTTTTCAGGCACACCCCCAATGGAAGTGAGCTGCACATACCAGCCTCCTGCCATTCTTAAATTTCTGGCAGTACCGGGTATCGAATACGTGGCCCCGAGGACGGCAGCTAATAACACGAACCGTTACGCTACGGAGGCGTACAGTGATAAATTGAAAGGGAAGTAACAGAAACATTTTACAGTTGTTTAAGCGTTTTAGACTTAATTATTTACTCCATTATAGCCATAACAATTTTAGAGCATGCGAAGAAATCTATTATATGGTGTAATTACATGTGTGATATTAAGTTAATTGTAACGCGTAGCCACTTTTTGTCGTGTATTCAAAGGAACAAATATTGATGGAAAGTAACTAACTAACTAACTAACCCCATGGCCCTATGAAGGGCCTTGGCCTTCCATGCGACCGCTGCTCAGTTCGAAGGCATGCAGATTGCGAGGTGTCGTGTGGCATCACAATAATTGCAATTCAAGTCCCTGGCATAGTTTTGACAGAAATATTTTTGTGAAATTACTGTAAACAACCATCTAAGGACACTTGTATTCTCCGTCCCACGGAGTAGGGAGAATAATAGTAATCAACCATCGGTAATAAACACATAACCGCATTTCAGTTGATAATTGTACTATAGATACGTTATATTAGATAGTATCTTGCCTGTTATAGTCGTGCAAACGGCAGGTTTTATTTCTATTACAGCATAATAGGATAAAGTAATACTAATATTAATCTGTCTACGTGTTTAACTTTGTTGGTAATCCTTGAGTAGTTCTTGCAAATTTCTAATTTTAGGCCTAATTGGAATTTTTACTTCTATTTGTGTTTAGTAATAACCTACTGTAATTAGCATACGTCTGAACGCAGTTTAAAAATTATTGTAGTGTATTGTAGTAACTTATTATAAATTAGAGTGCTCATCCTACTATTTTGAGTAATCTTGTGAATTTCAAACTTTAATTGTAATTGTAATTTCTGTTTTTGCTTAGTAATAACGTGTTGTAATTAGAATACGTCTGAACGTAGTTTAAAATTATTGTAGTGTATTGTAGTATCTGAACGTAGTCTGAACGTAGTTTAAAATTATTGTAGTGTATTATACTATCTCATTAGAAATTAGTGTGTTTATTACTGTGAAATATTTGTGTAGTATAGATGGCTCTCTTACTATAATTCTGTTGCAGTAATTAGGGTAGACTCAACTGCAGTTTAGAATTGTGTAATTCTTGTGTATTATTTTTCGTTTTCAGTAATTAACAGCAATTTTCATCCTGTTAGGGTGTTGTAAGGAAAAAGCGTACAACTAATTCGTATTGTAGTGTAGTAGCGTATATTAATTACCTTATTATCGTCTGATCTTTGTGAACTATCCTAGAAAATATTTCTTTCCTGTCATTTTTATTTTTCACAGAATAAATAACCTTATTTTTCCTTTTCTTTTCATTATTCAGTAAATAATGGCTAAGGAGTACAAGTGTAGGAACTGTGGGTGTGACCAGGCAATAAGGAGTATGAGGGAGGAGTTGGAGAGTTTGAGGGAGATAATTAGGATTCTCTCAGAGGACAGGAAGGAAAGTACGCCTCCCTCAATCAATGTACAGGATACAGTAGGTGTAAAAGGGGGATGTTTTAAGGGGAAGGAGATTTCAGGCTAAGGGCTCCTTTCAGGGTCAGAATACAGAACAGGTGTCTGCGAGAAAAGGGTACGAGTCACCGCAGGTAGAACAACCGAGGAAAGATGAGGAAGTATTGTTGAGAAATGTGGAAGTAGGAGAAAGGGAAAATGTAGGAAAGGGAAATCTAGAGTAGTGGATAGGAAAATTCAGGTGGAACAGGGTCATGGGATGGAGAAAAGAGAGGAGGAAGTAGCTTCTGCAGCTGTCAGGAAAGAAAGGACGGACCAGGAGGGTAAAGGATCAAATCAGGTGGATAGGGTTGAGGCTCTTGTCATGGGGGATTCCATTGTTAGACATGTGGGGAAAGGGTGTGGAGGAAAGGGAACCAGGCTACAGTCTTATCCAGGATAGGTTAAGGAAGCTGTTGAGGAAAGTAGAAGAGGAGGAGGAGTGAAAGGAGAAGGCGGTAGAGTTTCACGTTGGTACTAACAATGTAAGACAAGCAGGTATAAGTACCATAATATTTGGGGATGTGTGGGATCTGGTAAATGCAGCACGGGTGAAGTTTAAGGAAGCGGATATTGTTATCAGTGGAATACCGTGTAGGAGGGATACTGACTGGAAGGTGATTGGGGATTTAAATGAGACTATGGAGTGAGTATGTGGGTCACTGGGAGTGAGATTTCTAGATCCTAATGAGTTGGCAGGAGATAGGGATCTGCTCTCAGATGGCCTTCACTTAAACCGCAGTGGTACATATAAGTTAGGAAATTTGTTTAAAAGGGTTATAGGGAGGTACATTCAGGGAAACGGGATGGCCTAGGGAGCGGTGATAAGGGACCAGGGAACTGGAAGTCAAGTAGGGCCGACATAAAAATATTAGTCCTGAACTGTAGAAGTATTGTAAAGAAAGGAATATAATTAATTTAATAGATACTGTATGTATATTTACCAGATATTGTAATAGGAGTTGAATCTTGGCTGAGAAATGATATCATGGATGCAGAAATTTTCTCACGGAAGTGGAGTGTATATAGTAGAGGTAGAATATGAATGGTAGGAGGGGGAGTATTCATTCTGGTGAAAGAAGAATTTGTAAGCTACAAAGAGTTAAATATGACAAAAATGAAATTCTAGGTGTAAGGCTCATCTCTAAAGTTAATAGGTAACTTGATGTCTTTGGAGTGTACAGACCGAGAAAGGGTAGCGCTGACGCTGATTCAGAATTATCAGCTGTACGGGAAAAGATAAGGAAAGGAACGTGATTGTAGCGGTTAATCTCAGTTTACCAAATGTCAGTTGGGATGGTAATGCGAATGACAGGAAGCATGACCAACTAATGGCAAATTAGTTAATATGGGAAGGGCATCTGATTCAGAAAGTGATGGAACCAACTAGAAGGAGGAATATTCTGGACGTGGTGCTGGTAAAACCAGATGAGCTCTATAGAGAAACCGAAGTAATAGATGGTATTAGTGATCAAGAAGCTGTTTCTGTGGTAGTTAAAATATATGTAAAAGGAAGGAAGATATTAAAATGAGTGCTATTAGGCAGTACCATGTGGCTGATAAAACATGCATGAGGGAGTTTAAAAAAAGTAAACATGTTCGGTGGAAGACGGTAAATAAAATGTAAACAGACTCTGGGATGGGTTTAAAACAATTGTTGAAGAATTTTAAAATAGGTTTGTACCTTTAAAGGTGGTGAGGAATGGTAAATATCCACTATGTTATAACAGAGAAGTAAAGAGACTAAGAAGGAGGTGTAGATTGAAAAGAAATAGAGTTAGAAATGGCTGTGGAAATAAGGAGAAATTGAAGGAACTTACTAGGAAATTGAATCTAGCGAAGAAGTCAGCTAAGGATAACATGAAGGCAAGCATAATTGGCGGTCATACAAATTTTAGCGAAAAATGGAGGAGTATGTGTAGGTACTTCAAGGCAGAAACAGGTTCCAAGAAGGATATTGCAAGGAATTTATGAACAAGGGGAGTGTGAATGCGAGGATCTTCAAAAGGCAGAAGTATTCAGTCAGCAGTATGTAAAGATTGTTGGTTACAAGGATAATGTCCAGGTAGAGAAGGTGACTAATACTAAAGAAGTATTGAAATTTACATATGACAACAATGACATTTACAGTAAGATACAAAAGCTGAAAGCTAGAAAAGCAGGCGGGATTAATAAGGTGTCGGGGGATATACTAATTCTAGAATGGTAACAATACGCCTCATAGACGTACACGCAAATGTACATGCCCGGCAAAGCGAGTGACCTTGACGGGGCATCCCTACCCTCCAGCTATGCTTCAAACAGCCCCCCACACCCTACGTGTGTCACGTCCCAGCCGTGTTCCTGTCCATGTTCGGTGAGTAATAACCCTCTTACGTAATGTAGTGCGCCTGAGAGGCGCATAGTTACCATCAGTTGGTGTGATTCTTTCTAGTTTATTTCATATGAGTTTTTATCAAATTTGCTGTAGGTTATTTTTCTTTTACTTGAGTTACTTCTGGAACAATTATTTACTTTCAACAAGCTAGTAAGACTGTCTTGAGTGTCTAGTTCTTTTTACTGGTGTTTATTTTTATGTACCACTTGTGCCTTGTATATCTTGTGTTGGAAATAGAATAATTAATTCAAGTTTCAAAAAGAAAATATAATTGAATTCACCTCTATAGTTAGTGATGTAGTTAACGTGAAGAACGTTGGAGAAAAGAAAGATAGGACATAGTACAGGCGTTGTTTTGCGCCGTGTATGCCTTGGAAGCGTATAGGTACCAATAAGCGTTAAATTTCCTTGTTACCATTCTAGGGTTAAAGACAATGGGTTGGGGTATAGTACCATATCTTAAGTACTTATTTATTTATTATTTGCATGGAGGAGCTATACCAAATGAATTGGTAGTTGCTATAGTAGCCCCTGTGTATAAAGGAAAGGGTGATAGACATAAAGCTGAAAATTACTGGCTGGTCAGTTTGACCGGCATTGCATGTAAGCTTTGGGAAATCGTTCTTTCTGGTTATATTAGACATTTTTGCGTAATTAATAACTGGTTTGATAGAAGGCAGTTTGGGTTTAGGAAAGATAATTCCACTGAAGCTCAACTTGTAGGATTAGAGCAAGACATAGCAGATATCCTGGATTCCGGAGGTCAAATGGACTGCATAGTGATTGACATATCTAAGGCATTTGATGGGTTAGATCATGGGAGACTACTGGAAAAAGTGAGTCCAATTGGACTAGACAAAAGAGTGACTAAGTGCGTAGCTATATTTCTAGAAAATTAGAGTAGGCGAAGCTTTATCTGTCCCTGTAATATTTAAGAGTGTAATTTCTCAAGGAAGTATTATTTGACTTTGATGTTTTCTTATATATATGAATTGTATGTGAAAGAACTGGAATCAGAGATAAGGCCCTTTGCAGATGATGTTATTCTGTACAGAGTAATAAATAAGTTACAAGATTGTGAGCAACTGAAAAATGATCTCCATAATATTGTGAGATGGAGAGTTGGCAATGGTATTGTACCGTTCCCGTCTAAAACAATATTCTACCGGCACCTTCGGAGAGCTGCGTGTTCGGTTCGTAAAAATATGATCAGGGCAAAAATAAGGTTAAAAATCTCAGAATAAAATATACCATGGGTATGTGAACGGGAAACAGTAACATAATTCCGAAATAAAATACAAAATAGAGATAAGATGAATTTATTATCTAAGAAAACATTATTGAAACTCGAAAATAAACTAATATGAAAACGATTAAAAACATGGGTCAAATAAATGCCAGAAATTCCAATATGTGCCGTACACATCATTAGCACAACATTTTTACATGTTACAATAGGACGGGCAATGATCCGTTTTAGAATAAAAATATTTACAAAATGAAAACAAAAACCTGGGGAAGAAATACACACTTCGCCTCGAGTCAACGCTGTTAAGTTTATCTTACCGAATCCTGACGGATATCATTCAATTTACGGTTATAGGACATGCCACGACAGAAATAAATTATGCTAAATCTGATCCATAATAAAAAAATTATATATACAGCACTTATCAACAAATCAATGTTCCAGGGTCTTAACTTATAGCTACACTTGATTTACTAACAGACCGCTCTGTTTCAAATTGGATGGCTTGAAAGCCTACTTCCCAAATAAAATGAGCCCCGGCCTCATATTTAAGAACAAGTATTTATCAATGATGACAATGACATGATCAGCAATAACACATGTATCACAAGTATTTATCAACGATGACAATGACATGATCAGCAATAATATATGTATCACAATTCAACATAAACAAAACACGTCAAAGAAACCTGTAAAATTCTTGCAAATAATATAAACAAAACATATGTGTATCCTTTATCTGAAATACAAGCAATAAGATGCTAAACTACTTCATATTAAAAAGAACACGGAACTCCTGGCTCAGCCGTCCATGTGTTGGCCTTTCTCTTGACACGCCGTATTATAACTCAAGTGACACTTCTAATGACCCAGCTATGAAGCATCCTGCCTCGCAACAAAAAGAAACTAACTAATTTGATTGGTAGTTCCGGCCTGAGAGATTCTAATATATCTGGGAACATAAATTAACGCTGCCATTCACTTCTCTGTTCATTAAACTAACACAAGGCCTCGAACTCAACTTAAGGCATCACAATACACATTCATATGGCCTTAAATACATACTCCATTTTAACACGGCTATGATGTGACATACGGCACATATGGCCTAATAATTTGGAGTCCATGAGTTCGAGTTTCATAGCATTAATGAACTTCCAAGGCAAATCAAGCTTCTCTCGCTTAACATGCAGCTAACACCATTATATTTCCCCCTTTTTTATATACCAGGCACCCACGTCCTGTATTAACACACATTGTAATCTCAGTATCAGGCTAATCTTGCCCTTTTCTCGTAAATTCATAACACAATACCAATTAGCTAATCTTCTTTGCGTGCACTTTCACGCTGGTTACAACTGCCATCCACTCCTGTAAAAGTGCTACATGCTTTTAAAAAATGTTCCCTACTGAAATTTATCCCAAAACGAGCTTTAGGCTGTACAGCCTTCTTAATAAAAGATTATAGATCTTCTTACAAAAAATGGAATACACAGTTACCTCTTGGCATACATATCCTCATCTACACCTAATCATTTCCCTCTTTCCCATCTAATGAAAAGGAAATAAAATAATATATAAGAAACAGGGTTTAAACATGCATCTTCCCTGAAACATGACATTAATCTATAATAAGAAAACATAGCTCAGCCACAAAAGGACTGACATTTATAGCTAAACTACTATAGGATTGAATTAGCCTAAATTCTTCTATCTAAGCATGCCTAGGATTTTTTAAGATAAACTTATCTGGTGTTGTCTCAGCTTTTTCATGGTTCCAGGCCGCTGTGTCTGTCAAATTTACGCCATTATTCCAATAAACTGCATGGCGTTACCTAATACACTGCAGGTCCTTTCTTCTTCCATCATCTTTGAAATGTGGTGCTTCGCACACACCATAAAATTGAACCGAAACTATAACGACGATTCGCACACGTTCTTCGCGTTAGCGGACGTGTACCGATCACAATATTTGCACTATACAGATGCAAATTACATATACGGGTTTGGAAATATCGATAGTAACTATCGTCTTAGTTATTGTCAAATCCCGTGCCACAACCGCACTCTGGCATACTGCATCATCATACGTGATCTTATATATACATATATAGCAAAGGTAATTGCTTTGTTGCTGTACAATACACTTTCGTAATTACATTATAATCACTTGCATTTAGGTAATGTATTCTCATGAAATAACGTTTCAGCTTTCACAAAAATATGTATACTTGTTTGATTAAAAATCGTCACTGTAAAATTTACTTTCATACAACACTGGCTGAATATAAGGAACACCAAGCCGCACGGTTATCAACTTCAAGACAGAGTCAGCTTCCCATCTCCAGAAGCTGCTACGTTCACCAAACTTCCGGTATTAGTAATATCATCGGGGATTTCACTGATGTGATGACGCCATGGCTCGGCCACTTACTCTGTAAAGCGGTGACTCAATAGAAATATATTAATAACATATTTAGTTCAGAATTAAGTACTGTAACTGTCTACAAGTGGTTTTTAACGTCCAACGTGCTTCCATTTCATATAAAAAAACGTGGAGTATGGCTTTATAACAGATTGCCTAATAAAATCAAGAGTAGTGCAGCACTGTAAATCTCGAAGTTGGTAAGTCTGACTTCATTTGTTCTGTAGATCCCTTCATTCCGCAATATCGCTTCCAGGGCTGTGATTGGTCTTTTGAATCGGCCGCTCTCAAACACTCTCGTAAATTCCCCGATTGAATCATACGGAATACCCGTGCTGCTCGTTGTCTCTATGGAAGATAAGTTATTTCTGAAGCCATGCGCTGCCGAGATACTGCATTACGCAACTTCTATATTGCACCATGACTGCTTCTTGTATTAAATGCACAATATTACACCATATTACATAATTACTATTTGGGGCATATACGATATGGCATAGTATGATGATAAACGGAGTTAGAAGTCAGGCTTGCAGTCGCTTAAGTGCGGCCAGTATCCAGTATTCGGGAGATAGTAGGTTCGAATCCCACTGTCGGCAGCCCTGAAGATGGTTTTCCGTGGTTTCCCATTTTCACACCAGGCAAATGCTGGGCCTGTACCTTAATTAAGGCCATGGCCGCTTCCTTCCCACTCCTAGCCCTTTCCTGTCCCATCATCGTCATAAGACCTATCTGTGTCGGTGCGACGTAAAGCAAAAAAAAAAAGTCAGGCTGTAATTTTCATAAATAGGAAAAGCCCTCTTAGTTTTAATGATTGCGTTGATGGTGTAAAAGTTCCTTTTTAGGACCATTGTTTAATATAAGGAAAGATCTTCATTGGGGTAATCACATAAATATGATTGTAAATAAAGAGTACAGATCTCTGCACATGGTTATGAGGGTATTTAGGAACTGTAGTAAGGGTGTAAAGGAGAGGGCATATAAGTCTCTGGTAAGACCCCAACTAGAGTATGGTTCCAGTGTATGGGGCCGTCACCAGGGTTTCCTGATTCAAGAACTGGAAAAAATCCAAAGAAAAGCAGCTCGATTTGTTCTGGATGATGTCCGACAAATGAGTAGTGTTACAAAAGTATTGCAAAGTTTGGGCTGGGCAGACTTGGGAGAAAGGAGACGAGCTGCTCGACTAGGTGGTATGTTCCTAGCTGTCAGTGGAGAGATGACGTGCAATGACACCAGTAGACGAATAAGTTTAAGTGGTGTCTTTAAAAGTGGGAAAGATCACAATATGAAGATCAGTTTGGAATTCAAGAGGACAAATTGGGGCAAATATTCGTTTATAGGAAGGGAAGTTAGGGACTGGATAACTTACCAAGGGAGACGTCCAATAAATTCCCAATTTCTTTGCAATCATTAAGAAAATATGCTAGGAAAACAACAGACAGGGAGTCTGCTACCTCGGCGACTGTCCTAAATCCAGATCAGTAGTGACTGATTTGATGATTTGAGACCGATTAATGTTACTAGACATTCTGAAGTATTTCTTATGTTTGTCATAAATTTGGTTTATTCTACAGAAATTCCAAAACTGTTGGCTATTTCTTCCAAGAGATTGACTTGTATTGCTGCATTTTTCAGGTTTTCTTGAAGTATTGGAAAATCATCCGCAAATGCTACATAGTTTATTTCAACACCGCTGTTCTTTCTTCCCATTAGTATTATTATTGTCATTATTACTATTTACTTAACGCAAGATCGTTGGCTGCAAGGAGAATGTGTGAAGATTATTTTCCCCAAGATGAAATGCATTTTGGGTGTTCCGTCATTGTCGTAACCTGAATCCATGTCACTACATCCCGGAAGGGCTTAGGTCTACCTAGCGACCGCTCCTCATCCCGAAGATATGCAGATTACGAGGTGTCATGTGGTCAGCACGACGATTCCTCTCGGCCATTATTCTTAGCTTTCTAGACCGAGTCCTCTATCTCACCGTCAGATAGCTCGACAATTAATCATGTAGGCTGAGTGTACCTCGAACCAGCGGTCATATCCAGGTAAAAATCCCTGACCTGGCCGAGAATCGAGCCCGGGGCCTCCGGGTAAGAGGCAGGCACGCTACCCTTACACCATGGAGCTGGCGATCAGCCGTAAATCATGGGGAAAAACATCACAGCCTTGGACCTCGTCGTTAGTCACCGAGCGAAGCAATGTGGGGAGAACTGACCGCTCAATTGGTCAGCTTCTCCTACGTCGCTACGTGTTCCCGGCGCAAGCCGGACTTGACATCGCGAGAGAGAACACTCATAGTCAGAAAATCTTGAAATGCGGTGTTCGAGAAGAATGATTAAGGTCAGATGGATGGACTGCATCACAAAGGAACTGAACAACTGTTTGGAGTTATTGAGAGGAGAACGATTTAGAGAAATTTGACCGGAAGTTCTTTAACTTTGGTTTGGGGTATTTTTTTTTTTTTGCTAGGGGCTTTACGTCGCACCGACACAGACAGGTCTTATGGCGACGATGGGATAGGAAAGGCCTAGGAGTTGGAAGGAAGCGGCCGTGGCCTTAATTAAGGTACAGCCCCAGCATTTGCCTGGTGTGAAAATGGGAAACCACAGAAAACCATCTTCAGGGCTGCCGATAGTGGGATTCGAACCTACTATCTCCCGGATGCAAGCTCACAGCCGCGCGCCTCTACGCGCACGGCCAACTCGCCCGGTGGTTTGGGGTAAGAACGGTAGGAGTAGGCCAAGACATAATAATTCTAGGAAACAGATTTCAGTAAAACTTGTGTATGTATGTTCAGTCTTGAGCCCTAAGGCTGGTTGGATCCTCAACAGCTCTGCCATCAGCTGTCATAGATGGCCTAGGCATTACTGAAGAGGCGTACTAGGGAATGAGGAGTGAGGTAGTTTCTCGTTGATTTCCTCACCGAGCCAGAAGTTGTTATTACATATCAGTCTGCCAAGCCCACTGAAATGCATACACAAACCGACCCTATGAGCAACATTTTCACACCATTCATAGCAGGCTGCATAAGGAATGGCATTACTAGCATCGCTCATACCTCAGTCACTTTCATATTGTCAAAACCAAGGATAAGACAGAGACAGATCAATGAAAGTAACAAAATTGCTCTAGCCCATACCAGAAGACTGTAAACACTAGGTCCTGCCAGCAGAGGCATAAATCTCATTTTTGTCCCGTATTGGTATCAACTCAAACAAGAGTAGAGTAGACGTGCGATTTAGTGTTTACGTTGAAATTAAACGTTTAGAACAGGAGATAGTGAGGTCGAAAGAAGTCTCCCTGGCTCAGGCGGTAGCTCGTCGGCCTCTCATCGCTGGATACCGTGGCTCAAATCCCGGTCACTCCATGTGAGATTTGTACTGGACAAAGCGAAGTCGGGACAGGTTATTCTCCGGGTATTCCGGTTTTCTCTGTCATCTTTCATTCCAGCAAAACTCTCCATTAACATTTCATTTCATCCGTTAGTCATTTATCATTGCCCCAGAAAAGTGCGACTGGCTTCGGCAGCTGGCACTTTTCCTATCCTCGCCGCTAGATGGGGGCTTCATTCATTCATATCCATTCCTGACCCGGTCACGGACTGGAAACAGGCTGTGGTTTTTTTATAGCGAGGTCGAAAGTGGCATCAAACCAGTCTAAGAACTGAAGACCATAACAAGAGAAAAAAAGGAAGAACTGCATCTTCAATCGAAGTACTCTTTTATTAGTAAGTTATATCAGTCAACGCGTTCCTTACTATCATTTTAAAAGTGCCATCAATGATAGAATGTAAGTTAGATGAATACCAGTGCGGTTCCAGAACACAGATGTGTCTGCAGGACAAACTTTTCGATATCTTTCAAGTAACTGAAATATACTACGAGAGAAATAGACAGATATGCTAAATATTTTTCGTAGATCTAGAGAAGACATAGGCCAGAGAACCAAGGGAGAAAATATTGGCCATACTGAGGAATCAGGTAATTGAAACCACACTTTCAATACACATTCCTCACACTAAGAAGAATAAAATACTCTATGTTACATGAGAGGTCGAGAACCAAAGCTGGTAAAGTCCAGTCAACCCATATTTACAGGATAGAATGGTTTATGAGATCTCTGTAACTAGTGGAGATACATGCGCATTTTTTTTATTTTTAAATATTTTAAAATTCAGCATAACCTAATATCTAGGATAAACGTTTAGCAGTGACGTTATTAAAACTTTGATTGACAGGTTTGCAACTAAAATATGGAGATTTCCACCTCTACATCCAACAACATTCTTAGTAGACTGCCATAATTGAAAGTGGAATAACTGAAAATCATGATCAAATAAGAGTTCAGTATATATTAACTGTGTTGATTCAAATATAACATCTAAACCAAAAAATTATCTGTTTCTACAAAAATTTCCTCTTCCTCATTCCCTGTCACATCATTCCCCAATGTTTCCAGCAAATTTGTGTAAAACTGGAGGCTGTAGAAAGTTTTCCACTGATTTCCGTAATGATTAGTTAAAAAATTAAAATTATACTTTGGTTCCTATGTTGTCCCCACTATTGTCTTTTCCTCCCGTATGTGGTCCTCACCTGCTATCTTTCACTTTCATTGTTAAGACTCGCAACCTTAATTTTAAGAACAAAACTAAATCTAACATCATGAACTACCGGGTATACTTGACCTGTGAAGGTTACCTTCATAAAAATATCAATGGCTATACAAAATGCAACACATACTTCCATATACACGTTTCCCCCCACCTAACACGCACCTGGCATACTCATCATGTGTCCCGTCGGCGCTAACCTTACAACAACGCTTCATCTTCCACCATCTCCCTTCCTTTGTAACTCATTACCCGATATTTACATATACGCTTCCATCGCATCCTTCGAACAAAAAATTAAATGATTCCCGTGAAGTCCTCTCCAGGTTTCCATTTTCTTCCGTCCATCCAACCTACGACCTTTCTTCTTGCTAACTCTGTAACCGATCCTTGCCAGTTATCGTTGTCGTTACATTGTTGTTGACTTACTGTTGATACTCAACATTGTTGTTTACACCGATTCTTATCTTTTATACTTATTTAAATGTGTTACATTATTAGTGTAAAATGGCCCTCCGTCGGCTATATATAATAAATAAATAAATAAATAAATAAATAAATAAATAAATAAATAAATAAATAAATAAATCTATAAATAAATAAATAAATAAATAAATAAATAAATAAATAAAAGTACCCGGAGAAATCCAAGATAGATATATCAGAAATATTAGACAGGGATCTGTTCGTTAAAGAAATGAACAGATGGGTAGTACAGCCAGAGAATGAAGTTCCAAGGAGACCAGGAACCAAGTGGTCTGAAGAAAGGAAGAGAAAGGAAGAGAAAGCCATATGAAGGAGCAGAAAGGTGAATCATGAAAACATTGCGTGATTCAATATGGTCCATTCGTAAATAATAAGAAATATATTTGTCGACGTCTCGCAATGTCAAAACATATACTTTCAGGGAACCGAGAAATGTGAAACGATATAAAACTGTAACTTCCGATGTTTAGTTTTATACCTCAGAAACTTACGGAGTTATTTCCTTGAAAGTTCTTTTGATATATTCAGAATACATTCATCATGATTTGGGTAGAATATGGAGATTCTATGATTAATATTTTGAATAATAAAAATAATAAAATTATGACAAAAATAATGTTTTGAAAATACTGTTAAAAATTCCCTCTACTGATGTACCATTTTCTGAGAAAATACTCAAATCAGATCGAAGAAAGTTTGCATGTATAGTATTTAAACCTATTTTGAGCTGCTGAAGTATAATCGTTGTCCTATTGCTTACAGAATTTTACAAATTGTTTTTTCAATATCCTAGTTGAAAACTGAAATTTTCTGTTAAATTTTCAATGCTCTTCAAGTTGGCCTCCATGAACTAATCAATATATCTGATTAAATTTACTTCCACAATCATATCTACCCTGGGTATCTAGTGTCCAAGTTTCAAATAAAATGATGTGATAGTTTCTAAAAAAGGTACACAAAGTTTCAAAAAATATTGCTTACGGAAAATCCAAAAATAATATTTGATTGGTAGCTGGCATGTACTGATATTCAGCGTGCAGAGTTATGTTCAAACCTAATTTTATTGCCTCAAATATAACATCAATATATTTGATACATGAAATTCTTCGGAAAAGATTGGAGATTTTGCAAAGCTCAAATCCGAAGTTTGACATTTCTGGGCCTATCACACTTCTCAGCTCCCTTAACACCTCTTTCAATATGCCACTTCGGTAATGAAGCTCTCCTCGCACTAGCACAAGGTTCATTGGATTGGTATTAGCTCTTGTTAGATTGAAACGCTTGGTAACGTTAAATTTGAAACATATCTCGTGACATCTAGTTCACTTGTGATTGGTCAATACGGAGACTGCCAGACCAGCAACTCAAAGCTACATGGATATTACCGACTTTACAACGAACCGCAATATTTAACGTTATATTTATTGAGGATACGCAACTCAATATTACTGTTCATATTTTAGACAGCCATTTTCGCTTTTAGGGTAGACCTCTCATATAAAAATGGGTAGGGAAACGCTATATTTCCACGTTAGAAGTCATTTTCTACAACTCTACATGGTACATTAATAATGGGAAACACACAGGAACAGAACGTAACACACGAAACTCTTTCAAAATGCCCTGCAACGGCAGGTTGATGCCTTTTTTCACCATCGGGCCGTGCAGATGGTAAAATGACTTCTTGGTGCGATAGAAATTGAACATCTATATATATAAAATAAGAGTTTTGTCTGTACATTGCTCAGAATTTGAAAATAATGGTATATCTGTATCGGTCATGTCCATAGTAACAAGAAAATGCACTTTTTAGTTTTCCGTAATTTCTGTCTGTCTGTCTGTCTGTCTGTCTGTCTGTCTGTCTGTCTGTCTGTCTGTCTGTCTGTCTGTCTGTCTGTCTGTCTGTCTGTCTGTCTGTCTGTCTGTCTGTCTGTCTGTCTGTCTGTCTGTATGCACACGCATCACGAGAAAACGGTTGAAGAGAATTTAATGAAAATCGGTATGTGAAGTCGGGGGATGAGCCTCTACAATCTAGGCTATAAATCATTTTACTCACGCTGAGTGAAATGGTAGTTTAGGGGAAGGCCTAAAATTGAATTCTCAACTATTTATGTTATTAGTGGTCTAATGAAAATTGGTATGTGAAGTCGGGGGATAAGCCGCTACAATCTGGGCTATAAATCATTTTACTCACGCTGAGTGAAATGGTAGTTTAGGGGAAGGCCTAAAATTGAATTCTCAACTATTTATGTTATTAGTGGTCGTATTTTAAAGAAAATGGGTATGCAAAGTTGGGGAATAAATTGCTACAATCTAGGCTGTCAATAATTGTATTCACGCTGAGAAAAATGGTAGTTTAGGGGAAGCCTAACATTTAATTCTCAAATATTGTTGTTATTAGTAGTCCTGTCTTGATGAAAATCGGTATGCAAAGTCAGGAAATAAGTCACTATAGTCTAGGCTGTAAATTATTTTATTCACGCTGAGTGAAATGGTAGTTTAGCGGAAGGCCTAAAATGTAATTCTCAAATATTTCTTATTAGAGGTGTAATCGATGAATGCTACATAACTAGGGTTATATAGTATTAAATTTCCTATTATTCATGTCTTATACATTGTTACCGTACTGGCTATGATCACAAAGATATTCATGATTTTGGATTTTTGTTACTAAGTCCATATCAGCGTCGAGTAACCAGAAATGGGTAAACAGTATTTAATGAAAATCGGTATGTAAAGTCGGAGAATGAGAAACTACAGTTTACGGTATAAAATATTTTACAAATTGCAGAGTCGAAAGAAAACTAAATGTGTAGGCCTACAATATAGAAAGCTCATAACACTGATCAACAATAACATTACATTGACCATTGTTTGTCGTGATGTGCTTCGTGTCTTCTGTTGCCCCTCATCTCTGGTAGATAGGATTACTGCTGCGTACAGAGTATTTTTTTATTTGATTTCCGTCGCACCGACATAGATAGGTTTTATGGCGACGATGGGATAGGAAAGGACTAGGAGTGACTTAGGCCTTAATTAAGGTACAGGCCCAACATTTGACTGGTGTGAAAGTGGGAAACCACGGAATACCATCTTCAGCGCTGCCGACAATGGGGTTCGAATCCACTATCTCTCGGATGCAAGCTCACAGCTGTGCACCGCTAACCACACGGTCAGCTCGCCCAGTCGGACAGAGTGTAACAGCCTGCCTGAATATTGATGGGAAGTAGCTGGTGAGTTAGATAACTTTCTTCTTTAGCATTCCATTCCCCTGGTTTTTAAATTTTCTGATACTACTGGTACGTAACACACTGGATCATCATAGCATTCGGGCTATTCAATCCCTACTCTGAGGTACTGATTGGAATGAACAGTGTGCATATTTAGCGGAATAATGACAGAGGAGTGTGCATGGCAATCTGCGGCCTGGTCATCCCAGCTCTGGTACTTTGGACTATTAGATTGGCACCGCAATCTAACCGCAGCACTGTTCGTTAAAAGTGATAAAACGTGCGGCTTTCCATTTGATCGAGTATTTTATATGATAGCATTGCTTTTAATCGTTACATTCATACTTACGTTTTTGTAATGACCTATGTTGATTTCAGTTAGGAAAACCACAAAGTCAGTCTTTCTGAGAATCCCGTAGCGAAGCACGGGTACATCAGCTAGTAACCAAATAGTTTTTTAGAATATTAACATTATCAATCAATCATTGAACATATCCAAATAGTTTTTTAGAATATTAACATTATCCATCAATCAATCAATCAATCAATCAATCAATCAATCAATCAATCAATCAATCAATCAATCAATCAATCAATCAATCAATCAATCAATCAATCAATCAATCAATCAATCAATCAATCAATCAATCAATCAATCAATCAATCAATCAATCAATCAATACTGATCAGCATTTAGGGCAGTCGCCCAGGTGGCAGATTTCCTATCTGTTGTTTTCTTAGCCTTTTCTTGAATGATTTCAAAGAAATTAGAAATTTAGTGTTCATCTCCCTTGGTAAGTTATTCCAAACCGTAACTCCACTTCCTATAAACGAATATTTGCCCCAATTTGCCCTCTTGAATTCTAAATTTCTTTTCACCCCCTGTGCGTGGGGGCGTTAGAATAATATCCACGATATCCTCTGCCTATCGTAAGAGGTAACTAAAAGGGGCCTCAGGGGCTATGAACTTTGGAGCGTGGGTTGGCGACCATAGGGCTGAGTCCTGGCATTGCTTCCACTTACTTGTGCCAGGTTCCTCACTTTCATCTATCCTATCCGACCTCTCTTGGTCAACTCTTGTTCTTTTCCTATCCTGACGCTATTAGGTTTGCGAGGGCTAGAGAGTCTTTCATTTTCACGCCCTTCGTTGCCCTTGTTCTCCTTTGGCCGATATCTTCAGTTTTCGAAGTGTCGTGTCCCTTCCATTTTTTCCTTCTGATTAGTGTTATATAGTGGATGGTTGCCTAATTGTACTTCCTCTTTAAACAATAATCACCACCCCCACCATCTTTATCTTCATATTGTGACCTATCCTGCTTTTAAAGACACCACTCAGACTTATTCGTCTATTAATGACATTCCACGCAATCTCTCTACTGACAGCTCGAAACATACCACTTAGTTGAGCAGCTCGACGTTCTCTTCTATGGTGTAGTGGTTAGTGTGAGTAGATACCACCCCCGGAGGCCCAGGTCCGATTCCCGGCTCTGCCACGAAATTTTAAAAGTGGTAACAGGACTGGAGCGATGTTTCTCAACCTCGGGAGGTCAACTGAGTAGAGGGGGATCGATTCCCACCTAAACCATCCTCGAAGCGGATTTCACCGGTTTCCCAATTCTTCTCTAGGCAAATGCCGAGATAGTACCTAACTTAAGGTCAGTGGCTCAGACGGTTGAGGCACTGGCCTTCTGACCCCAGCTTGGCAGGTTTGATCCTGACTCAATCCGGTGATATTTGAAGGTGCTCAAATACGTCAGTCTCGTACCGATAGATTTACTGGCACGTAAGAGAACTCCCGTGGGACTAAATTCCAGTACCCCAGCGTTTCCGAAAACCGTAAAAGTAATGAATACCACATTGTCACATTCTCTCTACAAATGTGCAAGTTTCCTACATTCTTACCGTCTGCCCCCGCTTCTCTTTTCGACTGTTCTGCTGCTACGTACACCTATGGACATGTGACCGTGACGTCATTGTTCTGGGAAACGCCTGCTCTCTCTCCCTCATCTATACTTTTCCATCGTGCTATATAACCCGGGCTCCACCCCTCACACGTCAGTCTCGCATCGTCACGGAGTGGTGGAGCACCGACGACCTGTGCGCCGTCTTATTATTTGGCGTATTTACTTCAGACAGCTTGGCGAGTACAAAAAATCATAATGTTATTTGGTTGACTTTTCCTTGGCCCGTCTGGCCTTATTTCCTTTCTTATATCTTGCGTCTTGTGTACTTTTTCGTTCAGCCAGCCAGTTAACATTTAATACGTAAACTTCGTTCTTTTCAACTTAACTTATTATGGCAATGATACTCTGGACAGAAGAACATTAAGTGGAATCACTTAATTTACGTGCTTGCAATATCTACTGGTTCATCAACTCTCGCATTTCTGCAGAAGATAAAGATACCTCGTGAAGAATCTCTTCCTCCTAGTTTCCCTCCCCTTTTCGTACATTGCTATCGTATGATTCTGCTTCTTTCTTTTTATCTTTTTTAAAATTTGGAGTTCATTCACTACTTCTGTAATAATAACTGTATCACCTCTAAATTTATATTTACTAATTTTGATGTACTTCCACTATCTAGATGCCTTTGTAAATGGGGCATATTTTCGCTTGGATTCAGAGTTGTTCCTACGATTTTCAGCGTTCGCTTATTCATGTCGGTGTTCTAATCTTATCAATAGAAACTTGTATTTCTTGTTAATCATTAAAAGTATTTATTTGTACTATTAATATTCTAGTTCTGTCTATTCTAACCTTTTTTTTAAATCCCCATCACCTTCTCTCTGCGTATTCGCTTACTACGTCACTATACTACGTACGCCACCAACCCTATTACAACATAAAGCCAATAATATTACCTTTTTTCATCCCCCCTCCTTGCCCATTATTTCCACACTTCCCATCCCCCACAATGCCTGTCTTCAGCATAGCAGGTGAGCCTGCCTGGGCGAGGTACTGGTCCTCCTCTGTAGTTGTATCTCCGACCAAATGTTTTGGTCAGCCGTTTGTCATCCGTTCTTACCAGGTGTCCGTAGAATTTCAGCCTTCGTTTCCGCATTGTGTCCCTGATATTTTCAGTTGACTTTTAGAGCTCCTCGTTTGTCTTTTCAATCCAAGTCCCATCAGTAGTCTTCTGTGGTCCCAGAATATTCATCAGAATATTCCTTTCCTTCTTCTCGACTTCTTGCAGCTCCCCAATTTTATTTAAAATAAGACACTCTTAAGCGCCCAGTCCTTCGCTTATTATTATTATTATTATTATTATTATTATTATTATTATTATTATTATTATTATTATTATTATTATTATTATTGGTATTATTGGTATTACGACTGGCGAACTATATTGTTTTACACTTTATTTTTTGTACGTCCGGGTATGGTTCACATTTCACTTTTGAAGGTGGTGACGTGTGACTAGTGTCTTGTTCCACCGTTTGGTAGCAGCACAAACACAGGGGCCAACGAATGCACTCGTCACAGCCATTTCATAACAACACTGTCGGCGTAGGAGCAGACAACATGGAAAGCAACCGTCAGGGACAGCGCTATAGGACATGGTTTCTATGTAAAATAGGCGTGGCCACTGCAGAAATTCATCGGCGCTTGGTGGCAGTCTGTGGAGAACATGCGCCGTCACGGAAGAAAGTTTACAACTGGGTGGATTGTTGGAAAACAGGGCGCACGTCGGTGGACAAGGGGACGAGTTCTGGAAGAAATGTAACATTGTCAACACCAGCCAACATTTCCCGCGTCAAGGAAACAAATGCATCACATTTCGGAAATGGAGGCAGCCACGGGAATTAGCCAAAACATCCTACAGCGGATCGTGCACGGCCACTTACAGTTGGGGAAGGTGTCATCCACGTGGGTGGCTAGACTCTAGTCTGCAGACGAAAAGCAGAGGTTTGTGGACGTGTGCAGAGAACTTTTGCAACGCTATGATCAAGATCCAGCTGACTTCATGGCTAAGCTTGTGACTGGTCATGAGACATGGCTCTATTACCACAAGCCACAAACGAAACAACAATCGATGCAATGGAAGCATAGGGGCAGTTTATCACCAAAGAAATGTCGAACAGTGCCATCAGTTGGATTTCTGCAGCGGTCACGCCTTCTTTTCATAGGAACCAAGTCGTATAGCGCTATCCCTGACGGTTGCTTTCCCTGTTGTCTGCTCCTACGCTGACAGTGTTGTTATGAAATGGCTATGACGAGTGCATTCGTTGGCCCCTGTGCGTATGCTGCTACCAAGCGGTGGAACACGACACTATTTACACGTCACCACCTTCAAGAGTGAAATGAGCACCATATTATCCGGACGTACAAAACATAAAGTGTAAAATTATATAGTACGCCCCTCGTATTATTATTATTATTATTATTATTATTATTATTATTATTATTATTATTATTATTATCACTATTATTAGTACTATTATTATTTCCTTTCTCCGTTACGGTCTTCTACGGATTATGTGATAATTTCAATGCTTCATCCTTTGCTGTCCCTTCTTCTTCCTCCAATACTCCTTTAACTTCTCACTATGTCCCGCTCCCCCCCCCCCCCTAGGAGCATTCTCAACCAGTTTTCTTTCCCTCTCGACCTTGGAATCCTTCCATTTTTAATGCTTTCTTCCTAAATGTCTCTCCCTCTGTCGCTTCTTATTCACTTATATTGTGTTTTTTAAAATCTTTATTGACTTCTTGAATCCAGGTTGTTGTTGACTTCTTGTTCCAAAGGTACTTGAACATCTGTTTGGTTAACCTGTTGTCAGCCATTCTGTATAAATGTTCAAAAAATATCAATCGCCTCTTCCTCAATGTGTCTGTTATGTTTTCTATGTTCCAGAATATTTCATTATTACTTTTTGGCAGATGGATTATTTCCCTTATAATTTTTCTTTCCAATACTTCTTTTTTTTTCAACTTATAATTCAGTACCAGATATTCATTCGCGTATAGGAATTACGGTTTGACTACTGTGTTGTAGTGTTATATTTTGAGGGTTTTAGACAAACACATTTTGTTGTAGATATTCCTAGGTAAACCATATGTTCTTTCTATCTTGTGTATCCTTTCTTCTACAGCGGATTTTTCCAAGCGATTTTTTTGAATTGCTCCTCCCAAATATCTGGATTTGTTTACTTTCTTTATTTCTGTTATTAGAAATTCTGGAGCTTTTTATATTTGTTACAAATTTGTTTTTGTGGTACAGAAGTTATTAAACTTATTCTGTTGCTATTTCTTTGAAGAGATTGTATTGATTTAAATGAAATCAAATCAAAATCTCTTTATTTGCAAATGAGGTGTCTACCTCGGTGACAAATGGTACACTAAAATACATTATTGTCAAGCACTAAATATTAAATTAACAAGAGAAGAAAATTTTCCTATAATACAATATTATACAATTTACGCTAACAATTTTTTTCTATTAAACACACAGCTCATCCTTTGTAAATTTATATTGTTTACAAAATTCTACTTATAATATCTCCTGTACTACTTACAAATATAGTCAACTGATATACAGTATGTGGAATTACTTCAAATGACACTGTACAACTGGTATAAGATTAAAATTTACATTGCATTTATTTACTTTTTTTTCCTTTACCCATTCTGGAACCTAAGTAGCATAACGACCTGCTGCGTCATAACCAGAGCCCCTTTTGCCACCACTTTTCAGAGTTCCTGAAGGGCCTTCACAGCTACCGTAGCGGTCCCAGGGCCCTCGAAGTACCCACTGTACTTCACCCCTACAGGCAGTCCCCTACTTTGGCTGTCCAAACTCCTTAGACTAGGGGATGGAATTAATTTATTCACACACATATTTTTATTCACATTAACCTGCACTGGTCGAATACCCTCTAAAATTTAATTTATTTTCTCTGTTGCTGTTTATTCTCTTCTTGAATATCTCCTACAGATTTTGGAGAAGGATCAAACACTACCCCTGGTAAACTGTTCCACTCCTTCACACCCTTCCCAATGAATGAAATTTTACCCCAATCGCTTCTACTAAAATTTCTTCTAATTTTACATTTGTGGTCAGTCCTGCCGATATAATTATTTTCCAACTGAAGCCTCTCACGGATATCTCCCCATGCTGCTTCTCCTGTATAGGCTCTACATAACCCTATACGTCTAGTTTTATCCCTTCTCTTACTTAAAGTTTCCCACCCTAGTTCCTTTAACATTTCTGATACAGTACTCTTTCTCCTGATATCCCCTGTTGCAAACCTTGCTGCTTTCCTCTGCATATTGTCTATTTCTTTTATTAGGTATTCTTGGTGAGGGTCCCAAACACTGTTTGCATATTCCAATAATGGACGAACCATACTTAGGTAACTTTTCTTTTTTAATTCTTTGTTGCATCCTTTAAGTAGCCTCATTATGACATGTTGCTTTATTTTTTGACAGTATGGCAAAATCATCTGCAAATGCTGGACAGTTCTTTTCACATCGTTACGCTCAACTGAGGAACGCACTTGAACATATTTAGCTGATGATTTTGCTTTCTTCTCTTACCAAAAGCTCTTCATTCTCTCATTGAAATTCTTCTTACGTTCTTTCGTCTGGGTTTTATCAGTTCTAGCTTTTGGCTCCGTGAAGCAATGATTATGATTATTATTATTATTATTATTATTATTATTATTATTATTATTATTATTATTATTATTATTATTATTATTATTACCCGCTCATTAATCACTCCTCAGCATTATTAACAGACAAAGACCGTAAAAGGAAAGTTGCTGTATGCTGTTGGTGCTCCGCAACATTTAGCGCTGTTGTCTTAGCAAGGAAATGACCTTACGAGGTAAACAACTCAAGACCTTCTTGACGTGGAAACTGGTGTTCCTCGCAGGAGATAGCGAGCAGGGCGTTGTCAAGGTTGAACGCAGTTCCGTTCTCCTGCGTTCAAGGTGCAAGCCACGTGCACTGCAATACCGACATGTGACGGCCAGATTCAAGCAATTAGCTTGGTCACTTAAGAGATTCTTAAAGCAGTCAGGCCTCCAATCGCTACGTCTTAAGAGCTGTGAGTGGACCAGAATATGTCCTTGCCTAGTTAACACCTTTACAGCCAGATATTAAAAAATCACACCAATAGCGATTGGGTTATTTGGCCGTGCGTGTGTAAGCAGCGTTCCACCCTGAGATGGCCACTGGGCTCATTACTTGCAATAATTCCTCCATGGTGAGCAACACGTTTTTGATAATGGAGAATAAATTCTCCCCTCGCAGGTTAGATACTAACTGGACATGTCTGCCACTGGTAGTTAGCGTACTGGAAAGGCGTACTCGTCCACCTCATAAGGCCAATAGCTCTGGGTGAAACGTTGCATACACTGATGACCTAATAACACAAAGGACTGATTCTGTTGTTATTTTTTTGAGCCATTGTCGTGGAGTCATAAATACCATTATGCCTCCACGGGGAGTACTGTTTTGATGATAATGGTGGTGATGGTGATGATGATGTTGATGATGTTTGCTATGTGAAGGGGCCTAACAGCTAGGTCATCAGCACCTATTTGCACGATCATTTACACTTCAAAATTTTATCCACTGACTAAAGTCTAAAACAATGATGAAAAAATGCCCATGAATCCAAAACAATATTAGTGGATCCGATTCAGAGTTTCCCATATTCTGAGATGATTCTCCTTTTCCAAAGAGGTCCAAAATCCAGGTCACCGACCCTTTATAGTTGTACTAATTACTGGTAAAGCAGAACCATGGTGTTCCTCCTACAGTGGTACTAATCACAGGTAATGCAGACCCATGGTATGTCACACATAATGGCACCACTCACGTAACACAGGCCTACGGTGTTCCTCACATAAGGGTACAATTTTCAAGCAACGAAGACCTATGGTGTTCCTAACTTAGTGGGACTAATCACGTGTACTCATGGTGTTGCTCACATAGTCGTACTGATCATAGGCAATGTAGACCCACGGTGTATCACACATTATGGCACCACTCACAGGTAACACAGACCTATGGTGTTCCTCATACACTCGTACTACTCGTAACACAGGGGAACCAACGCAAATGAGCGCGGCACACGGCAGCTCCTCCCGTACAGACACCAGCCCATGATGCTGCGCGCTCATTCCCCGCCTCGGTGGAATGCACAGGAAGGTACTAATCGCAGGCAATGCTCGGACTCATTGTGTTCTTCACATATAGGTGCTAATCACAAGTAATCTCATGGTTCCAATTCCATCATCCCTTGGTCACCCCCTTTTAGTCTCCTCTTACGACAGGCAGGGAATACCGTAGATGTATTCTTCGTCTGCGACCCCCACCCACAGGGGGTGAGTACTATATTTTTTATACAGGCCTCAAAAACAAGAATAGGAGAGATTAGGGATACAAAACTGGAACAGGTAGATAATTTCATATACCGGTATTTAGGATGTGGGTTCTCCCAGGATGGTAGTATAGTGAGTGAGATTGAATGAATGTGGAGCAAAGATATTGCAGTGAGCTCGCAGTTGCGATCAACTTATCAAATTATCTTTACATCGGTCTGTCTTCAAACGATATGTCATTGTATGTAATTGCCAGGAGATCGCAGTGATAGACTGCCTGCCAAATATATTGTTGCTCGCTTAGCACCACCCAGGGGTCACGTGTAGGGTATTTTGAGGTTAAACCTACGGACGTGAGCAACATCAACGAACTTTGTTTTGCGGGAGTGAAAGCTGGGTGGAATTAGGATATCTTATTCATAAGTACAACTAACGGACATGCAAGTAGCGAGAATGATTGGTGGTACAAACATGTCGGAACAATGACAGGATGGCGCTCGGAATGAGGAGATAAAGACTAAATTAGGGTATTATTATTATTATTATTATTATTATTATTATTATTATTATTTGCTATTTGCTGTACGTCGCACCGACACAAATGGGTCTTATGGCGACGATGTGATAGAAAAGGCTTAGGCATGGGAAGGAAGTGGCCTTAATTAAGGTGCAGCCCCAGCAATTGCCCGGTGTGAAAATGGGAAACCACGGAAAACCATTTTCAGTGCTGCCGACAGTGGGGTTCGAACCCACTATCTCCCGGATACAATCTCACAGCTGCGTGCCCCTAACCGCACGGCCAACTCACCCGGTAAATTAGAAATGAACCCGATGGATGAATCTGTACGCATAAACCGGCTGTGGTGGTGTGGTCATGTGAAGCGAGTGGAGGAGGATATGTTACCTAGGAGAGTAATGGACTCTGTTTTGGAGGGTAAGAGAAGTGTAGAGAAACCAAGACGAAAATGGTCAAGAAGTATAGCACTAAACGAGGCCACAGAGCTAGTTACAGAAAGAATATTGTAGCATCATCCACAATTAGACAAGTTGAGATTTTCATGGAAAAAACTTGTAAATCATCTAAGGAATATCTTTGCATCAGGAGGTTACTTTATATTCAGAAAAAACCGGGCGAGTTGGCCGTGCGCGTAGAGGCGCGCGGCTGTGAGCTTGCATCCGGGAGATAGTAGGTTCGAATCCCACTATCGGCAGCCCTGAAGATGGTTTTCCGTGGTTTCCCATTTTCACACCAGGCAAATGCTGGGGCTGTACCTTAATTAAGGCCACGGCCGCTTCCTTCCAACTCCTAGGCCTTTCCCATCCCATCGTCGCCATAAGACCTATCTGTGTCGGTGCGACGTAAAGCCCCTAGCAAAAAAAAAAAAAAAAAAAATTCAGGCAAATGAGGGAGAAATTTTTGTTTCAAAATTGGCTTCCCTGCAAGAATGTTGTACATCAACAAACATTTCCGACGTCAATAATCTGAGTGTGTCACCCTGGATCGATGTTAACACCGAACGCGAGCAGGAAGAGAATGATTAAAAAACTGAACTGGAAGGGCAGCGTACGCAGGCGATTGAGGATGTCGACATCAGGGTGTGTAGTGGAAGAAAAACAACGTCCAACGTAGCCGATTATTTAAGGAATATATTCCCGTAACGTGCTTTTAATAACAATATGGCAGATAATACGTTTACTATTCACCAAACAAGTTTATTGCTGAAATGTTCGTTTCCTTTTAGGCCCAGATATGCAATCCCAAAGGTTTCTTTAAAAGGAGTATTATGTCTGTATTTCGACGCCATTTGATTTTGAACAGTACACATGTTCCTTTCTTCACACTGTATTTATTACAAAACATTGTATTGAACCGTATCGTTCATGGCTAAAGAAGTTCAACATTTAATGCATCAAATATAAAATCTGGGATTTGATAGAAAAAAGGCGCCAAATGCAGTCAAAGTGTGCGAGGGAGATTCGGAGCTTCAGATAGAGCATGGTGCTCTGTTAGAGAAAGTCAAGAAATCTGAAAAGAGATGAAGCTACTCGGATTCTGTCTGGGGAATCACCCCTACCAATTCACTAACAACAAACGCGGAAGAATTCAGGATTGATG
Source organism: Anabrus simplex (assembly GCF_040414725.1). Classification (NCBI taxonomy): domain Eukaryota; kingdom Metazoa; phylum Arthropoda; class Insecta; order Orthoptera; family Tettigoniidae; genus Anabrus; species Anabrus simplex. The sequence continues at coordinate 786,968,515 of NC_090265.1, forward strand.
AGCTGGGTAAAGTGGACTGTGTCTTCGACCGCAAATAAAATTCTGGATATCAAAAATGTTAGAAAAATCAAGCATAATTTTCTGAATGCCATGAGATGATTTTTAACTCTACTTATCATTGCCTTCAATAATACAATATTCGCGGCAAAGCCGTGGGAACCAACTCTACTACCCATAATTCTATCTCGTGTGAGATAGGAATTAGGGTGCCGAATCTGGGGCTATGAACTAGGACAGTAGCTGTGACTGTGTCACGTAGTCAATACCGGCAGTTGTAAGCACAGCCGAAGAGGATAGCTCATTTGAACTAAGACTGGGACAGAAATATAGACGGTCACTAGAAAATCGTGTGCGGTTGAACATTGAACTTAGCTACATAACTTTAAAGGGTTAGGAAACGGGTGAGGAGAAATAGTTACAGACGAAGAGCAGACGTTTGATTATGTATCTCCTTGCAGTTAGTGCGATATCCGCATAGGAGTGATCGACGGAGGCAAGCAGACGTTCAACTGCCTATGCAGGTACAGTAGTAGGCGGAAATAAGACAACAGGTGCAGCCAGCAGCTGCAGACCTATGGAATCATCATGGTCAAGCAGGAGCAGAACCATGGAACGATGCCAGGGGCAGAACCAGGATCGGTTTGCCAGTGACGACGCTGGAGTGATGGCTGGCTAAACGCATCAGTGTGTCCACAATGGAGGACCATTGAGGTCAACGTAACCAGATAAGTTTGGGCAGACTACTGTTGCACGGATTGAGGATAGGATTAGCTTCGCATATGTTTGTTTGTATATAGTAATTTTTAGCCCTGAAGGCAGGTATGATTTTTCACTCCGGACTTTGCATGCTTAGGACGTGTATAATTTCTTGTATTAGATTTCATTTTTGGGTTATGAGGGAGTTAGGTTAGATATGGTGTTGTTTAGTGTTTTAGATCATGTTATTTTTCGGGTAATCAGTGTAGTGTCTTGCAGTAATAGGATTTTTAAAAGGAAGAGACCGAAGCTGTCCTTAACATCGATTAGGAGACTTTTCTGGAATCATGTGGCAACCTAAGGGTAGGTTTGCATGTTAATTTCATTGCATGAATTTCAGATTCATTTCTAATAGGGGAAGATGTCCTCAACGTTGTGATATTGAGGATCACTGAAAGTTGTATCGGGTTTCTCTTGGGCATAGGCATGGCGAGATCCTTGGACTGAATGGTCAAGAGATAAGAGTTTACAGACATGACTCTGTCATATTTGAATGGCCCAATAGATGGCCTGGTCTTAGAGCCTAATTATGAGCATGGGAATGCAATGAAATAAGTGAAAAAGTGTTTGCGATTTAAGAATGCAGATATACGCCTGTTAGTTGTCCTTATGTACGAAAGACGATCCGCTCAGCTGTTGACGAGAGAGAGAGAGGGTGAGTGACAAATGTCATATGCTGGGAGACTTGACTAAGGGGAACCTCTTATGAAGTAATGTTTAGTTGTCCCGGTGGACGAGACTGCCTCGATAGCTACCCCTCCCAGAAAGGTCGTAGCTATCTACTGTTCCGTGTCTCAAGAAGGATTGTTTCCTTCCCAAAGCCGCAAGATGACCACATTTATTTGTATATTTTATTTCAGGTCCTGATGAAGGCATATGTACTCCGTGTGCTGTGGACTGTGTTTTATTGTCCTTGTCTTTTGTTGTTATCGCATTAGAGATGTCTCACGCATGCGAACTAAGGTCATGAGTTCACATCTGATATGCGCGTGGTCATTTATCTCAGTATGTCTCTTTTCCTTTCTCTTTTGGGGGAAATCATCGGTCCTGCAGTGTACTTGTGTGTATTTCGTGTATGTGTGGGAACAGTACAGTGTAGTTGTTATGTACGAAGTACTCCCTCATTAATTACATGTATTTTTCTGTTGGATGATTTAGTTAACGATATTAGAAGTGAGTCTGCTCAAACTTATTTACCACCACCAGCGTTATGCAGCCATTCACGGTATACACATCGTGAAGATTTAAGTTGCCGCATCATAGCTGTAAGATGTTTGTTATTTCTACGTATAAAATTCAGGGTTTTTATTTGTTTAATATCCAACCTTATGTTTTCTTTATTACATTTTATTGGTAAAATGTGATCCTACTTTAACACACACAACAGCAAGTCCTGAGATTTAAATTTAGTTGAGTAACAACCGAACCAACCACGCAAGCTCGCCGCTGTGCAGCCGAAGGCAGAAGAGGACAGGAATAGTTGGTATGATGTGCCTGTGTTTAACGACCGACGCAGGTAGGTATTGAAAGTTTCTACAGTACTTCCGATACAATCTCAGCATTCGCTTGATGGGTATTGGAGTCTGTAGGGCAAAGTGTATTTCGAGTTGTCATGTATTTAAAACATAAAAGTGCTACAGAACTCCTGATGTGATATACAACTTTCTAACTGTCTGGTGATATACAACTTTTTCCAGGCAGTTTGCTGTTTTCTCACCTTAATCCGTTTATGAGACCATTTACATGCAATTATATTATTTGAATAAGAGAAATTGAAGGTTTTTAAGAGAACAAAATCGTCCCAGATTTCCACTATATAACTACCTGCTTTTGCTAAATGTGGTATATAAGTTTCTTTGAGGGCAGGCCTCGTCATAATTCAAGGCCATCTAACACAGTAGCTATAAAAAGCTGACTTAAAATTGTTTGGAATGTTTTATTTCAGTTTCATATTAAATAAAAAATTCTTACGAATAAGGACTGATGGAACTTGAAGGGGACAAATGTAATATTCTTCGTGCAAGAAAGTGCAGATGTGGTTTATTAAAACTGAGATTTATTTTTGAACCTATTTTCCTTTCAGTTTCGTCTCATATAATTTATAAATGTTAAGTTCTTCGGACTGCTGAAACTAATTACGTAGACAAGTCAGTAAGTATGTGCAATTTTGCTCTAATTGTCTTTAGGTTGGCTCTATATCGTAGTGTGCTCACCAGCCGCTAGATGGCACCGTTGTCTACGTCTGTGGTAGGTTTCAGCGTTATCAGATCAGTACAGCTTGCGCTGTTGCGACGTAAAGATGGCCGCACCACTCTCTGTCTTCACCAAGGAAGAACAGCGTTCCGTCATTCTTTTTTGTCTGAGGGTGTACCAGGAGCGGAAGTTCATAGAAGACTTCCAGCATAATAGGGGAACAATGCTTTCCCACAGCGGATTGAACAGTTTAAAAGAGGTCGCACGGGCGTGAAGGATGAGGAAAGTTCCGAGCGTCCATCTGCAGCCGTAAATGATGCCAATATTGAACAAGTGCGTGATATGATCCTGAATAACAGACGTGAGACTGTTGACAACGTGGAAAATCATATGCACATTAGCTCCGATTAACAGGTGAAGGAAGCGGTGCATACGTGGCTTGCTGCCCAACAATGAACCTTTTCTGCGGAGGGTATCAGAAAGCTTGTGCAACGATGGACAATGTGCATTGAAAATCAGGGTAAGTATGTTGAAATATGATATCAATAAAACGTGTGTACTCTTTTTTGTAATAAATTATAAAAATTGATTGCTGATAATTATTGACTTGCCCTCGTATAATCTTTTACTTCTTCATTAGTTTACCCTCCAGGGTTGCTTTTTCCCTCGGGGTCAGGGAGAGATCCCACCTCTACCGCCTCAAGGACAGTGCCCTGGAGCGAGAGATTTTGGATCGGGGGATACAACGAGGAGGAGGACCAGCACTTCACCAAGGCGGCCTCGCCTGCGATGCTGAGCAGGAGCCTTCGTGGTGGCGGGAAGAGAATAAGGGACAGATAAGGAAGAGGTAAGGAAGCGGCCGTGCGTTTAACTCATGTACCATCCTGGTATTTGCCTGAAGTTGAACCAAGAAAAACCTTTGAAAGGATGGCTGAAGAGGGAATTTAATTCGGGCCTTCGGGTGGCAGCTAATCACACTAACAACTACACCACAGAGGCGGGCCGAAACTAATTATGAATAAATAAATTTATAAACTATCTGAAAAAAAGCGACTCAATTAAAAATAGAATGAGACGTTTAGTTCTTGAATGGGCATCATCAGATTCTATCAAATGACATTCGAAAATATTTCTAAATATATAAACATTTATGTTTAAATTCAAATTACCCATCAAATGGCTATCAGCTTACATTCTAACCCCACTGTACTTTAATCAAGATCATGGTCGCTTCCTTCCTATTTCAAGCCCTTTCTATCGTCGCCATAAGATCTATCTGTGTCGGTGCGACGTAAAGCAAATTGTTAAAAAATCTTGAAATTTTGGACCTATCTTAATGAAATCACTACTTTCCAGTACAGCATCATTTTATGTTTGGCTGAAAAGTAATATTTCGACTCAGTTGGGTTCAGAATCCACTTCTGTTATTCTCATGGGGCTACTAGTGTCTCAACAGAGAGGGGTAACCTGTAACTTTGTAGCGGCCGCAGTATGACTAAGGTAACGCGCCGCCTTGCTCAGTGTGACCTTGCCTGGTACTAGGATGTCCGGTCTTGTCCGCCAGGGCGTGTCTCTCACTGTGGGCTACAACGCACAGTTCTTTGTCCCCATGTCCGTATCTTGTTGTTTTATGAACGTTTTATTAGATCCTGTTGAGGAGGTCCGGTCCATCTAAATACGAACATATAGGTAAAAGTAAAACCATCGTGTGTGTTCACCCCTTGGTGTCGGTTATGAAGTGCGATAATAGAGCACGGATTATTATGCAGTAATAGGTTAGAATGCAAACTTACTGAAGGGCGTAACAAGTATAGACTAGCCCGGACAATAGCTAAGGTATGAGTATCGTATAGATCTTAGGAAGAACCCCTAGTGTTCATGTTACTCTCGCTACTCTACGGAAGAGCGGGTAGGCTACATTTCCCAATAACCAAAATATTTTGCAATCCAACCTGCCATTGCATGAAATTCTGGGGTCTAGCGATGAATCTTTGCAGCAAGATTTTTACGACCTGGTGCACTTCTTGACGTCAACCTCATCAGAGGACATAATGAGATGAAATTAATGACATTATATAATTATGATAAGAGGAAGGAAGCCGGGTTGAGTTGCTCAGACGGTTGAGACGCTGGCCTTCTGTCCCCAACCCGGCAGGTTCGATTCTGGCTCAGTCCGGTGGTATTTGAAAGTGCTCAAATACGTCAGCCTCGTGTCGGTAGATTTACTGGCACGTAAAAGAACTCCTGCGGGACTAAATTCCGGCACTTCACCGTCTCCAAAAACCGTAAAAGCAGTTAGTGAGACGTAAAGCAAGTAACATTATTATTAGGAAGGGAAAGGGCGAAACGTGGTGCCGCCATATATCCTATTCTTGTCGAATAGCACCAGGGCGACTGCTCAAGACTTAACGTCTCCATCCGACGGACGAATCACCATCAACAGCTTCATAAACTCTTACTCCATGTGAACACTGCGGAGAGGATTGGAACTAAATCCAGGCTGTTGGCTCGCTATGTAGGTATTAGAAATTGTATACCACCACCTTTCCTACCCTTCCACCCAGCATTCTAAGTATCGTACACTATAAAGGAAAGCCACGGAAGACAGAAGAAATGAATATGTCTTCAGGATTGAAAGAGTTCACCGAGGTTGGTTTAAATAGGAGCGGTCTTGCGGTTAGGGATGCGCAGCTGTAAGCTTGCACCCGGGAGATAGTGGGTTCGAATCCTACTGTCGCAGCTCTGAAGATGGTTTTCAGTGGTTGCCCATTTTCACACCAGGCAAATGCCTGGGCTTCCAACTCCAAGCCCTTTCCTATCCCATCGTCACCGTAAGATCTATTTGTATCGGTGCGACTTAAAAGCAAGTCCTAAAAATAAAATTAAATAGGAGCTGAATCCGAGTTACTGGAAGTGATAGAGGGACATGCGATTTCCGTGACAGGATGAAAGAAATTAAATTGTGTTCTATTAAGTAGCGTTTCCTTTCGTGTTCAAAAACACTTACTTCATATTATTTTATTCTGAACCCAATTTGGCAGTTTCGATCCTGGCTCAGTTCAGTGAAATTTAAAAGTGTTCAAATACGTCAGCCTCGTGTCGGTAGATTCAGTGGCACGTACAAGAACTCCTGCGAGACTAAATTCTGGCACCCCGGCGTCTCCGAGGACCATAAAATTGTAGTTAGTGGGACTTAAAACAAATAACATTAATTGTTATTCATATGTCATATGTCATTTTTGCCTCCTAGAAAACTTTTCTTACTGTTTTAATAGAGGATGGATGGTTGCACAGATATACTCACTCCAATAGCTATAATCACCACGACGTATAGTGTTAACAGCGTATGGTTGCCCAGATGTACTTCCTCTTAAAGCGAGAACCACCACCATTAGCATTGACAGAGTATGGTTGCTCAGTCGCACTTCCTCTCAAAACAATAATTACCACCACCATTAGTGTTAATAGAGTATGCCTGCGCAATTGCACGTCCTCTCAAAACAATAATCATCACCACCATTAGTGTTAATAGAGTACTTCCTCACTTCACCACCTCAACAATCGAGTCTGTATTTCTTAATAGGAATGCAAAACACCACCTTGACTTCGGTATTATGGTAACGAGGTAGCCCCAGGTCTCTCAAGGATATAAACCAGTTACTTGTCGTTGTTTACGTCCTTGTTCGCTGCGGAACAGGTGTGCATATGTCGATCCCCCTGTGGGTGGGGGCGGTAAAATTAGCCGCAGTATCTCCCTCCTGCCTGACTAAACTTGGAACCCCTAGGGCGCACGGTCTCATGACCACGGGGCCCAAAGCTGAGGCTGGCATTGCTTCCACTTATTTGTGTTAGTCTTATCGCCTTCATCTTTCGTCACTGACCCACCTGCTTCGACTCTCCTTGTCTTCCAACCATGACGGTATAACGTTTGCGAAGTGAGTTTTTCGTTTTCAGGATCTTTTCTTCCTTTGTTTTTTCATTATTTTTCTTCAAAATGTCAAATATCTCCGATTCATGTAAATAGAGGATGGTTGCTCTTAAAGCAATGAGCATCACCCTTAAAGGGGTCCGTCTCCAAGGCTAAATGTTTAGCGTGTTGACCTTTGGTCACAGGGGGCCCGGGTTAGATTCCCAGCAGGGCCGAGAATTTTAACCATAATCGGTTAATTTCGCTGGTACGGGGGCTGGGCGTATGTGTCGTCTTCATAATCATTTCATCCTCATCACGACGCGCAGGTCGCCTTCGGGAGTCAAATCAAAAGACCTGCATCTGGCGAGTCGAACTTGTCCTCGGACACTTCCGGCACGAAAACCCATTCGACATTTCATTTTTTAACCAATAAAGGGGCAGTACTTGTTCTGTTCACAAGCCATATCAACTCCGACGGTCATCTTGTGATCAAATTCAATCGGATTTTTTGCGGTTGAAATATTTTTATGATGAGCTAATTCGTTGTTTCTAAAGCCTGTCAGCCTCCCACGTACAACGTATTGAGCCAAAATTAGACCCATGTCATTCAAATTTTTGGTTCGTTTCTCTACCCTCCGATATAATTATGTTCACCGCCTCTGCGGTGTAATGATTAGTGTAATTAGCTGCCACTTCGGAGGCCCGCCTTCGATTCCCGACTCTGCCACGAAACTTGAAATGTGGTTCGAGGGCTGTAACGGGGTCCACTCAGCCTCGGGAGGTCACGTGAGTAGAGTGGGCGTTTGATTCCCTCCTCAGCCATTCTCGAAATGGTTTCTCTGTTGTTTCCCACTTTTCCTCCAGGAAAATACCGGGATGGTACCTAACTTATGGACAAGGCCACTTCCTTCCCTCTTCCTTATCTATCCTTTGTAAACTTAACACCGCTCCTACACGGCCCCTTTTCAGAATAGCAGGTGAGGATGCCTGGACGAGGTACTGTCCTCCTTCCCAGTTGTATTCCCTAACCCAAAAGTCTCACGCTCCAGGACACTGTCATTGAGGTGATAGAGGTGGGATTCCTCGCTGAGCCTGAGGGAAAAACCAACCCTTGAGGGTAAACGGATTAAGAAGGAGAAGAATAAGAAGTATATCAAAGTAAAAATGTAAAGTGATCGCGAGGAAACAGCTTGACCAACAGCCTGAATATTATAAGTATAATAATTTATTTACCTCTATTCTGAAAAATGAAATAGGGAAGCTCTAGTAAGACAGGACCAGCATATATCGGCTGCTTCATACTCCTCAGTATCTTTGGTTGCCACACGTCGTAGGCGCATACTCCTCAGTTTTTTAGGTTGCTTCACTTGGAAGGCGCATTAAGGAAAGCTGAAATCACAAAATGTATGAATATTGATGAATTTTTTTATCACAATAAATGTTTAATTAGCTCTCTCCCCGTCCCGCTACTCTTCTCGTGATGTTATTTCGCATTAAACATATAGGGCCGATTGCAGAAACGGTATTTAGACGATGTCTACGGTTAAACAATGCCTATGTATGGTTGCCGCATTGCAGAGACGTTATTTATCACTTAGACACTGTCTAAAACCGATGCTCAACCGGTCATGTTTAAACACTGCCGAGACCACTGTTTAACCTCAAATGAGAGGAGTGAATCACGATCAGAGGTTATGTACCATGAAATATGTCATTTGTATTATCATGTTGAGACGATTCCGGGATGCAAGGTTAGTCCGACGGCTTTTCTATGGGTCGCCCGCTGCTAAATCGCAGCAATTCGTTTGCCATGCACGGGGAGAAGGATCTTAAAATAAGGTTTCGCTTTTCGAGATTTTTTTCTTGATACTGACAAAGTGACAGTCCGGTAACTGTCAACTTGAATACAATTCTTGGCAACCGATATATTTTATTATATACATGGGGTAATTTCCATGGAATTATAGGTCACTTCGACTATATACATATCAGAATTACCGTACGTGTCCCGATCGTCAGAGGCCTGTCACATACATCAACCGGGAGGGATTCATTTATATTTACTGCCAAGTAAACGCACACAATAGTGAAAACTAAAAAGTAGGTTGTATGGTTTTTTATATATATAATTCTATAAGTTTTCGGCAACTATCGGATAGAAAAAAGGCAAGTGGTGGTGATTATTGTTTAAAGAGGACTGGGGAAGAAGAGCCGTGGCCATAATAACAGCCCTAGTATTTGCCTGGTGTAAAAATAGGGAAACTACGGAAAACAATTTTCACGGCTGTCGATGATGCGTTTGGAATCTACGATCTTCAGAATGCAAGCTACATCTATATGGCCCATACAACACACTTGGTTACACATTACTATTGCTTCATCTTCCCTTCGTCGAAGCTACCGTATTTACGAGTAGATTACACTCACTGTAAGAACGCTGTAATGAAAGCTACACTTCCCCGTACGGTGGAGTGTCGCTTTAGTGTCGATAATATTATGAAATTAATTTCCACCGAAAGCGATACTCCTATCTGTGGACAAGTCATTTTCATCCATATTTGAGTAATGTTTAGGAAGACAAACAGCTGACTGGCGTTCGGAGCGCGCAGCGACGAATTTCATTGGTTGCGACAAGCAAAGAGTTGCATGAAAGAAACTTCTGTCTCCATTTTCAAACCAAAACTGAAACTTTAAGCGATGTCTAGTTAAACATCGACTGAACGTTGTTTATGCAACGGAAGATCGTGCTTGATTTAGACGTTGTTTAGGTAGACGATGTCTAAGGCTTAAAACTAGTCATCGTTTCTGCAATCGGCCCATAATGTACATGATTTTTTAAATTCTCCTTCATTCTCTCATTAGTGTGTTCACATACTTCATTTAAATCGACCTTAAACAATATATACTGACTGACAGAGCAAATGCAACACCAAGAAGGAGTGGTCAGAACTTTATGCCAATTGCAGGGTAGACTGACGTCACTGAGGTATGCTCATTATGTGAAATGCGCCGCTGTGCTGCGCACGTAGCGAACGATAAATGGGACACGGCGTTGGCGAATGGCCCACTTCGTACCGTGATTTCTCAGCCGACAGTCATTGTAGAACGTGTTGTCGTGTGCCACAGGACACGTGTATAGCTAAGAATGCCAGGCCGCCGTCAACGGAGGCATTTCCAGCAGACAGATGACTTTACGAGGGGTATGGTGATCGGGCTGAGAAGGGCAGGTTGGTCGCTTCGTCAAATCGCAGCCGATACCCATAGGGATGTGTCCACGGTGCAGCGCCTGTGGCGAAGATGGTTGGCGCAGGGACATGTGACACGTGTGAGGGGTCCAGGCGCAGCCCGAGTGACGTCAGCACGCGAGGATCGGCGCATCCGCCGCCAAGCGGTGGCAGCCCCGCACGCCACGTCAACCGCCATTCTTCAGCATGTGCAAGACACCCTGGCTGTTCCAATATCGACCAGAACAATTTCCCGTCGATTGGTTGAAGGAGGCCTGCACTCCCGGCGTCCGCTCAGAAGACTACCATTGACTCCACAGCATAGACGTGCACGCCTGGCATGGTGCCGGGCTAGAGCGACTTGGATGAGGGAATGGCGGAACGTCGTGTTCTCCGATGAGTCACGCTTCTGTTCTGTCAGTGATAGTCACCGCAGACGCGTGTGGCGTCGGCGTGGAGGAAGGTCAAATCCGGCCGTAACTGTGGAGCGCCCTACCGCTAGACAACGCGGCATCATGGTTTGGGGCGCTATTGCGTATGATTCCACGTCACCTCTAGTGCGTATTCAAGGCACGTTAAATGCCCACCGCTACGTGCAGCATGTGCTGCGGCCGGTGGCACTCCCGTACCTTCAGGGGCTGCCCAGTGCTCTGTTTCAGCAGGATAATGCCCGCCCACACACTGCTCGCATCTCCCAACAGGCTCTACGAAGTGTACAGATGCTTCCGTGGCCAGCGTACTCTCCGGATCTCTCACCAATCGAACACGTGTGGGATCTCATTGGACGCCGTTTGCAAACTCTGCCCCAGCCTCGTACGGACGACCAACTGTGGCAAATGGTTGACAGAGAATGGAGAACCATCCCTCAGGACACCATCCGCACTCTTATTGACTCTGTACCTCGACGTGTTTCTGCGTGCATCGCCGCTCGCGGTGGTCCTACATCCTACTGAGTCGATGCCGTGCGCATTGTGTAACCTGCATATCGGTTTGAAACAAACATCAATTATTCGTCCGTGCCGTCTCTGTTTTTTCCCCAACATTCATCTCTTTCGAAACACTCCTCCTTGGTGTTGCATTTGCTCTGTCAGTCAGTGTATTTATTAACGTAAGATTGATATTTTAGGCACCTGTGTTGTCAAGGATTTGCGAACCTTCCTCTTATAAGGACGCCCGTGGTTCCATTGCCGGTCAGATCGGACAATATTTACCTTCGCAGTTCCAAGTCCACTCAGCCTACCTGCGAAGAGTTAAGGAGATATCTTCTTGTTGGTTTTGAGGTAGCGTGACGGTCACTTAGTTTTCCCACTCCACGTTGTACTTTCCGCATCTTACCCAGGTTTTCCGTTGTTGCTTGATTCCAAGCAGAAAGAGAATAAGAATAAGGGAGAGCATAATAATGAAAATAATCCTCGATGTCCTTTGTATTATTCTTCCTTCAATTAGTGTTGGCTTGAACCCATTCATTGGTGAACATATTGAGTCACTTCAAAAATATTCAGGATTTCACATTTCTCAAATACCTAATCAAGTTTTCTCGCAAATATTATTGCAGATATCGATATGGCTCGTATGAACGGAACAGACGACACTTCTCGGTACGCGCTCCAAGCTCTGATTTCAACAGAAAATGATGCATGCATGCTTCTCTCACCATTAACCTATTTAACTATCAGAAATATGTCGATACGTTACTTGAAACGACAGAGAGGGACGGTTTGAGACTGGAGGAAACTACACCATCCCAAATATCCGCAAGGTTTCCAAATCCCGGAGGTCTTGAATGATCATCCATCAAGCTGGCTGAAGTCTGTTAAACCCATATGGCTAAGTGTACGACTGACTTCAACATCAATGAAGAATATCACCTAGTTTGGAACCCAGCACCAGTTAACCACCGAGGTATTACAGATCTTACCAGGTTTCAATCTAAGGGGAGAGGAGCGGACTGACGGGCCATGCCACATGCAACGCTTTCATGTATAAACAGGGATTTCGCAAACTGCCCACTGAGGAAGTACCATGGCATCGTACCAAGACTTCATAGATGCGACACACTCAGTTTTAACCTCGTTTCAGTTTTCCTGTCCGTACGATTGCGCCTGCCAAGTTGGCAAACCAACGTATTGTGGGGTATGTGCCTACCAAGTATGACAAGCCAACATGCTCCGAAGTGTGCGCCTGCTAAGTATGTGAATTTGTGATCAAGAATTCTCTGTAACGTTTGTTATTGAAATAGAACTGATATTTGAAATTTTGTATCGTTTAACAGTTTTTGAACACCCATTCTTAGAATAATAAATCATTTTAATGTAATATTTCTGTACTACATTTTAAATTTTTAGCTGTTGTTCTGCCATACGATACGTCACTAACTAACTAACTAACTAACTAACTAACTAACTAACTAACTAACTAACTAACTAACTAACTAATAAACAATGCATAAATAAGTAAATACAATGTTTAGTTTTCATATTTTTGTGAGCTGTGTTAATTTTTTTGGAAGTATTGAAGGAAGTCTGGTGAACACATTTTTGGAACCTATGGGCCTAGTACTGTACTGGAGCGAAGCGCTGGACGTATCCCTTTAGCGCCATTATGATTAAACGTCGCAATATAACGCTGGAAACGAAACCGGACTTCCATGATTTGTCTACATTTATGAAATTCTTCCAAGTAATTTGCATTGTTAGTAGATCCGTATGGATCCCACATGTTGGGTATATAACAAATGTGTCACTCTTTCCTGCTGGAAAGAAATAATGAGGGCATTTCATTGGTTTCCCTCGTATGTAATATTTCTGATCAGAATTAATTTTAATCAGAAACATGTAAGCTCTTTAGGCCCAATTTACGGTCAGATGCCCTTCCCGATGCCATTTTGAAGGGGCCTAATTACACTGGGCCCTAGTTTTATGGTCAGATGACCACTCCGTCGCTATTTTGATCCTCCCAACAGAGGGGGAACACATGGTCTAACTCAGTTATATGGCCAGATGCCCTTCCCGACGCCACCTTGGAGGGGCCTAGTTTTGCCGTCAGATGACCGACCCATCGCCATTTTGATCCACCCACCAGAGGGCACACATGTGGTCTAACCTAGTTTCATGGCCAGATGTCCTTCCCGTCGCAATTTTGATCCTCCCACCAGAAGGGGCTCATATTACCCAACCTAGTCTTACGGCCGGATGCCATTCCCAACGGCGTCATGGAGGGGCGCCCCTCCCATCGCCATTTTGGAGGGGCCTAACTACTCCGTCGCCATCCTGGACCCAGTTTAACCGTCATGTGCTCTGCTCATGGCTTTACGGACAAATAACCTGACGTTACACCGTGAGTGATTTAAAATGCAGACTGGCGCAGGCCTTTAGGGCTGTGACGTTACAGTACGACAAATGTCAAAGCTTTACGTCTCCATCTGACGGACTATTTTGCTGTGCACCTGTACAATCGAGAGGTCAACTTAAGGCTTAACGTCTCCATCCGACGGATAAATAACTATGAACACTCTTCCTCTTCCTTCTCCTAAACGCATCTCTACTTAGTTGTGCATCTGTGCTATCGTGAGGTCTGCTCAAGGCTTTACGTCGCCATCCGACAGTTAGATGCCTTCCTCCTCATCGTCTGGTCCAGTTTTACGGACAGATGTTCTTTTCTTCCCCTCCTCCTCGTCTGGCGCAGTTTTTCGGATAGATGCCCGTCCCTCCTCCTAGTCTGTCCCAGTTTTACAGTCAGTTACCCTTCTCTCTTCCTCATCTGGCGCATTATTTATGCTAAGCTGTTGTCTTCTCTCTTCCCCCTTGGCCAACTCCTGTAGGTCACATTATTTCCGAGGTGGTGGAGGGGTATAGCAGAGTAAAACTCCTCCAGTTTTGTGTAAAATATGGTTTGTCATGAATTCAAAGTTTTTATATCGTAACAGTAACATTTTAAAGGTATATGTTTGTAAGCCAATCACGACGTTAAAAGGTTGAAAAACTGTCATTGACACCACTGCGAGGGTTGTAGCCCGGTCTGACCGAAGTGTAGCAAGTTTCTCTACGCCTCTCTGTGAGGGGTTTCCAACATCGGCCGATCAAAGCCTGCATTCCTTAGAGAATGTACGTGGAAGACAAGCTCAACTAAAAGTGTTTGCAAGATAATCACGACGTTAGAAGGTAAAGAAAATTGCTGTTATCACCACTGCGAGGGTTTATAGCCCTGTGTGACCGAAGTGAAGCAAGTTTCTCTACTGTTACGATATAAAAAATGTGATCTTATGTCAAATCATATTTGACACAAAACTGAAGGAGCTTTACTCTGCTAGACCCCTCCACCACCTCGGAAATGATGTGACATACAAGAGCTGGCCAAGGGGGAGGATGGATAGACAACAGCTTAGCATAAATAATGCCCAGATGAGGAGAGAAGTGTAAATGACTGTAAAACTGGGCCAGACTAGGAGGAGGAAGAGGAGGAGGGAAGGGCATCAATGCAAAAAACTGCGCCAGATGATGAGGAGGTGAGAAGGGCATATATCCGTAACGCTAAAAAACGATGAGAAGGGAAGGTCATCTATCTGTAAAACTGCGTCAGTTGATGAGGAGGAGAGAGGGGCATCTGCCAGTAAAACTGGGCTAGATGATGAGCAGGAGGCCATCTATCTGTCGGATGGCGACGTAAAGACTTGAGCATACCTCACGACAACACAGATGCACAACTAAGTAGAGATGCGTTTAGGAGAAGGAGGAGGAGGAAGAGTGTTCATACTCCATTGCCCGTCGTATGGAGACGTAAGGCCTTGAACTGACCTCTCGATGTACAGGTGCACAACAAAGTAGTCCGTCGGATGGAGGCGTAAAGCCTTGACATTTGTCATACTGTAACGTCCCAGCTCTTAAAAGGCTGCGCCAGTCTGCATTTCAAATCACTCACGCTGTGACGTCACGTTATTTGTGCATCGAATGGGAACAGACCTCTCGATGCTAATCGACAGGGGAGCCCTCCAAAATGCAACCGGAAGGGACATCTGACCGTAAAACTGGGCCCAAGATGGTGACTGTGTGGCTAGGCCCTTACACAATGGTGACAGAAGGGGGCATCTGTCCGTAAATCCAGGCTCTGTGTAGTTAAGCCCCTACAAAATGGCGACTGGATGGGCGCCACACCAAGATGGCATCTGAAATGGCATCTGGCCGTCAGCACTTCAATTCGTCCCCAATCTCTTTAATCAGTTTAAAAGATGTTCTTTTGAAACATTTAAATTATATGTAATTTTTAATACTACGAAAAGCTCTTGGTCGAACGCTGAAAGACACTGTCAATAAATGAACGCCTACCAAGCACGTAACTCATTGAACAGATCTGTCTTACGGGTTGCATCCACAGTGAACTGCAGGCGCTTCTCACTTCCACACCCATATCGTTAATTTGCTTCTCTCCGTACGGTCTACTGAGCTATCTTGTTTTTTCAGTTGGAGATTGAGGATGAGAGAAGCCCCCAGGAAGGGTGTTTTTACATGTGATATTGTCGTACATCCGGGTGTCTCCTGGGCAACGGACTAGGACTTTTCCTATACAGGTGATTCTCTTACTCCAGTAGCGCTATTTCACACTCAGCATTGTTAACAAATATTCTAAAGGGTCCTTTTGAGGACCGAAGCTAACAATCCGGTTAGAAAACATAGAGGGCATGACATTGACTAAAGAGGCCATACTGTATTACAGAAAATGTGCCACATTCACACATGTGACGTTCCTTGAGTTGTGGAAACTCACAGAAGCAGTACACAAAACCGACCAAAAGTACTAGGAATGCGACTCGTCGCAGAGAGACCTCATGGAAAATACGGCTGTGCCATTTTTCCACGCCCTGAACTCAATATACTATCAACCTCCGTTTCTGAAGATGATATAAAACTGATATCAATAGGATTATCAAACTGTATAATAACGTCGGTTTATAAACCACCAAATGTTCCATTTCACTTCTCCCAGCCCGTTAATCTTCAAGGAAATAGGATCCATTTTATGGGAGACTTCAATAGCCATAGCTCCATTTGGGGATACTGAGACGACAGCGTAGATGGAGTAGCTGTTACAAATTGGGCTGAAATTTATCACTTGTCTTTAATGAATGACAGCAAGCTTCCACAGTCATTGAATTGTGGCAGATGGATACGCGGATACAATCCTGATCTCATATTCGTTAGTGACACCATATTTTATCAATGTGTAAAGGAAGTCTATGAATCTATTCCTTATACTCAGCACAGACCAGTTTAGTGTCAAGTGTTCTTAGCAGTTCGACCTCAAATAATACCTTATCGAAGATGATACAATTTTCAGAAAGCTGACTGGGGTAACTTCACCAAGAGTCTGGATTAAACGATCTTGAATATTAATCCAAGTCCAGAATCATATGATAAGTTCACTGGTTCTGTCAAGAAAAGTTCACGCAAGTCAATCCCACGTGGTTACAGAACACAGTACTTACAATGTTTAGATCCTTGTGCAGTAAAACATCTAGAAAACTATATTTCGCTTCTTGAAGGCGATCATTTTGGCGAAGAAACGATACATTCTGTCCATAAACTGCTAGAGACTGTTGGTAAATTGAAAAGGAGGCGTTGGAATAAATTGGAAGGTAGAACTGGGTATGTCGCAGAGCAGCACGAAAGCGTGAAGACTACTAAAACGTTTGAACAATGACCTCACAAATGCACCTGTCCATTATAATGTGTCCACAAACGAAATCGCTCATCAGCTCTTGTTGAATGGAAAATATAAACGCAGAGCTAGACCACCAAAATTTATAAGAAACGTTGAAGATGAAACCTGTGAAATATAGAAACCTTTTATTTTGGGAGAGCTGGAAAACGCCATCATGATGTGGAAAAACAGAAAAGCACCTGGTCTAGACGACATTCTTATAGAGCAAATTAAACAGTTTGGAAATGCTACCAAATAATGAATACTCCAGTCTTCAATAACTGCTTGGAGCGCTGTCACATTCCAAAAATCTGGAGGAAGGCCAGAGTAGTTGCTATCCTAAACCCGGCAATCACCCTAATGACCCAAAGAACTTACAACCTATCTCTCTTTTGTGTCATCTGTACAAGATCTTTGAAAGGATGCTTTTTAACCGTCTTGCACCATCTGTGGAGCCTTTGATAATCCCATAACGAGATGGTTTTTGGCCAGACATGAACTGCACAGCGCAAGTAGTAAACCTAACACAGTATGTATAAGGTGGTAACGTTTGTAGATCTTTCTTGTGCCTATGGCACCGTACAACTTCAAATCATGCTACAAAAACTGTACATACTTACAAAGGATTTCAAGCTTGCTACAATTTTTGCTGCCCTTTTACAGAATGGGCGATTCTTTGTTGACTTTCAGGGTCAGCGAAGTCGTTGGAGAAAGCAAAAGAATGATCTTTCTCAAGTAAGTGTGCTAGCTCCCTTATTTTCCATTATATATACCAACAACCAGCCACATCCACTTCATACTAAAAGCTTCCTATACGTTGATGATATGACCTTGGCTACTCATAGTGAATGCTTTGAAAGAGTAGAAAACAATCTCACTTCAGCATCGGATATTTTGTCTCACTACTATGAGACCAATAATCTCAAACCAAACCCATCAAAAACTCAAGTATGTGCTTTTCATCTCAAGCCTCAACGAAGCTGCAAGTGAAGTGGAAGGACAAAGTTCTAGAACTTAATTACACACCGAAATACTTGGCTGTTAATTTGGATCGTTCTCTAACTTACAGGGAGCACTGTTCAAACATCAAAGCAAAGGTCTCCTCTCGGAACTCCCTACTCAGTAAAGTGACAGGTTCAAAGTGGGTGCCCATCCCCATACGGTAAAGACAACAGCCTTAGCACTTTGATACTCAGCAGGGGAGTATGCTATTCCCGTTTATAATACATCTACACATTCCAAAAAGATCTATGTCGCCCTGAATGAAACATGCAGACATATTACAGGATGTCTGAAACCAACACCAGCAGAAAAACTCTACTCGCTTACAGGAATAGCCCCTCCTGAGATTAGACGCGAAGTAGCTGCAAACGTGGAGAGGTTAAGGGCTTCTACAAGCTCTGCCCACCCACTACATGGGCACCAAATCGATTGAAATCCAGGAATAGTTTTATGTACTCCTCAACCCCCACTAGTGCAGATGCTAAGAAGACCAGACTTCTACTCTGGAATCGGAAGATCCTTTTTCATCCAGAAGGCTTAAAATTGGAGGAAATGTTTCCCTGGTCATGAAAAAACCTGGACTACAAGGAAAACACTGAACAGACTAAGAGCAGTCGTTGGAAGATCTAAGGAAAATATGAAGAAATGGGGCCTCTTAAAGGGGGATCAGACCCTATGTGAATGCGGCGTGGTACAAAAGATAAGGCACCTAATTGATTATCATCTACACCCTGTTAAATGCATAAAATGCTGTTAACGTGGTCAAATTATGAGTGATGAGAGAGGCCTTTCATCTTTCGTCATCTAGAATATCCTGAAATGAAGAGGCAGTAAGAACAGTCCGGAAACGGCCATAAAATATCACTGGTCGACGAGAAGAAAACAAAATGTGTGTTGTTCACTTAAGTGATAACTACATTACAATTGGATACACATGGTAAATGAAGGGTCTTTCATCTGGAGCCTCGGAATATCCCTTAAGGACACAGGCTCCTACGATTAGCAGTCCAAAACATATATTCCTTATGGTTCTGAAGGATTCTTTGTCTATATTGTCCATTGCGAGAGAAAATCTAAAAGCAAGAGTAGGCTTTGTATAAGGGTTTCCGTGAAGATGCAGCTTCATAGTTAGTTTCCCAACTTTTTTAAAATGATATTTTGAGTTCATGTGTCTATTATTTATTGGTATTTTTCAAAATTCCGCTAAAGAGGCAGCTATCCCTTGATGGAAATATTTGTGTTTTGTCGTAGGTCTACTATAAAAATGCTGATTCACAATTTGGGGAGTCCCCTAGTATATTAGTGGTAATTTTTTCTAGGAATCGTAGTTACGTCTTAACTTCCTTCTTCTTGAAACTAGGATCCCTGGAATTAACTACGTTTCTAACAGGGTCTTGAGTCCACTTACAGTGGAGTAACAATTGCCATTGATGGTTTTCATTCCACATTATCATCGCTCTGAAGAAGTTCTTGATTGCGAGATTGAAACACGTTATTATATATCTCCAAAACAATAAAGTGCATAATGGTTCACGAAAACATCTATCATCATGTTATTTGCAATTACAGAGGATTTCAGACCATTAGTAATTGACAATTCAGACGGAAGTGTACCTATACGGTGAAACATTGAGAAAATACAACTTAAAGCTCCTAATGGCGAGGTGCTATTAAGAGTAGCGGCGATTGGGAATTTGAAGTGGGAACTGGGGGTGGGGGAGAAAAAATTGTACGTAAAACACAATGTATCTGGGTTTGTGGGATATACCGGGCGGTGGGGAGGTGTATATAAATCAGAAGGGGGTGGGGGAAGCTAAACAATGGTAAATTTTTGATGCTCTCTGAGCGAATTTCGACAGGGAGGTAAAGGTTGACACTTTACCAACATAAGTGCGGTAATAATAGTTTTTGAGATTTTTATTCAATGCTATACAATAAAACTCTCACCAAAGGAACAATATTAGACATGTATTACAATGAAATAAAAGTACGGCGTGGTTATAGAATTAAATTTCATTTAGTATTTGACTACACACTTACAAGCATTAAAGAGATTGTCAGACAGACTAATCCGCGCGGCAAGCGAGTGAATCATGTTTCAGTGTCCATGACAATGGCAAATAAACATAGCCCTGCCACCCTTTCTCACAGCACATGCAAAGTCTGCACTACTTGCTGTGGCGTCTGTACTACTTGCTGTGGCGCTATACAAAAAAGGTTAGCCGCAACGAACGATAAAGGAAGAAACTAGCTGATAGGACAAAAGGGCATGTAAAAATGGGTAATTCCTTTAATTCATAGTTTCATTCGGCTAAAATTGAATTCGAACAATGATTTCTGCACAAAGTGAGGGGGGGGGGGGCGGGGAGGGTGCCCTTCCCCTTGCCACCCCCCAAACGCCACTACTGGCTATTTACGTAGCAGAAAGTGTAAGATAATTTTGAAAAATACCTCCTGGTAAACTACAAGACTAATTTTGGCATAAGTAATATGTCATTCATTTAACTACATATTAAAAAAAGATATTTGATCCATGATCTGGTACGTCTCCATTTAAATTAATAATAAAAGTATGTAAAATTCGAAATGTTTTAGCATTTCTAATTACACTGCACGAGTATTTCTTCAGGAGTGTATATAGTTTATCCTGCCAGGTCTTTGCCTTTGATAAGCGATATAAAAGTTTGGTGGCCCAGTTGTACTTCCCTTTCAAACAAAAGTTACGTAATACTCCAGCTCCCCTGGATGATCTCAGAAATGATTTTTTACAATTTGCTTTACGTCACATCGACACAGATAGGCCTTGTGGCGACGATGGGAGAGGAAATGTTTAGGAGTGGGAAGGACGCGACTGTGACCTTAATTAAGGTACAACCCCAGTATTCACCTGGTGTGAAAATTGGAAACAACGAAAAACCATCTTCAGGGCTGATGACAGTGGGGTTCAACCCAACTATCTCCTGTATGCAAGCTCACAGCTGCGCGACTGTAACAATACGGCGAACTCACGTGATGATATGAAGATTGATAGACACCCAAAACTATTTATTACTTCTGTTTATGACATCGGAGGCTATTAATTACTATGAGCTGGTAAATTTCGACAATATTCTCATTTTAACTACCTTCTGTTCTAATAAGGATCATACCACTCATGGCTCTCTCTAGACTGGTATTGGACCAGTGGGTGAGTCACGACAGTGATGCAATAATCTCACAGACCGGTTGCTGATTGGATTGAAGTCAACAGCCAAACATCGCATGAAGCAATCTTATCAGTTCAAATAGAGATTTCCTGAAATAGAAAGGGACAACGAAAATACCACCAGATGAAAAGTACTGTTTTACTTTGTCAACAAACATTTAAGTAACTTGATCAACAACGAACTATATTTACTCGCTTTATTGGTTATGAAAAACCTCTCTACAACGTTAACACGATAGCCTGTATAAATGGTGTGTCTAAAACGTACAGTAAACGGACCGATATCGTAATGGCAACGTATGAACAGACAGTTATCTCGAGAAGCGACAGAGAGTTGAAAATTGTTGCATAAGACATATCTGTGTCGGTGCGACTTAAAGCCACTAGCAAAAATACAAAAACAAAACGACAACACAGAGTTGAAGCAGGTTAGTTAGTATGAAGGCTAGTGTCATAGCAAAATGGAGCAACGCATAATTATCGAGTTTGTTTCAAATTGGGAGAAACGATGACGGAGACGCACGCGTTGTTTCTGCGAGTGTATGGGACAGGAGCCGTAAGAACAAAATATATGAGGAAGGTTTCAAACAATTTCGGGATAGACAGGAAACTATTAATGATTTGCCACATCCGTTCTGCTACTGGAGTTATGTACACTAACTGGGACACATCCACTGTACTAGTGGCGCAAAATGCTTTAGAACTTACGAATATTCACGAATGCGTTTAGAATTTAAAAATGAAATATTAACAATACAATATCAAGGCCGTTCAGACTATATAGATTATTTGAACAACATATTCTACAGACAAACATAAAGCTGTGGCCCCCTGCATTTTTCTTGTCTAACGTCTCACTCATGCTTGGAAGGTTTCCAGCGAGGCAACAATGAGAAAGGTACGTTCCGTAGCCTTAATGAAGGTACATCCTCAGCATTTACGTGGGGTGAAAATGGAAAACAGGAAAAAACTATATTCTGGGCTACCCAGGGTGAGGCTCTAGTCCATCATCTCTCGAAAGCGAGCTCACACCTACCACGCATTTAACTCCCTCAGTAATGAATCTCTCTCTCCCTCACACACACAAATACTTAAAAAAAACCAATAGTAGTAATTTTATTTCTCGCCTTTCGGCACAATGTTCTGAATGAAATCCGGCACTTTACAATTTTTAACTAATACTCGATGCTTAGTGTATACAAACAATTGAAATAGTTTAGGCAATGTTTTCTCTGTTAGTTTACGATTTCTCTCATCTACGTACATTTCCATTTCCCCACCCCGTCTTTCGTTGAATTCGTCTTCTTGACGAATTCTTCCTCTTTCTTTCCTCGTTGTCCGTGTACACTCGTATAACACGTGTCTCATTGTTTCTTCACTTTCTCCGGACTTTCTGCATGACTGTTATCTTCTTTAGCCCAGTAGCTGTTGGCCAGAGCTTTGTTCCTGCACCTGAATCTGGTTATAATGATTTGGTCTTGCTTATGTGTTCTTCTGCCTGGGTGTTGCGGTAGATCCGTTGTTCTAATATACTACTATATTTGGCAGTACTGGGCTCTAACTTTCTGCTGCATATCTTTGTACGTCCTGCGCAAGCTGTCAAGTAGCTGTCATGTCCCCTCCTCCTTTTTACTTCGTCTGGTGACAGGCCGCTGCAATATTCTCTTCGTTTCGTCTTCCATTTGGATAGTCCTTCTTCCCTGCCATATATATTTTCATGCATTCCTTCAATATTGTATTTCATAGTTTTTGCAGTATCTTTCCTCCGAATTTTGCTGCTCTCCTTCAATTGTCTATTCTGATGTCGTCCGATTTGCATTCTAGTTCAACAATGGTAAGCTCATAAGCTTCTTTAACTACGTTTTCACACGGTCGAATATTTGCCGTCTGTCACTCACGCCTTCATGCTGAGGAACTGTGTGCTTGGCACTTGTCAATCTGCAGCACGCAAGACCTCAGATAATGGCTCCCCTGAGGGCCAGTGATCTTGAACCAGTTACCCAGTGGCCTTAGTTAAAGTACTGATAATGTGTAATTAACACACACAGTCTTATGAAACTCGGACAGTTTCTTTAGGTAAAAAACGCGACAAATGACTGCACCTTCTCATCTGACAAGTGAAGCAGGCTTATTGCGATGATTCTTGGAAGATCAATTACCATTATTTAAATTTAAAGTTTTCAATTAATATGCCGTAAATTCAACCGTAGTATTATGATTAATTGCTGAAACATAGCTGAGTGGTTAGAGCAGTTAGCCGATGACGACTACATCTCGGATATTTAGGCACTAATAGGTTAGAATGCTAACTGATTAGTTTATAAGGAAGTGTCATACCACCCGCTCCTTCGTAATGTAGCGAGAATAACATAAATTATAGAGGCTCTGATAGCAGTACCCCTAATGTTTATGCAAATCTCATAACAGAATCGTTGTGCAGGATAATTTTTATTTGTTACTCGCTTCGGTAAGTTTGTATTCTAGCTTGTTACTGCCTAGATATCAGGACTCGAATGACGACGTAAGGTGTCCTTCCATAAGCACGCAGAAATTACCGATGGTTCTATTTTAAGGTCACTTAAAACACTGTAATCCCAAAATGAGATTTTATCATCACAAGTAGAAATTGACGCTGTACAAATCTACGTGTTTCACGAACACGTACGTGACCTGAACTTCTACATATCAAAATAAATTAGGGTTAGATACTTCTGCGTCGTTTGCAATGGAAACTAAACTCTCATACAGGCTGTTATGAAAACCTAGTGGGTAGATACAGAGTGGGTCTCGGCCCATAAGTGGCCGCGACTGGCCCGTGGTTCTAAAGCTCTGCACTCTGACCGCCAACGGAGCAGAGAGGGGGAGGGGGGGTGTAACGGATCTACCGTGGCTCTACGCCTCTGCATTTGGGAGAAGGAACAGGGCTGGACCTCATGGCTGGCCCCTACCATCGGCTGTCCTGAGAATGGTTTTCCGTGGTTATCCATTCTCCTGCACGAAGGCGATTGCCGGGACATTTCTTAGTATAGGCCACGGGCGCCAACCACCTCACCTTCTCCGAGAATCTCCTTCACCGAAACAAATCTTCCGGCCTGCGAGACAGCATTACCATCTAAGGGGCCCGCCTCCCCCTTCAGGGGAGGAATGAAAACATCTTAGTAGTAGTAGTGAAAACCAAGAGACTAGCATACTACATAGAAAATACGAAGCTGGAACGGGTAGATTTCAAGGTTTTAGGATGGGTATTCTCCCAGGATAGGCTGGTCCCGCGGTGTAGTGTTAGCTTGCTGCCTGTTACCCGGAGGTCCCGGGTTCGATTCCCGGCCTGGACAGGAATTTTTACCTGGATCTGAGGGGTGGTCCAAGGTCCACTCAACCTACATGATTACTATTGAGGAGCTATCTGACTGTGATATCGCGGCCCGGGTCTAGAAAGCCAAGAATAACTGCTTAGAGGATTCGTCGTGCTGATCACACGGCACCTCGTTATGTGCAGGCCTTCAGGCTGAGCAGCGTCGCTTCGTAGGCCATGGCCCTTGGGGGCTGCTGCGTCAGGGCGTTTGGTTTTTGTTCTCCCAGGATGATGGTATAGTAAGTGTCATTGAATCAAGGTGTAGAAAAGCTAATGCAGTGAGCTCGCAGTTGTGGTCAATGGTATCTCGTAAGGAACAAGTCAGCTCTCGGATGAAACTACTATATCTTTACATTGATCCGTTTCCAGACCGACATTACTGTAGGACGGGAGTAAAGCCTGATAACATAGAAGCAACTCGCATGAAAGTACTGATTGAATTGGATGGCTGTTAGCTTGCATTTGGGAGATGGTGCATTCAGATCCCACCGCTGGAAATCCTGGAGATAGTTTTTTCATGGTTTCTCATCTTCGCAGGAGGAAATATTAGGTCTACCTTAATTAAGATCACGGTCGCTCGCTGCGCGGTGCTTGTCCTTTCCCATCCTTATGTCACACGAAAGTCTTCCAAGTGTTAGTGCGACGTAAACCACTAACGAAGAAGAAGACTTGAAAAATAGCGAGAATGATTGCAGGTACAAGCAGGTGAGAACAATGGCAGGTGGATACTGGAAATGTGGTGATTAAATAATCTCGTTGTATGAAGCTGCACGTGCAAACCGGCTTTGGTGATGGATTCATGCTATCATGTTAGGCAAATGAAGGAGGATAGGTTACCTAGAAGAAGAAGAAGAATGAGCTCTTCAATGCAGGGTAAGAGAAGTAGAGGCACATAAAATCGACGATGATTCCACTCGGTTTTATGATTTCGTGAAAAGAGATTTCAAATTAAATGAGGCAAACGAGATAGACGGAAACACAGCGTAATAGAGATGCGTAATTAATTGGCAGAGACTTGCATACTGCATCTTTTCTTTTCAGTCGCAGAACTAAGTATTGTGATGTCATGCTTGTTGTCCACCAGAAGTCGTCATTGCCTACTGTCCTCTGCTTTCCAGAGTGTCACTCCTAGAGGTGAGTGAGTTGCGTCTTTGACCTGAACTATCCATCTTCTGGGAATTGTTCCACGTGGCCTGATACCATTTACTTTTCCTTGAACAACTACCTTTTCAATGCTATTTTCTTTACAGCACAATATGCTTATTTGTTGTGAAAATATCCAGGGCATGTTTATTTCTTCTACTGTATATGCACGTGGCAGAATATCATAATAATGATTTTATTGTTTCGGTGTGGGTTGTGTGCGGTGTCATATATAACATACCACCGTGTCAGTTGATCTACGTAACTTTAGACCAATATATGCTAAAGATTAGAAATATGTTGGTTTTTTCTATTATTTTCCCTGTTCCAAAGCTAGTGAACAATAATGCAATAATGAATTTAATTTAATTTTATTCATTTAAGGCAGAAAAGATGACAACAAAAAATATATAAATAAAATAAATAAAACACAAATATTATTCATAAAAGTATTCCAATACTTCTCTAATTACGAGCAACACTATCGTAACATTTTGCGAAACATCTTGTTTTTTACTAAAGTTTTACAATGGAATGTTACATTCGGAACACATCCACATGGTGCGAACTTGCTTGTTCTTCGTGCTGCATGTGTTGCCAGTATCCAGTATTCGGGAGATAGTGGGTTCGAACCCCCACTGTCGGCAGCCCTGAAGACGGTTTCCCGTGGTTTCCTATTTTCGCACCAGACAAATGCTGGGGCTGTGCCTTAATTAAGTCTATGGCCGCTTCCTTTCCATTCTGGTTATTGAGTTGAACCCCGGTGTTGTATATCATGTAGAATATGTGTTTTACGGTTCTTTACCGATACTTCATTTCTAGGTGATTGTCTTGAGCAAGAATTGACTGATATAACATCCATCACAAGGGAATACACAAAAGTTGGCTTATACTCCCCACTGTCTATATTTGCATGGTACTACTACTAATGAAAAGGTTTTTTTTACCGAGCTCGATAGCTTCAATCGGTTAAGTACGGCCAGTATCCAGTATTTGGGAGATAGTGGGTTCGAACGCCACTCTCGGCAGCCCTGAAGATGGTTTTCCGTGGTTTCCCATTTTCACACGTCGCACTGACAGTCTTATGGTCTTATGGCGACGATAGAACAGGAAAGGGATAGGAGTCAAAAGGAAGCGGCCGTGGCCATAATTAAGTTACAGCCTCAGTATTTGCCTGGTGTGGAAGTGGCAAACCACGGAAAAACATCTTCAGGGCTGCCGACAGGAGGTTCGAACACACTATCTCCTTAATACTGGAAACTGGCAAGGTATTCGTAGTAACCTCCGGCAACACCAAATTTCTAATGCGTCGATGCCCATTTTTATCTCTGGCCTTCACTGTTCATATTTCACAGCAATAGAAGAAGACTGAAAATACCAAGACAGAAACCAGACTTTTCTTGTGATTGCTCGTTCACGTCAGATCGTGCGGAGCTTATCCAGCACAACTTTTCAAGAGCAGTTCTTCTTCTAATCTCCTTCCCGCAGCTGGCAGTGTTGTTAAGCAAGATAAAAGAATGCATTAACAACATCTAGGTCTACTATACCACCACGAAATTGGAGCTTCTTTTCACTATCAACAATCATCACCTTGGTTTTTCTGCGATTCACATACAATCCAAGCTGCAGACTTTCATGTTATTTTACCCGCTGGAACAATTCAGCAATTTCATTTTCACTGATTGCCACTAGCAAAAGAAAACATTAAAATACTTTCTTTGAATGTAAAGTGCATATAAACGTTGAAATGTTCAATTCATACATTTGTTGTCCGATGTTATAATTAAAACCATAGCACGCTAACCAGCCCAGTGAAGTACATGAGGAAAAGGAAAATATTTACGAACCAGCTATACCCTTCTACCGATGTGAATACGGAATGGGTAACATTCAGTTTTTATGACCGGTGCTAGAGGATCAATTCCTAAGTTCTTACAAGAATCCGCTCAATATTCAAATTAAGAGAATCGTTGACAAAACATGTGTTCCTCAAAGCCTTGAATGGTTCATTATCCATACTGAGAATTTCTTTTTTTGCTAGTGGCTTTACGTCGCACCGACACAGATAGGTCTTATGGCGACTATGGGATAGGAAAAGCCTAGGAGTTGGAAGGAAGCGGCTGTCGCCTTAATTAAGGTACAACCCCCGCACGTACCTGATGTGAAAATGGGAAACCACGGAAAACTATCTCCCGGATGCAAGCTCACAGCCGCGCGCCCCTAACCGCACGGCCAACTCGCCCATACTAAGAAATCATCTGTATAGTCATAAATGTATTCTTGTATAGTTCGTCCTCCTGATGGGGGAAATGTTTATTCTCTGAATAAATGTATATATGAAGATGTTTTAATGTCCATTCGGTGTGCCTTTCTCCGCTAGTTTCACTCGTTGTTGAGATATCACTGCTCAATGTATTTGCGCTCTACTTTGGATGCTTCACACGAGAGGAAATAACTCGCGGTGTGGAATTGCGATGAGTTCCGGTAGCTGTGGAGAAAGGCATGGGGCCGCCGTACTCTGCCAGCTGGGCTTGCTTCCACTTTATGAAATGATTGACGGAATAGTAAGCGAGTGTGTGGCCACTGGAATGCGCGAGAAAGTTTGACTGTGGTGACCTTGACGCAGCTCCTTTCACATAGAACACACACAATACACGGCGAGGTCTCCCTCTTGACCACAACTGAATGCACCTCCTTCCCTTCATCTCAAATGCCTGTCTGTCTGTACTTTTCGAAGATTAACCTGTTACATTTTCTATTTAATTTATTTATTTATTTATTTCTCGCTACCGGATTTTGCTGCACTGTTAATTTATTTCATTATATCAACACCAATAATGTACCTTGCCGGCCCCGCGGTGTAGGGGTAACGTCACTGCCTCTTACCCGGAGGCTCCGAGTTCGATTCCCGGTAAGGTCAAGGATTTCTACTTCTTTCTGAGGACTGGTTCGAGGTCTACTCAGCTTACGTGATTACAATTGAAGAGCTACCTGACGGTGAGATAGCGGCCCCGGTTTGGAAAGCCAAGAATAACTGCCGAGAGGATTCGCCGTGCTGACCATACGACACCTCATAATCTGCAGGCCATCGGGCTGAGCAGCGGTTGCTTGATAGGCCATGGCCCTTCGGGGCTGCTGCGCCACGTTAAAAAAAATAATGCACCTTAATTGCCTAGCATTTGCTGATGACATTCTTATCCTGACCAACAACAGACAGGAAGCAATCCAGTCTGTAGGAAAACTCCATGAAATAGTAGATAATACAGGTCTCCCAGTTTCTTATGAAAAGACAAAGAATATGGAAGGGATTGATGCTTTTACGGGCCGTGCTTATCGACATGATATAGGCATTTGGGCTTATGCCGTGTCAAGAAAATAAGGGATTTTTACGAACAGACGGACGGAGTGGCTATGGGAAGTCCACTTTCCCCCTTAGTGGCTAATTTCTGTATGGAGCGTTTTGAGGAGGAGGCTACTGCTTCGACGCTCATCAAACCTATGATATGGTGGAGGTATGTTGATGATGCATTTGTGGTCTGGACAGAAGGTCCTGATAAACGTCATCTATTTCTAAACCACCTAAATCAGTAACATCCTTCAATTTAATTCACTATGGAGATGGAGTCGGACGGATGCCTTCCTTTCTTGGATGTTCTGGTAAGAAAGAAACTAGACGGCTCCTTAGGACATACTGTCTATCGTAAGCCTACCCACACAAATCACTATCTTCATGCAGATTCTCACCACCATTCAGCACAAAAACAAGGAATTCTCACGACACACGTCAAAAGGGCGAGACGAATTTGTGAGCCATCAAATATCCAGGTAGAGGTGGACACGCTCAAAGTAACGTTCAAGGGTAATGGTTACAACGATTTGCAGATTCATAGAGCCCTGCATTCCAGAGAAATGACCAAGCAGGGCTAACAGAAGGAAAATGTGAAGGGAACAGCCTACTTACCTTACACTCACAACACCACAGATCGCATTGTCAAGGTCCTCCGCAAACAAAATATAAAAACCGTCTTTGGCACCGCCACTAAAATTGTTCACAGTCTGGGTAAGACCAAGGACAAATTGTCCCCACTTTTACATCCTAGGGTATACGAAATTCTCTGTACTTGCGGTGAGGTATACATCGTCCAAACATGCCGGTCCATTGGTGCCCGTATCAAGGAACATGAACGTAATATTCGTCTCAACCAGCCGGAGAAATCAGCAATAGCTGAGCACGCTCTATCGTCGGGTCATGATGTCATGTTCCAAGATGCTCGAGCTCTTACCCACACTAGACACTACAGCTCCAGGATTATACGGTGCGCCGTTCCCGCGTCCAGGCAAGGACACAAGAGATCCAGACTAGCTCTACTTCAATAAATCAGGTGATTGAGTTCTACGGGTATGAGTTCCGCAACGGAAAGACGTCCAGGTCAATCAAACGGAATTCTCTAACTAACGCAGAAAGACGTCTCTTACTCGTATTTAGTTAGGTACCATTCTCATTAATTCTTAAGAAAAATCGTCATCGATCGTTGCCACTACAGTCTTACAACTACACCTTATGCTAAGAACACAGAGAAAGAGTTTTTAGGTTTTACCATACAAAATTTATTTAAATATTAAATCAGATATTCAAGAAATTAGTTCTAAATTTTACTAATTAAGTAGCCTTTGTAATGAGTGATTCATTGTCTACCTAGTAATCCATATCCGTCGATAACTTTGGGAAAAATTACGTCTTTCGACCTCACTCTAAATGATTGAATGTCTTCTCGGCTTAAATAGCTTCCTTTCTTAGTACTCATTCATCTCCGGAATAATCCATTAACAATGTAAATGACATGACACATGTGGGAAGATTCTTAAAAGGAAACTGCCCTATCCTTCTCTTACAATTCACCTAGCGAATTGGGTGATGAGTAAATAAATTAAATTGAACACTGCTAATAGTATTTACAAGTGCCTTCTTGGCAAGAAAATAAAACATAAAAATTATTTACATTAAAAATGTAGGATGCATCCACAGAAAAGAAAAGAAAACTCCTATCAACTATTATTTATAGTCCTTCTAATTGTATTCCTTGAGAAATAAAGAATCGCATATGGAATTTCTGAGCCATTATTCAGTCAAGAAATGTAGTTCCATTTGTTTAAGTCAACCGTCCTTGGAAATCGCATTAGATTATGGTGATTAACACTTGATATCTATTCTAAAAACTGTCACATTACTTAAATTTTAACTGACTGATCGGCTGTCTGTCGGTTTAAGACCATCAATAAGACTATTATGAACTCTTCTTGCGTTATTCTGACAAGTACACACGTATATGTTTTACTTCTTAAATATTGTTCTCTGCCTATCTAGTCGCTTTTTAGACACTCATATTTCCTTGTGTTACACATCATGAGCTAAGCTACGTCCATTGTAAGTCGTAATCATCCAATAAGTAACATCTTCGCAAGATTTAATTCATGAATTTAAGGTAATACGACCTTATCTTATGACATAGACTACGTGCGTATGAAGTAGCAAGAAACGTCACCACACTGGTTATACAAGGTTATAATAACACATGCTACCAATTGAAAATCTACTTAAGCGGATGACACTATCTCCAGCTAAAAGAAAATGATTCTCCTTCGAAAACCTAGGTCACCAGTGATCGGCCTATAGATTGAAATTTCTACAGAAATGTAATTATTTAGTGTGAGTTCTCGAGATCTTCCTAAGCGAATCAGTGAAGGCTCCAATCTATCCAGAGTAAGCATTTGCTTCTCCAAGTAACTTAATATGGATAAAAGAAACGTTGTACTGCACGTCCTGAGCTAGATAAAATGCGTAGGCTTAAAATCATTGCGTGAAATTGGCGAGAAATCAGTGATCTTCTCACTTATAACATTTGAAGTCATGAGACCTTATTTCATGCAACTATGACTCTCTCTCGAAGAAACAATAACTACAACCATCATACATCATCAACAACTCTATATCATATTCATGACGCGTTAATTATTACTCTCATTTCATATAACCACACTATCACTTCATCACGTAATTCATTACCTTGATTTGCATATCAACATGCCGCGACATTACTAAAATGCCTACTTTATTCATTACAGTCATAGTGCCAAATTTAACGTAACCTGGAATAGTCTACAGCCATTCCTTCATAACACAAATCCTATGCATGATCTCGAACAAATTTGACGTTGCTTAAGTTTATGACACGCATATATAAATGCCTACTTTTATTCTTTACACATCACTGATAATAATAATAATAATAATTTTAGCGATCTCTTCGCGCATATCTCTGGAAAACATTACGATCGGAACATCACTTGGTGACCACGCCTACAAATGGAATTGACGTTTCGTACGGATGAGTACCTACTTCCAATCAATTTAGCTAGATGTATATTTACACACTGTGTTCGCACAATAAATATTACCAAGCAAATAAAGGAATAATATCTTCTTACTTACGAAAACGACTTGGATATTGGACTTAGCTTTGCTCAAGATGGTCTCGGCGTTTCCTCCTCTCCGGTCATCTGAGACTAGGGACTGGTCATCTGGTTCCTCCACAAGTGGTTGGGTACATCGTGGCTTCTCATCATCGCTCACTGGTCATCCGTGATAGCCAACATCGTCTCGCCTCGTCAGGATCCAAGCAGCATCGCCTTGCTTCCTTACAGACCCATGTTGAAGACTCGTGCGTATGGAACAGAACAATGATAAAATATGTGACTCATTGATGACATTTTCCAAGTACTATAGCTCTTGCGTTTCTCAGATTGCACAGGTTTTTACTGGGACAAGTTAAATCAATAAATAGTCCAGAATTGTCTAAGACATATATTCGGTATAAGCTGATTTGAAAATAAATTTCTTTCCGCCGTCTTTTATCAGCCTAAATGCATTCAATTACTGGTCCGTAAGTGTCTTTCGATGTCAACCGGTGTCGGGCAAATTTCATCAAGGGCTTGCGTCACTGCGTGACGTAGTTCCACAGTAGTATATCTTATCTCTTATTGTTTCTCGTATTAAATCTCTCGCGCGGCGTTTAAATCTTGATTTCCGCCAAACAGTGTGTAGTCGGGAATTAATCTTCGTTTCCAAATCTCCAATATATCACTCCGCTGGAAAATTCTTTTAAAATGAATTTTACGTCCTTTTAATACACCGAAGTTAGATTAGATAGTAAAAGATGAGCATTTTTTTTTTGAATAATGGTTTCAAATAATGTCCATCTGTCATTTATTTCTGCGCCTTCTAAACGCGGCGATTACTGTAACCGACTGACGAAAAGACTTATAATTTGGCCCGTACTGACGTTAAATGTATTTTATTTGAGATTTTGACCGCAGAGACTCCATCTTTGTTGTTCTAGCTCTTATAAAGAATTGTGAAACGGCACATTAACTTCCCCTACGTTGAAAGAAATATATGGCTTGCTATATATTTATTATTTTCGTCTTCCTTTTTATAATGGGACTTTTCACTATTCTTTATGAGTTCTTTTCGTGCATTATCACTCCTTTCTTTGGAACAATTTGTTTATTCATGCTGTAAGCGGCTTCCATCTGTACTTCTTTGACTCGTCATCACCTGAGATGGTTTGCCCCTTTCCTATTCTTTGAAATATAACTTGATGTTTGCACTGTTATGTACTCCTTTACTGTTTCCATTTAAGTCGTGAATTTCGTATGCATTATTTCTGAATGAACGGTTAATCCTAAATGGTCCTTCAAATAAATGCAGGAATTTCGCAAAGATTTTGTTCGTTACACTGGAAATTGCGGGTTTCTTTATTAATACAAGGTCACCTTTCTTCAGCTCAGGTTTGAATTTCTTATGCTGTACCCTCCTTAACCTTCTCTGTGCTTGTCTGTACAGCCTCTCGCGAACCAATTTGTTAATTTCGTCGATATCTAAGTTAGGTTCAGCAGGTAGGTGAACAATTGCGTCCCAAGATCTTTCAGGTTTAATACTATGATGAATAATTTTAGGTATCTGTCCGCTGGATTCATGTACAGTGTTATTCATGCTGTCTTCTATTATTCCTATTACCTCTAACCACTTCCAGTGTTGGTTTGGACAATAAATTCGACAGAATTTCGCTATTTCTTTCATGCATCTTTCAACAGGATTGGACGCTGGATGTCTCACCGAGCAAAGAATGTGTTTAATTCCTAACTCTTCCATGGTTTCTCTGAATTGAAGCGACGTAAATTGTGTCCCTCTGTCTGACAGTAATTTCTCAGGCTTTCCCATGTTAGGTAAGGTGTTTTTGATTAGACGTTGTAATACCTGCTTTGTGTTGGCGCGTTGAATTGGTTGCAACGACACATATTTAGAGAACACATCCATCACTACGACTATGTACTTGTGTCCCCTTCTGGCAGTTGGGAGTCTGCCAAAGATATCTATAGCATATAGTTCTCGAGCTTTATGAGGTAGTATAGCTCTGGGTTCGTGTCTTACTGTACCACTGCCATGTTTAACCTTTTGGCATATGTCGCATGTTCTCACGGTATTCCTCACCGTTCTTCGAATACCTTTCCAAGTAAATTTCTCGAGTATGACTTGTGTTACCTTTTCCACGCCACCGTGACCTGTAATTCTGTGTATGTGCCAGATTACTTCCTTGTATAACATCGAAGGTAGTACTATACGTATCCTCTTATGACTTTTACCTGATCTAGCCATTAGTATGCCTTGCTCTAAGCTGTAGATTTTCGTAATTCTCAATTTTGTTTCACTTTCACAGTTTCTATCTTCCAATTTATCTATGATTTGTTTCAACCTTTCGTCTTGACGCTGCAAGTGTACTAGGTTCTGTAGTTTCTCTAATGTTTCTTCATCGTCCGGGACCAATTCAATTCTATGAATTACTTCTTCTTTCTCCACAGGGTTACGACTTAAGGCGTCAGCAAGGATGTTTTCCTTTCCCTTACAATACTCTATTTTTATCTGGAACTGCTGCGTGAACAACATCCACCTTGTTATCCGCTCATTAGTCATTGCAGCTTTCAATCCAAATGTTAATGCCTTATGGTCTGATCTGACCGTTATTGGGTATCCGTAAATAGTTTTTCTCCATTGCTGTAATGCGTAGATGATTGCCAATAGTTCCTGTTCTGTCGTAGTATAGTTAACCTCGTGGCTCCTTAATTTTCGGCTAGTGAATGCTAGATATATCCTTTTGGGAGGTGTTCCTTCTTCTTCTTGGTATAAACAAGCTCCGATGCCAACATTAGATGCGTCTGACTGTATTATAAATTCTTTTTCATAGTTAGGATAGCCTAATTTAATGCTTTTTGTTAACAAGGTCTTTAGTTCTTGGAATGCTCTTTCTGCCCTTTCATCCCATTTCCACCTGTTGTTGATCTTTAACAAATCCTGTAAAGGCGCGGCGGTCTGGGTATATCCTTGACAATGGTTAGAGAAAAACTGCGCCATACCAAGAAATTGTCTGACGTGCTTTATACGCTTTGGTCGGGGAAAATCGCATATGGCTTGGATCTTAACTGGGTTAGGCCGTACTCCTGTACCGTCTATCATGTGACCGACGAATAAGACCTCTTCTTGACAGAATTTTGATTTTGAAAGGTTGATCTTAAATCCCGTGGCTCTTAAGTTTCGAAACAACTTCTCGAGCTTGTCACAATGCTCCGTAAATGTTTTAGTTGCGAGAATTAGATCGTCCACATAGTAAGTTAAAAACTCCTTTACCTCCGGCGTTAAATTTCTGTCTAATGCTCTCACAAAAACAGCACAACTATTTCTTAATCCGAATGGGAGACGACAGTAGATATATGTCTGATTATCAAACATAAATCCGGTTAATAATCGGGATTTTTCCTCCAGAACGATGTGATGATATGAGGATGTAAAATCCATGGTTGAAAAATACCTCATGTCACGGAATTTCTGAATTATATCCTTTATTTTTGGAGTTTGATTATACTCTGGAATCAATCGACCGTTCAAAAAACGCGCGTCAAGGCACAAACGGAGTTTCCCGTTGCTTTTTACGACAATTACCAAGGGATTCAAATACGGACTTGATGTCTTCATTATAATGCCATCGTCTTCCATTTCCTTTATGATCTTCTTCACTTCCGGGAAGTGTTTCTCCGGAATTCCATAGAGTTTGCCTTTATAGGGTGTCCAATCGTTCACTATTAATTTATATTTAAAATTTGGAATCTGTCCTGGTTTATTCTTAAATAAATCCGAGTATTCCTGTAAGATTCCATGAAGTTTTGATTTTTCGATTGTGGAAATTTTAGCATTCGCCACTGCTTCCGCTATGTTCGGCATGTCTTCTTCCTCCTCCATAGCCATTACCCTTTCTATGCTCGCAACAATGTTTTCGTCCGCCAGAGATATCTCTCCTTCCTCTAAGTGAAAGTTCGGATGCTCTTCCGATGGTACGTTTTCTTCATCCGA
Organism: Anabrus simplex; assembly: GCF_040414725.1. NCBI lineage: Eukaryota > Metazoa > Arthropoda > Insecta > Orthoptera > Tettigoniidae > Anabrus > Anabrus simplex. The sequence continues at coordinate 787,004,455 of NC_090265.1, forward strand.
TACCTCCTTGTTATCTATGATCCTAATATTGTCATTGATCTTAATCCGTTCTTGGTTTTCCCTGGTGTGTTCGTCAGATATAGGGAACCTTATTTCTTGTTTCTCCATATCGATCGTCATTCCAGTTACCGTCATGAAGTCTATTCCTAGTATAATATTATATTTAATCTTGTTCATGACTATGAATGGATGCTCAAAGTGCCGGTTTCCAATATTTATTTCCAAATATGTTTGTATATTGCATTCCACTGTTTTATCTGGAATTATCCCTCTTATTTTAATTTTCGAAACTGGGATGGTTAATAATTTCATTCTTCTACTCATATCTTGGAATAATTCCTTCGAAAGCACACTGATGCTAGCCCCAGAATCAACTAAACAACGTACTTTCATCTCTCCAACTCTTGCTACGATAATAGGCAGTTCATACCTTCTCTTCATGTGTTGTACTGTCAAATCCTTCACCAGTTCTTCCGAATCGATTTCCCACGAATCCACCTGTGTTATGAAATAACTATAAATTTTGGAATCCAATGCGTTCTTTATATTCTCAACCTCACCTTCTAATTCAACATCGGCGTTTTTTTTTTTTTTGCTTGTTATCTTTTCACTTTCTCTTCTACATTCGAACTCTCTCGCGTTTGGATCGAGGATCTGTTCTTCCTGTTTCTTCCTTTTGTACCTTTGCAACTCCAGGCTCTCCGCTCCCTCTACATCAGCGTTGACGTCCTGTTCTCTAATTGCTTTTTCCCACTTGATCTTTTCGTTTCGGTCCTCATTTACATCGCGTGTAGGTCTCCGATTATAAGTTTCCCTTCTTTGGTCATCTCTCGTATTTCTTCTTCCGTAACCATATCTTCCTCTAAAATTATTTCTTCCTCTGTTTTCTCTGTACGGGTTCCTGTACCGCATGTTGGGTCTATATGCTCTATTTCCCCTATATGCTTCTTGGTTGTAGGACCCTTTCCTGCAATAACATCTTTCCTCATCTCTCCTTCCATTCTCCTGGTTTCCCCATTGTCTCTTCCTGTTCATTTTTACTCTTTCTTCAGGGGTATTTCCATCGACGTTTTCCTGTGTGAGCACATTAACCGTTTCTTCACTGTAAGCGTTCCTAATCATTCTTTGAGGGTGTGGTGCTGTAGTCATATCGATCTGTCTAAGTGTCGTTTCCATTTGCACTGCCGTAGTTGGGTTAGCAGTAGCCAGCAACCTTTGTATATCGGAAGGAAATTGTCGTTGTATCGTCTTGATCGCTTCAAGCTCACTGGGTGGCGAATCAAGGTCTTGAAAACGATGAAACTGGAAAGCGAAATAATCACTAAACCCTGTTTGACCGTTCGTAGCATACTTGCGAGAGTACAACTCTAAGCGTAAATTCTGCTGCACCTCCGGACTCCAAAATTTCTGTAAGAACGCCGTTTTAAAGTCACTATACTCATGGAAAGTATATTTAAATGCTTGGAACCATAAGCTTGGATTAGCATCTAAATGCTTTTTCACTATTTTCAATTTCTTCTCCTCAGCGATGCCATGTTCCTTGAAGTAATCCTCCATTTCCCTAAGGAAACGTTTGGGCGAAATACTGGTGGAATTATTAAAGTGCTTCGGTCTATCATCGAAGGTTTTTATGACATTAATAATCGTAGGATAACCACTGTTTCCGTTATCCACATTTGTCTCCCCCATACTGTGGTTAGAATGTGTGGCTGGTATGGGTGTCACTTCTCTCTCATTTATTTGAAATTCAACTCCTCTGTTCCGCTCGCTACTAGACATCATAACAGTCTTTCCTGTTCCTTCCTCTCGAATTTCTTGTAACTGAGCTTGCATTTGTCTAAGCCCTTCTTCAGATTTCGTTATTCTTTGGTTTAATTCATCCTTATGTTGTTCTATTTCGTCTCTTATCTCCGTTATTCTGCTTCCAATTTGGTTTGCAGCCTGGTCGTATTTCTTTTCCAGACTTGTACTCGTGGTTAGCACGTCCTCACCTAGTTTTCATATACTTTCCTCACATAATCTCCACTTTTCTTGGGAATCTAGGCTTAACTTTTCCATATTATCCGATAAATCCTTTATTACATTCTCCTTTAAAGACTGGAGATAGTTATTGTTTCCTGTCATTTCTCTCCTAATTTCGTTTATTTCTTCTCGTATCTCTCGGTTCTTCTCTTCCATATTTCCTCTGATTTCGGCTTTCCATTCATCTATATTGTTCTTCATCTCCTCCATCATTTCTCTATGTTTTGCTTCTTGTATCTCCCCCATTTTTCTCTCCAAATTTTCCATGAATCTCTGATATCGTTCCTCTTGTTCTTGCTTCTCTCTCTTCCTCTCTTCTTCCTGCTTCTTCTCCTTCGCCTCACGTTCCTGTCTCTCTTTATTCTTCTCTTCTTCCTGCTTCTTCTCCTTCTCTTCTCGTTCCTGTCTCTCTTTCTTGGATTCTTCATCACGTTTATCCATCCTTTCCATGATCTCCTTTAACCTTTCCTCCTGCTTTCTCATTTCTTCCTGCCTCTCTTTCTTAGCTTCCTCGTCACGTCTTCTAGCTTCTTCCTCCCGTTTTCTAGCTTCTTCATCGCGCTTTCTAGCTTCTTCATCGCGCTTTCTATTCTCTTCCAATCTCTCTTTTTTGGCTTCTTCATCGCGCTTTCTATTTTCTTCCATCATTTCCTTTATAGCATGCAACAATCCCTGATGCTCTTCTTTCTGTCTTCTTTCTTTCTCTTCCTGCTCTTTTTGATATTTCTCTTGTTTCTCTTCTTGGTCTTTCCGATACTGTTCTTGTTCTTCTCGTTGTTCCCTTTGATACTCCTCAAATTGAGCTTTCAAATGGCTTAACGTCGTCATATCGATATTCAATTAGTACTCTAAATTCTAAAAATCCTAATAAACTCTATGGTTTTCTCTAAATTCTCTACAACTCAAGTTCTCCAGTAATGTCTCTCCCACTACTCCAATCAACAATATATATATATTCAGTAAATACACAGGCAGGCTTCACTACTTGGATCTGATTCAGCTCACGATGTTGACCCAATCACACTAGGAAATATGAGGTACTTGTTCATGTACTTATGACTCCAATTCTTAACTGAAAATAACTCAAATAACCTCTTACAATCTATCTCTTATATCTAAGTTACATCTAAATAAATTGACATATTAGCAGTAATTTATCCTTCTTTCCTAGTTCTGACTGCTACCAGCTATTTTCTGTCATTCTCTTCAGAGTAACCATCCATCTCTTCTTTCTCCTGTTCCATTATCTATACTGGGCATCTACTCGTTCTCACAGTCTAATATCTTGCTGTGTCAACTTCGATCCCATAAGATAATAACGCCTAACAGTCCAGTACAGAAATTACTGTACAACATCTCCATTTCCATGCAATCATCCTGCTGTTACCATCAATAATTCCTCATCCATTAGTTTCTAAAATATCTCCTTCGTCTTACCCACTTCTCTTGAGTAAATTCTCCCATTTTACTCTAATATTGCGCCGAAGACCCGTCATTCGACTATCATCTCTGTCATCTTCTTACTAGGTTTCCCGATGTTTTCCTCATTCTTATTGCTACATATGGGAATCGATCTCTTCACAGTTCTGTGTCGTATTCTTTCTCTTGACTTCCCACGACGACTTTCTCTTGAATTTCCACATATATGAGTATCTCAAAAAAAATTCTGTTTGGTTTGCAACCAACAGTTCCCATGGCGTTTTCCTCCATTCGCATCACTTTGAGGCGCTATTTTCTATGGCGACCAACGGTTCTCGACCACGGTGTCTTTCTCGAATTGCCCCACGTATGGGCGACATTTTCTACTTGCGCCGTTCCCGCGTCCAGGCAAGGACACAAGAGATCCAGACTAGCTCTACTTCAATAAATCAGGTGATTGAGTTCTACGGGTATGAGTTCCGCAACGGAAAGACGTCCAGGTCAATCAAACGGAATTCTCTAACTAACGCAGAAAGACGTCTCTTACTCGTATTTAGTTAGGTACCATTCTCATTAATTCTTAAGAAAAATCGTCATCGATCGTTGCCACTACAGTCTTACAACTACACCTTATGCTAAGAACACAGAGAAAGAGTTTTTAGGTTTTACCATACAAAATTTATTTAAATATTAAATCAGATATTCAAGAAATTAGTTCTAAATTTTACTAATTAAGTAGCCTTTGTAATGAGTGATTCATTGTCTACCTAGTAATCCATATCCGTCGATAACTTTGGGAAAAATTACGTCTTTCGACCTCACTCTAAATGATTGAATGTCTTCTCGGCTTAAATAGCTTCCTTTCTTAGTACTCATTCATCTCCGGAATAATCCATTAACAATGTAAATGACATGACACATGTGGGAAGATTCTTAAAAGGAAACTGCCCTATCCTTCTCTTACAATTCACCTAGCGAATTGGGTGATGAGTAAATAAATTAAATTGAACACTGCTAATAGTATTTACAAGTGCCTTCTTGGCAAGAAAATAAAACATAAAAATTATTTACATTAAAAATGTAGGATGCATCCACAGAAAAGAAAAGAAAACTCCTATCAACTATTATTTATAGTCCTTCTAATTGTATTCCTTGAGAAATAAAGAATCGCATATGGAATTTCTGAGCCATTATTCAGTCAAGAAATGTAGTTCCATTTGTTTAAGTCAACCGTCCTTGGAAATCGCATTAGATTATGGTGATTAACACTTGATATCTATTCTAAAAACTGTCACATTACTTAAATTTTAACTGACTGATCGGCTGTCTGTCGGTTTAAGACCATCAATAAGACTATTATGAACTCTTCTTGCGTTATTCTGACAAGTACACACGTATATGTTTTACTTCTTAAATATTGTTCTCTGCCTATCTAGTCGCTTTTTAGACACTCATATTTCCTTGTGTTACACATCATGAGCTAAGCTACGTCCATTGTAAGTCGTAATCATCCAATAAGTAACATCTTCGCAAGATTTAATTCATGAATTTAAGGTAATACGACCTTATCTTATGACATAGACTACGTGCGTATGAAGTAGCAAGAAACGTCACCACACTGGTTATACAAGGTTATAATAACACATGCTACCAATTGAAAATCTACTTAAGCGGATGACACTATCTCCAGCTAAAAGAAAATGATTCTCCTTCGAAAACCTAGGTCACCAGTGATCGGCCTATAGATTGAAATTTCTACAGAAATGTAATTATTTAGTGTGAGTTCTCGAGATCTTCCTAAGCGAATCAGTGAAGGCTCCAATCTATCCAGAGTAAGCATTTGCTTCTCCAAGTAACTTAATATGGATAAAAGAAACGTTGTACTGCACGTCCTGAGCTAGATAAAATGCGTAGGCTTAAAATCATTGCGTGAAATTGGCGAGAAATCAGTGATCTTCTCACTTATAACATTTGAAGTCATGAGACCTTATTTCATGCAACTATGACTCTCTCTCGAAGAAACAATAACTACAACCATCATACATCATCAACAACTCTATATCATATTCATGACGCGTTAATTATTACTCTCATTTCATATAACCACACTATCACTTCATCACGTAATTCATTACCTTGATTTGCATATCAACATGCCGCGACATTACTAAAATGCCTACTTTATTCATTACAGTCATAGTGCCAAATTTAACGTAACCTGGAATAGTCTACAGCCATTCCTTCATAACACAAATCCTATGCATGATCTCGAACAAATTTGACGTTGCTTAAGTTTATGACACGCATATATAAATGCCTACTTTTATTCTTTACACATCACTGATAATAATAATAATAATAATTTTAGCGATCTCTTCGCGCATATCTCTGGAAAACATTACGATCGGAACATCACTTGGTGACCACGCCTACAAATGGAATTGACGTTTCGTACGGATGAGTACCTACTTCCAATCAATTTAGCTAGATGTATATTTACACACTGTGTTCGCACAATAAATATTACCAAGCAAATAAAGGAATAATATCTTCTTACTTACGAAAACGACTTGGATATTGGACTTAGCTTTGCTCAAGATGGTCTCGGCGTTTCCTCCTCTCCGGTCATCTGAGACTAGGGACTGGTCATCTGGTTCCTCCACAAGTGGTTGGGTACATCGTGGCTTCTCATCATCGCTCACTGGTCATCCGTGATAGCCAACATCGTCTCGCCTCGTCAGGATCCAAGCAGCATCGCCTTGCTTCCTTACAGACCCATGTTGAAGACTCGTGCGTATGGAACAGAACAATGATAAAATATGTGACTCATTGATGACATTTTCCAAGTACTATAGCTCTTGCGTTTCTCAGATTGCACAGGTTTTTACTGGGACAAGTTAAATCAATAAATAGTCCAGAATTGTCTAAGACATATATTCGGTATAAGCTGATTTGAAAATAAATTTCTTTCCGCCGTCTTTTATCAGCCTAAATGCATTCAATTACTGGTCCGTAAGTGTCTTTCGATGTCAACCGGTGTCGGGCAAATTTCATCAAGGGCTTGCGTCACTGCGTGACGTAGTTCCACAGTAGTATATCTTATCTCTTATTGTTTCTCGTATTAAATCTCTCGCGCGGCGTTTAAATCTTGATTTCCGCCAAACAGTGTGTAGTCGGGAATTAATCTTCGTTTCCAAATCTCCAATATATCACTCCGCTGGAAAATTCTTTTAAAATGAATTTTACGTCCTTTTAATACACCGAAGTTAGATTAGATAGTAAAAGATGAGCATTTTTTTTTTGAATAATGGTTTCAAATAATGTCCATCTGTCATTTATTTCTGCGCCTTCTAAACGCGGCGATTACTGTAACCGACTGACGAAAAGACTTATAATTTGGCCCGTACTGACGTTAAATGTATTTTATTTGAGATTTTGACCGCAGAGACTCCATCTTTGTTGTTCTAGCTCTTATAAAGAATTGTGAAACGGCACATTAACTTCCCCTACGTTGAAAGAAATATATGGCTTGCTATATATTTATTATTTTCGTCTTCCTTTTTATAATGGGACTTTTCACTATTCTTTATGAGTTCTTTTCGTGCATTATCACTCCTTTCTTTGGAACAATTTGTTTATTCATGCTGTAAGCGGCTTCCATCTGTACTTCTTTGACTCGTCATCACCTGAGATGGTTTGCCCCTTTCCTATTCTTTGAAATATAACTTGATGTTTGCACTGTTATGTACTCCTTTACTGTTTCCATTTAAGTCGTGAATTTCGTATGCATTATTTCTGAATGAACGGTTAATCCTAAATGGTCCTTCAAATAAATGCAGGAATTTCGCAAAGATTTTGTTCGTTACACTGGAAATTGCGGGTTTCTTTATTAATACAAGGTCACCTTTCTTCAGCTCAGGTTTGAATTTCTTATGCTGTACCCTCCTTAACCTTCTCTGTGCTTGTCTGTACAGCCTCTCGCGAACCAATTTGTTAATTTCGTCGATATCTAAGTTAGGTTCAGCAGGTAGGTGAACAATTGCGTCCCAAGATCTTTCAGGTTTAATACTATGATGAATAATTTTAGGTATCTGTCCGCTGGATTCATGTACAGTGTTATTCATGCTGTCTTCTATTATTCCTATTACCTCTAACCACTTCCAGTGTTGGTTTGGACAATAAATTCGACAGAATTTCGCTATTTCTTTCATGCATCTTTCAACAGGATTGGACGCTGGATGTCTCACCGAGCAAAGAATGTGTTTAATTCCTAACTCTTCCATGGTTTCTCTGAATTGAAGCGACGTAAATTGTGTCCCTCTGTCTGACAGTAATTTCTCAGGCTTTCCCATGTTAGGTAAGGTGTTTTTGATTAGACGTTGTAATACCTGCTTTGTGTTGGCGCGTTGAATTGGTTGCAACGACACATATTTAGAGAACACATCCATCACTACGACTATGTACTTGTGTCCCCTTCTGGCAGTTGGGAGTCTGCCAAAGATATCTATAGCATATAGTTCTCGAGCTTTATGAGGTAGTATAGCTCTGGGTTCGTGTCTTACTGTACCACTGCCATGTTTAACCTTTTGGCATATGTCGCATGTTCTCACGGTATTCCTCACCGTTCTTCGAATACCTTTCCAAGTAAATTTCTCGAGTATGACTTGTGTTACCTTTTCCACGCCACCGTGACCTGTAATTCTGTGTATGTGCCAGATTACTTCCTTGTATAACATCGAAGGTAGTACTATACGTATCCTCTTATGACTTTTACCTGATCTAGCCATTAGTATGCCTTGCTCTAAGCTGTAGATTTTCGTAATTCTCAATTTTGTTTCACTTTCACAGTTTCTATCTTCCAATTTATCTATGATTTGTTTCAACCTTTCGTCTTGACGCTGCAAGTGTACTAGGTTCTGTAGTTTCTCTAATGTTTCTTCATCGTCCGGGACCAATTCAATTCTATGAATTACTTCTTCTTTCTCCACAGGGTTACGACTTAAGGCGTCAGCAAGGATGTTTTCCTTTCCCTTACAATACTCTATTTTTATCTGGAACTGCTGCGTGAACAACATCCACCTTGTTATCCGCTCATTAGTCATTGCAGCTTTCAATCCAAATGTTAATGCCTTATGGTCTGATCTGACCGTTATTGGGTATCCGTAAATAGTTTTTCTCCATTGCTGTAATGCGTAGATGATTGCCAATAGTTCCTGTTCTGTCGTAGTATAGTTAACCTCGTGGCTCCTTAATTTTCGGCTAGTGAATGCTAGATATATCCTTTTGGGAGGTGTTCCTTCTTCTTCTTGGTATAAACAAGCTCCGATGCCAACATTAGATGCGTCTGACTGTATTATAAATTCTTTTTCATAGTTAGGATAGCCTAATTTAATGCTTTTTGTTAACAAGGTCTTTAGTTCTTGGAATGCTCTTTCTGCCCTTTCATCCCATTTCCACCTGTTGTTGATCTTTAACAAATCCTGTAAAGGCGCGGCGGTCTGGGTATATCCTTGACAATGGTTAGAGAAAAACTGCGCCATACCAAGAAATTGTCTGACGTGCTTTATACGCTTTGGTCGGGGAAAATCGCATATGGCTTGGATCTTAACTGGGTTAGGCCGTACTCCTGTACCGTCTATCATGTGACCGACGAATAAGACCTCTTCTTGACAGAATTTTGATTTTGAAAGGTTGATCTTAAATCCCGTGGCTCTTAAGTTTCGAAACAACTTCTCGAGCTTGTCACAATGCTCCGTAAATGTTTTAGTTGCGAGAATTAGATCGTCCACATAGTAAGTTAAAAACTCCTTTACCTCCGGCGTTAAATTTCTGTCTAATGCTCTCACAAAAACAGCACAACTATTTCTTAATCCGAATGGGAGACGACAGTAGATATATGTCTGATTATCAAACATAAATCCGGTTAATAATCGGGATTTTTCCTCCAGAACGATGTGATGATATGAGGATGTAAAATCCATGGTTGAAAAATACCTCATGTCACGGAATTTCTGAATTATATCCTTTATTTTTGGAGTTTGATTATACTCTGGAATCAATCGACCGTTCAAAAAACGCGCGTCAAGGCACAAACGGAGTTTCCCGTTGCTTTTTACGACAATTACCAAGGGATTCAAATACGGACTTGATGTCTTCATTATAATGCCATCGTCTTCCATTTCCTTTATGATCTTCTTCACTTCCGGGAAGTGTTTCTCCGGAATTCCATAGAGTTTGCCTTTATAGGGTGTCCAATCGTTCACTATTAATTTATATTTAAAATTTGGAATCTGTCCTGGTTTATTCTTAAATAAATCCGAGTATTCCTGTAAGATTCCATGAAGTTTTGATTTTTCGATTGTGGAAATTTTAGCATTCGCCACTGCTTCCGCTATGTTCGGCATGTCTTCTTCCTCCTCCATAGCCATTACCCTTTCTATGCTCGCAACAATGTTTTCGTCCGCCAGAGATATCTCTCCTTCCTCTAAGTGAAAGTTCGGATGCTCTTCCGATGGTACGTTTTCTTCATCCGATACCTCCTTGTTATCTATGATCCTAATATTGTCATTGATCTTAATCCGTTCTTGGTTTTCCCTGGTGTGTTCGTCAGATATAGGGAACCTTATTTCTTGTTTCTCCATATCGATCGTCATTCCAGTTACCGTCATGAAGTCTATTCCTAGTATAATATTATATTTAATCTTGTTCATGACTATGAATGGATGCTCAAAGTGCCGGTTTCCAATATTTATTTCCAAATATGTTTGTATATTGCATTCCACTGTTTTATCTGGAATTATCCCTCTTATTTTAATTTTCGAAACTGGGATGGTTAATAATTTCATTCTTCTACTCATATCTTGGAATAATTCCTTCGAAAGCACACTGATGCTAGCCCCAGAATCAACTAAACAACGTACTTTCATCTCTCCAACTCTTGCTACGATAATAGGCAGTTCATACCTTCTCTTCATGTGTTGTACTGTCAAATCCTTCACCAGTTCTTCCGAATCGATTTCCCACGAATCCACCTGTGTTATGAAATAACTATAAATTTTGGAATCCAATGCGTTCTTTATATTCTCAACCTCACCTTCTAATTCAACATCGGCGTTTTTTTTTTTTTTGCTTGTTATCTTTTCACTTTCTCTTCTACATTCGAACTCTCTCGCGTTTGGATCGAGGATCTGTTCTTCCTGTTTCTTCCTTTTGTACCTTTGCAACTCCAGGCTCTCCGCTCCCTCTACATCAGCGTTGACGTCCTGTTCTCTAATTGCTTTTTCCCACTTGATCTTTTCGTTTCGGTCCTCATTTACATCGCGTGTAGGTCTCCGATTATAAGTTTCCCTTCTTTGGTCATCTCTCGTATTTCTTCTTCCGTAACCATATCTTCCTCTAAAATTATTTCTTCCTCTGTTTTCTCTGTACGGGTTCCTGTACCGCATGTTGGGTCTATATGCTCTATTTCCCCTATATGCTTCTTGGTTGTAGGACCCTTTCCTGCAATAACATCTTTCCTCATCTCTCCTTCCATTCTCCTGGTTTCCCCATTGTCTCTTCCTGTTCATTTTTACTCTTTCTTCAGGGGTATTTCCATCGACGTTTTCCTGTGTGAGCACATTAACCGTTTCTTCACTGTAAGCGTTCCTAATCATTCTTTGAGGGTGTGGTGCTGTAGTCATATCGATCTGTCTAAGTGTCGTTTCCATTTGCACTGCCGTAGTTGGGTTAGCAGTAGCCAGCAACCTTTGTATATCGGAAGGAAATTGTCGTTGTATCGTCTTGATCGCTTCAAGCTCACTGGGTGGCGAATCAAGGTCTTGAAAACGATGAAACTGGAAAGCGAAATAATCACTAAACCCTGTTTGACCGTTCGTAGCATACTTGCGAGAGTACAACTCTAAGCGTAAATTCTGCTGCACCTCCGGACTCCAAAATTTCTGTAAGAACGCCGTTTTAAAGTCACTATACTCATGGAAAGTATATTTAAATGCTTGGAACCATAAGCTTGGATTAGCATCTAAATGCTTTTTCACTATTTTCAATTTCTTCTCCTCAGCGATGCCATGTTCCTTGAAGTAATCCTCCATTTCCCTAAGGAAACGTTTGGGCGAAATACTGGTGGAATTATTAAAGTGCTTCGGTCTATCATCGAAGGTTTTTATGACATTAATAATCGTAGGATAACCACTGTTTCCGTTATCCACATTTGTCTCCCCCATACTGTGGTTAGAATGTGTGGCTGGTATGGGTGTCACTTCTCTCTCATTTATTTGAAATTCAACTCCTCTGTTCCGCTCGCTACTAGACATCATAACAGTCTTTCCTGTTCCTTCCTCTCGAATTTCTTGTAACTGAGCTTGCATTTGTCTAAGCCCTTCTTCAGATTTCGTTATTCTTTGGTTTAATTCATCCTTATGTTGTTCTATTTCGTCTCTTATCTCCGTTATTCTGCTTCCAATTTGGTTTGCAGCCTGGTCGTATTTCTTTTCCAGACTTGTACTCGTGGTTAGCACGTCCTCACCTAGTTTTCATATACTTTCCTCACATAATCTCCACTTTTCTTGGGAATCTAGGCTTAACTTTTCCATATTATCCGATAAATCCTTTATTACATTCTCCTTTAAAGACTGGAGATAGTTATTGTTTCCTGTCATTTCTCTCCTAATTTCGTTTATTTCTTCTCGTATCTCTCGGTTCTTCTCTTCCATATTTCCTCTGATTTCGGCTTTCCATTCATCTATATTGTTCTTCATCTCCTCCATCATTTCTCTATGTTTTGCTTCTTGTATCTCCCCCATTTTTCTCTCCAAATTTTCCATGAATCTCTGATATCGTTCCTCTTGTTCTTGCTTCTCTCTCTTCCTCTCTTCTTCCTGCTTCTTCTCCTTCGCCTCACGTTCCTGTCTCTCTTTATTCTTCTCTTCTTCCTGCTTCTTCTCCTTCTCTTCTCGTTCCTGTCTCTCTTTCTTGGATTCTTCATCACGTTTATCCATCCTTTCCATGATCTCCTTTAACCTTTCCTCCTGCTTTCTCATTTCTTCCTGCCTCTCTTTCTTAGCTTCCTCGTCACGTCTTCTAGCTTCTTCCTCCCGTTTTCTAGCTTCTTCATCGCGCTTTCTAGCTTCTTCATCGCGCTTTCTATTCTCTTCCAATCTCTCTTTTTTGGCTTCTTCATCGCGCTTTCTATTTTCTTCCATCATTTCCTTTATAGCATGCAACAATCCCTGATGCTCTTCTTTCTGTCTTCTTTCTTTCTCTTCCTGCTCTTTTTGATATTTCTCTTGTTTCTCTTCTTGGTCTTTCCGATACTGTTCTTGTTCTTCTCGTTGTTCCCTTTGATACTCCTCAAATTGAGCTTTCAAATGGCTTAACGTCGTCATATCGATATTCAATTAGTACTCTAAATTCTAAAAATCCTAATAAACTCTATGGTTTTCTCTAAATTCTCTACAACTCAAGTTCTCCAGTAATGTCTCTCCCACTACTCCAATCAACAATATATATATATTCAGTAAATACACAGGCAGGCTTCACTACTTGGATCTGATTCAGCTCACGATGTTGACCCAATCACACTAGGAAATATGAGGTACTTGTTCATGTACTTATGACTCCAATTCTTAACTGAAAATAACTCAAATAACCTCTTACAATCTATCTCTTATATCTAAGTTACATCTAAATAAATTGACATATTAGCAGTAATTTATCCTTCTTTCCTAGTTCTGACTGCTACCAGCTATTTTCTGTCATTCTCTTCAGAGTAACCATCCATCTCTTCTTTCTCCTGTTCCATTATCTATACTGGGCATCTACTCGTTCTCACAGTCTAATATCTTGCTGTGTCAACTTCGATCCCATAAGATAATAACGCCTAACAGTCCAGTACAGAAATTACTGTACAACATCTCCATTTCCATGCAATCATCCTGCTGTTACCATCAATAATTCCTCATCCATTAGTTTCTAAAATATCTCCTTCGTCTTACCCACTTCTCTTGAGTAAATTCTCCCATTTTACTCTAATATTGCGCCGAAGACCCGTCATTCGACTATCATCTCTGTCATCTTCTTACTAGGTTTCCCGATGTTTTCCTCATTCTTATTGCTACATATGGGAATCGATCTCTTCACAGTTCTGTGTCGTATTCTTTCTCTTGACTTCCCACGACGACTTTCTCTTGAATTTCCACATATATGAGTATCTCAAAAAAAATTCTGTTTGGTTTGCAACCAACAGTTCCCATGGCGTTTTCCTCCATTCGCATCACTTTGAGGCGCTATTTTCTATGGCGACCAACGGTTCTCGACCACGGTGTCTTTCTCGAATTGCCCCACGTATGGGCGACATTTTCTACTTGCGCCGTTCCCGCGTCCAGGCAAGGACACAAGAGATCCAGACTAGCTCTACTTCAATAAATCAGGTGATTGAGTTCTACGGGTATGAGTTCCGCAACGGAAAGACGTCCAGGTCAATCAAACGGAATTCTCTAACTAACGCAGAAAGACGTCTCTTACTCGTATTTAGTTAGGTACCATTCTCATTAATTCTTAAGAAAAATCGTCATCGATCGTTGCCACTACAGTCTTACAACTACACCTTATGCTAAGAACACAGAGAAAGAGTTTTTAGGTTTTACCATACAAAATTTATTTAAATATTAAATCAGATATTCAAGAAATTAGTTCTAAATTTTACTAATTAAGTAGCCTTTGTAATGAGTGATTCATTGTCTACCTAGTAATCCATATCCGTCGATAACTTTGGGAAAAATTACGTCTTTCGACCTCACTCTAAATGATTGAATGTCTTCTCGGCTTAAATAGCTTCCTTTCTTAGTACTCATTCATCTCCGGAATAATCCATTAACAATGTAAATGACATGACACATGTGGGAAGATTCTTAAAAGGAAACTGCCCTATCCTTCTCTTACAATTCACCTAGCGAATTGGGTGATGAGTAAATAAATTAAATTGAACACTGCTAATAGTATTTACAAGTGCCTTCTTGGCAAGAAAATAAAACATAAAAATTATTTACATTAAAAATGTAGGATGCATCCACAGAAAAGAAAAGAAAACTCCTATCAACTATTATTTATAGTCCTTCTAATTGTATTCCTTGAGAAATAAAGAATCGCATATGGAATTTCTGAGCCATTATTCAGTCAAGAAATGTAGTTCCATTTGTTTAAGTCAACCGTCCTTGGAAATCGCATTAGATTATGGTGATTAACACTTGATATCTATTCTAAAAACTGTCACATTACTTAAATTTTAACTGACTGATCGGCTGTCTGTCGGTTTAAGACCATCAATAAGACTATTATGAACTCTTCTTGCGTTATTCTGACAAGTACACACGTATATGTTTTACTTCTTAAATATTGTTCTCTGCCTATCTAGTCGCTTTTTAGACACTCATATTTCCTTGTGTTACACATCATGAGCTAAGCTACGTCCATTGTAAGTCGTAATCATCCAATAAGTAACATCTTCGCAAGATTTAATTCATGAATTTAAGGTAATACGACCTTATCTTATGACATAGACTACGTGCGTATGAAGTAGCAAGAAACGTCACCACACTGGTTATACAAGGTTATAATAACACATGCTACCAATTGAAAATCTACTTAAGCGGATGACACTATCTCCAGCTAAAAGAAAATGATTCTCCTTCGAAAACCTAGGTCACCAGTGATCGGCCTATAGATTGAAATTTCTACAGAAATGTAATTATTTAGTGTGAGTTCTCGAGATCTTCCTAAGCGAATCAGTGAAGGCTCCAATCTATCCAGAGTAAGCATTTGCTTCTCCAAGTAACTTAATATGGATAAAAGAAACGTTGTACTGCACGTCCTGAGCTAGATAAAATGCGTAGGCTTAAAATCATTGCGTGAAATTGGCGAGAAATCAGTGATCTTCTCACTTATAACATTTGAAGTCATGAGACCTTATTTCATGCAACTATGACTCTCTCTCGAAGAAACAATAACTACAACCATCATACATCATCAACAACTCTATATCATATTCATGACGCGTTAATTATTACTCTCATTTCATATAACCACACTATCACTTCATCACGTAATTCATTACCTTGATTTGCATATCAACATGCCGCGACATTACTAAAATGCCTACTTTATTCATTACAGTCATAGTGCCAAATTTAACGTAACCTGGAATAGTCTACAGCCATTCCTTCATAACACAAATCCTATGCATGATCTCGAACAAATTTGACGTTGCTTAAGTTTATGACACGCATATATAAATGCCTACTTTTATTCTTTACACATCACTGATAATAATAATAATAATAATTTTAGCGATCTCTTCGCGCATATCTCTGGAAAACATTACGATCGGAACATCACTTGGTGACCACGCCTACAAATGGAATTGACGTTTCGTACGGATGAGTACCTACTTCCAATCAATTTAGCTAGATGTATATTTACACACTGTGTTCGCACAATAAATATTACCAAGCAAATAAAGAAATAATATCTTCTTACTTACGAAAACGACTTGGATATTGGACTTAGCTTTGCTCAAGATGGTCTCGGCGTTTCCTCCTCTCCGGTCATCTGAGACTAGGGACTGGTCATCTGGTTCCTCCACAAGTGGTTGGGTACATCGTGGCTTCTCATCATCGCTCACTGGTCATCCGTGATAGCCAACATCGTCTCGCCTCGTCAGGATCCAAGCAGCATCGCCTTGCTTCCTTACAGACCCATGTTGAAGACTCGTGCGTATGGAACAGAACAATGATAAAATATGTGACTCATTGATGACATTTTCCAAGTACTATAGCTCTTGCGTTTCTCAGATTGCACAGGTTTTTACTGGGACAAGTTAAATCAATAAATAGTCCAGAATTGTCTAAGACATATATTCGGTATAAGCTGATTTGAAAATAAATTTCTTTCCGCCGTCTTTTATCAGCCTAAATGCATTCAATTACTGGTCCGTAAGTGTCTTTCGATGTCAACCGGTGTCGGGCAAATTTCATCAAGGGCTTGCGTCACTGCGTGACGTAGTTCCACAGTAGTATATCTTATCTCTTATTGTTTCTCGTATTAAATCTCTCGCGCGGCGTTTAAATCTTGATTTCCGCCAAACAGTGTGTAGTCGGGAATTAATCTTCGTTTCCAAATCTCCAATATATCACTCCGCTGGAAAATTCTTTTAAAATGAATTTTACGTCCTTTTAATACACCGAAGTTAGATTAGATAGTAAAAGATGAGCATTTTTTTTTGAATAATGGTTTCAAATAATGTCCATCTGTAATTTATTTCTGCGCCTTCTAAACGCGGCGATTACTGTAACCGACTGACGAAAAGACTTATAATTTGGCCCGTACTGACGTTAAATGTATTTTATTTGAGATTTTGACCGCAGAGACTCCATCTTTGTTGCTCTAGCTCTTATAAAGAATTGTGAAACGGCACAACGGGGAACTGTGAAAATACGTGGAAATCCTAACAATTTCAACAGGGACATTGGCTATCAATTAAGTAATACCTGGTTGCCAGCCATTGAGGATTTACGTAGGTAGTTCCCTTCCCTGTCCCTTCACAATTTTTATTTTGTATCGGTGTTTTCCAAATTTGTACGTTCCTCATCGCCAGATGTTTCATTCCAGGATTGTGTCAATGTCATATGTTACGTACACATGTTATATTATGTGACACTCTTAGACTGATTCTGATTGTTCGGTCAGCTTCCGCTTCGAACTCTAGCGCTGTATCGCATTCAGGGAGCCATCTAATGACGAAGGAACGTACCATTTCCACTTCTATTATAACGTCTAAATTCAAAAGCTCATTGTTTAAGAAGCCTTTCTCGTGGACAGTCGAGATTTTCTTCTGATGACACAGAGCACAGTTCTCTGGGAAACGTAAAAGTTTCACCTTATTTTCTTTACACGGCATAAGCCCAAAAACCTATATCATGTCAATATGGAAGGGAGAAGATCAGGTTTCAACAGACAACCATTACTGACCAATATGGAAATATCGCTCAAGTAGACAAATTTATGTATCTAGGTGAAATGATTGAACCAGCAGGGTTAAGCAAGCAAGCTAACAAAGAAAGAACTGCAAAACTTAAAGGAGCATACAAAATTACGTGGAATAGATACAATAAAAGAACTAAATCAAAAAAGGCAAAATTACGACATAACACAGTAGTTAAAACAAAAGCATTTATGCATCTAAAAATATTATAATTGGTAGCAAACCTCAAATAAAGGTGATCGAAATACAGGAAAGGGTAATTCTAGAAAAATCTTAGGACCAAAATACGAAAATGGAATTTGGGTGAAATCTATCAAGTTACAGAAAAAATCACAGATATCATCAGGATTACAATTTTATGGCCATTTACATAAAATGGACAATAATTAGAAGCTCAAAAAATTTAAACTTAGCCTTATCAATGAAAAATTGCATTAATGTGCTAGAGGAAGTGAGTGAAGACCTAAATGAAATTGGCATTAATGAAGAAACCATTCAAGATAGAATAAAATTCAGATCCTTAATTCACAAATACAAACTTTCTCTAAAGCCCACCCGATTAACAACAGGATGGACTGAGCAACGTTAAGAGGATCACAGCGAGAGCATGAAGATATATTTTGAAGAGAAGAAGAAAATACAAAAATAATGCTAGTAAGTTCAAACGCGCTGTTTAGCTAGGCATAACAAATTTTTTTAAAAATCTATGTAATATTCAGGTCAAAATTTCAATCTAGGATCAATTAATCTTTCTTACAAATTCGGAATAACCCCAACAGCATCTGCTAATAAAAAGGAAATCAATATTAATGACATTCTCAAGATGATGGAGTTACCCTCAACAGGAAGAAACTGCGCCATT
The DNA here is from genome assembly GCF_040414725.1 of Anabrus simplex. NCBI lineage: Eukaryota > Metazoa > Arthropoda > Insecta > Orthoptera > Tettigoniidae > Anabrus > Anabrus simplex. Next base: position 787,022,793 of record NC_090265.1, read on the forward strand.
CAATGAACAACTACTATACGATACATCTGACCAGTGAACAGATTGTTCAATATTCGCAATGTTTTATGGCTGGAGAAATCCGGTTGCAGGGGGTGAACTGTCGTTCTTTGTATCATATTTCTCAAAAATATAAATGTTAGTGACAAATTTGAAGACTTCTTTAAATGTAAATTTATTGCAATTTACTTAAAAAAAATTAGTATTAAGTAATTGTTTATATTAATATAAAATAATATCTAGAATATTGTATTTTACTAAACAAAATGAAAACTCCATATTATGATACTGAGCTGGTGGCAAAATTTCCACTATGTTTATGATAACTATGTCCTTAAAGTAACCGAGCTCTTTAGCTATTGCAATCGTGACCTTACAAGCGTTTCGTTTCATTTCCCTCCCTTATGGATTGGAGCAAGCCACTTAAATGGGAGAGCGAGGCCTCCTCCACCACCGAGAAGGGACCACCGACAAGAAACAGACATCACCCCGCGCCGAGAATAAGACGACAGCCAGTCATAACAGGACCTCGACGGTAACCGGTAATCAGGTGAGTTATGAACGTCCCACTCTATAGCTCTTGCAGTGTTTTCAGGTTAGTTGTGGGATCCATGTGGGCTACAACTGCTGTGCTGGTGAACACCACCCTCACACAGCCTGCTGTGCTCTTAGCGAGGAATCGGTGTGCGCTGTATGCGCGGGAGTCACCCGCTTCTCATCGTAGTTTTCCGATATACAGGGCCTTAGCCCGGGCGGAGGGACATGAGGACTGGCGCCATGTGCGACAACCATCCAGCAGGTGGACTCGTTCTCCGAAATATGAGGCGGGGTACCAGAGACCCCAAGGGGACCGGGCTGTGCGACAGGTCATAGGATTTCTCGCCGCATTTTTCGGTAACCGTCAAGGCGCGTGCTAGTCACAACAGTACCCAACACAACTTGCGTAGAACGGGCAAATGAATTGTGCATGATACCCGTTCCCAAATAACAATACCTGAACCATTCCAAACCACCTCGTAGTATGTGATATGTGTAACATACCAGGTTTTACATGTTGGCACTTTATATTTATGCCTATGACGTTGTCTCGTGGTCCTTACTTCCAGCCGCCAGTACGACGCAACCTAATAGCTAATCTGCCTGGTATTATGTTTGACATGGGGATAGGCCGATACTTCCATAGTACGGTATCACATTTTTCCCAAACCTGCCTGCTTCTCAGAACGAACAGCTTGTCAGAGGCGATGTAGACGTAAGCTGATCGCCAAGTAGGGGAGCGGATATCAACCTCATCCTCCTCGGAAAAAAACAAAACTAAATGGGAACTACAGTGCTATGAATGCCTGCCTTTATCTCTCACATCAGAAATAAACTTCTCAGAAGGGAACCATAATTTGGTTTCTCCGAATGCGTCTATGAAATTATTCAAGGACCTTAGGCCTTTTCAATCGTGAAATTACCAGCATTCCTCCCTTGTGAGGCAGCGATGAATTGAATAGGCCCATTATTATAGTGGCAATAGGTGAAATTATATTGTAGTTCCCTTCTGGGAACTTATGTCCTGAAACGTTATTCTTAAAAGAGGGTTCCTGTAGGACCGCTCACATAAACGAATTACACTTTGTTATGAAATGCGTGTGTGTTATTGTTTACGGTGAACGTGTAGAGACCCGCCCTTGCTTGTGCAAGTCTGTTAGGATAAAGACTGTCGCTGCTACCGACAGGCGCGCGTGGATAAATCTATTTAACCGCTCGTGACTTCAGTTTCAGTTAAGATAGTACAGATCGCTAACGAGACCAATCACAACCGGCGCGAGCTATTATTAGCTCAATCTAACAAGCAGTTACAAACCAAACGGCTGTATTTTAGGTACTGTACTGGAGAAACATACCGAGGTCATTACTATCACTTACGGAACAATGTCTTATTATCAACATACAATTATGGAGAAGATCAACACACAAGGCAATTTAAGGAATGATATAGTATTGGAAAGAGTAGGTGAAGAAAGGTCGGCAATAATGGAAACAAATTAAAAAAGAAAGAAGAATTGCTTAGGTCACTCTTTAAGAAAGAAATGTTTACTAACACAGGCACTGGGAGGAGAAGGTTGAGAGGAAGAAAGACGTTCAGATGATGGACACCGTGAAAAAATGGAAGATACCGGAAGACTAAAAGGATGGCAGAAGACAGATCTGCTTGGAAAATGCATGCGAAAACTTGCTGCTGACAGGCCGAGAACCGATGTTGATAGTAGATCTAAGGAAGACATATGGCGGAATACAGAGGTTCATAGGATCAAGGGCAGATTATTGAAAGCAATCTGTCCGCTTGCATTCGGGAGATAGTCGGTTTGAGCCTCAATGTCGGCGGCCCTGAAGACAGCTCTCCATAATTTCTACTTTAATTAAGGGCATGATCGCTTCCTTCCCGATCCTTGCCCTTTCCTATCCCTCGTCACCGCCGTGCAGTGAAGAGCGTGCAGCTGTGAGCTCGCATTCGGGAGATAATGGGTTCGAACCGAACTGTCGGCAGTCCTGAAGATGGTTTTCCGTGGTTTCCCATTTTTACACCAGGAAAATGCTGGGGCTGTACCGTAATTAAGGCGACGGCCGCTTCCTTCCCATTCCAAGGCCTTTCCTGCCCCATCGTCGTCATAAGACCTATCTGTGTCGGTGCCGACGTAAAACAAATAGCAAAAAATCCTCATCACCATAAGATTTATCTCTGTGGGACGTAAACCAACTGTTAAATAAAAGGCACGTGAAAAGTAATGAAAGGCATTTATGTTGACAATTGGACTGCAGCGAGAATTGATTATAAAATGAGTTCGTGGTTCAACGGACTTAGAATGGGTAGACAAGGCTTTGTTGTTCATAGTTTAGATGGATCATCTACTGAAAAGTATAAAGTGGCAGGGAGCAATTCAGTTAGGTAGAATACAGTAGGCAGTTTGACCTATGCGGACGACTTTGTCTTGGTGGAAGATTGTGCTAAAAGCCTTAAAAATTAACTATGATCGGTGGAAAACGGGAAATAAAAATGTAAACAGACTCTGGGATGGGTTTAAAGCAATAGTTGAGGAATGCGAAAATAGGTTTGTACCTTTAAAAGTGGTAAGGAATGGTAAAGATCCACTATATTACAAAAAAGAAGTAAAGAGACTAAGAAGGTGGTATAGGTTGTAAAGAAATAGAGTTAGAAATGGCTGTGGAAGTAAGGAGAAATTGAAGAAACTTACTAGGAAACTGAATCTAGCAAAGAAGGCAGCTAAGGATAACATGATGGCAAGCATAATTCGCGGTCATACAAATTTTACTGAAAAATGGAGGTGTATGTATAGGTACTTTAAGGCAGAAACAGGTTCCAAGAAGGATATTGCAAGGAATCTATGAACAAGGGGAGTGTGTATGCGAGGATCTTCAAAAGGCAGAAGTATTCAGTCAGCAGTATGGAAAGATTGTTGCTTACAAGGATAATGTCTAGATAGAGGAGGAGACTAATAAAATATTATCTATGAAAACAATGACATTTACAATAAGATACAAAAGTTGAAAACTAGGAAAGCGGCTGAAATTGATAAGATTTCCGGGGGTATACTGCGCCGTTCCCGGCTCCCTGAGAGGACGCATAAGATCCAGGCTAGCATAATTACGATCCTTCCGACTAACATAATTCTATCATTTGGGCTATGAGTTCCGGATAAGAGAAAGGCATACCATACGGAGCCAAATAAACTTAAATTACACATAGAAATAACTTTCATACGTTGCTTATTATATTTCTTACGCTACCAAGTCGTTGCAGCATTCATTCACTTATATCTAAGTCTCTACGCTACGAAACACATTGAAAGAATTGTTTGAATTTTTACATATCTTGTTTATTATATAATTGTTTCAATCCAAAGGTCGAATGTTTAGCTATCCTCCCTAAAGAAATTCTGATAGAGGAACTGCATGTTCATCTGACTACTTCGTCCATTTCTAGCGAACATGTCCTAATTTCTTAAGTCTACCTATTTCCTTTGCTCGAATACATAATTAATCATTTTATTTCCTCTTTTTAGCTTCTCCATATCATCCTTTCACTCAACACTTCCACATTTCTGGCGTGAGACTAGATCAAGGAAATGTCAGTATCGGGTAAAAATATATGCCAGCAATGTTTATCGAGAATCTGCCGACAACTGACACGTCCGGCACCCACTATGCATTATAAAGGAAATGTTGCTCGATTCAGTCATCTTCTAAAATAAATCTACTGAAATCTTTTGCACTAAGTGCTTAAATCTTAATTGCCCAAAAACACAAAAAAATAAATCAAGGATAGAATGTAATATACGGCGAATTACTGAAGTCCGTATAACTAATTATCCGGCTGAACATTAATTTCATCCAGCTCGTAATTAACACATTAAAAAAAATCATGAGTCCAAGAACGTCAAATTCACCATCTTAGACCTTTAAAGAAATGATCAAATAGAAAATAAAATTTAAAATTAATTGATTGAAACAATTCAGTTAAATATGTTTGGATACTTAAAACTTGTGAAATAGTCTAGAACATATTTGAGTAATTAAAACTTATCTAGGTGATTAAAACTTAGTTGGGTGCACCCTAGCAAAAAGAAAATATATTTACAACATGAGTCCTTACAAGCTAAAGTATAGACTGAGGGTGTTTTTAAGATATACAGTACGCATTCTAGACCTAAAACAAGATCTCATGAATTGGAATTCTCCTCTGCTGCCTATGAAGTTTTGAGTTAATTATTAGCTCTCCCTCGGAGCTCAGATTAATTTGTTGACATACATTTATTCCCCTTTCTCGCAACGAATCAATAGATACCAATAAATATCAACCTGGGAGGATAGTTCCCTAATATTTACACAAGTAATTGGTTTACAATTCTGAATATTCATGCTCTTTATTTCTATTCTTCTTCTGCGTGAATAATGATAAGTCCTCCTTCAAATTAATGTAAATGTTTTTAATAAAAATGGTTCAATAAGTATCGGTAAGTTCCACATACCATTCTAAGATCTGAAACTTCTCATCATTTGAGTTGAACATACGTGCGACATTATATATTCTAACGACTACTCTACTAGTTTCATCTGAAATATACTAGCTAATGTGGTCTGTATTGTGTGAAGACTTGACCATCAAAGATCATTCCTACATTTCCATTTAGTCATCAGTGATAGGATGTTGCCTAAGAAGTTACTACATTTTCATTCGCCTGAGGAATGATCAAAATTAGAAGACATCTGCGACACAGTGCATGTGTTTAGTTCATTCTCTTAACTGAGATTTTCGTTGACACTACCAAGTGTATACGCTAATCAACAGGTGTCACTCCGATCGTACTCGAATTTTTTTTATGCTTGCTCGTAAGATAAATAGTACTTATAAATGCTACACATTCATTTTCCCTTTTATAAAAACTCAACATGAAAAATCATTAAGTCCACTACTACGTCACCGTGCTCACTTTCGCGAAGAATCAATAACTATCACCATTCAGAAATATCAACCTCATCAACCTTTCTTAAAATAATCATTATTACACTTTCAAACATATATTCCGTCTCCTTTACTAAATATGTGTCCACTTCTTTCAATAGTGGCCCTTATTATTTAAACCACGGTTCATGGACATATTTCGCGATACTATGACCTTCATTCCGTCATAACCTTAAATTATTGTAGACATATTTGTCCATTTAGCAAGCGTAACCTACTGCTGGTTTCTAACTTGACACTCATCGGACATAACCAAAGTACACACGTACCTAAATCTCTCTTTGACACAACATATAATTCACTGTCGCCTTAACGAACTCAGTATTTCATACTACATGGATCACATCTCGAACGTAGGCTCTCATCACTGATTGACTACCTATCTATGGATTTGACATTCGTATATGAAGATTACCTATTCACCTTTGCTCTAACTCATTACACCACTCTCGTCGCATCCTTATTTCGCACGAACCAATTAACAAATCATATTACACTTACATATGAACATAAAACATTATCACATTAATTTAAAAGTAAGACTTATCTGAATTCAGCAGCTCCAGTCGTCGGCATATGTCCAGCTAACAGGACACACGGATACTCCTCCTTTTATTTCCCTAGGTGAAAGGGAAATATTGGCATAATTCTCCTCTGGGCTTAGTCATCTCTCGGCAGGCAACGTCATCCGACGGCACCCATTTGGGCAGTCTGGCCTATCATCTTCTTAGAACATCTTGCTCATCTCTGGACTAGTTGGAATAGAATAGCAAACAAGATCAATTAGCATTTCCATCATGAACAGCTGTGATAATCTGTCTAATGCGAGAGATTGTTTCTTTTAAAAGAGTTGATCTACTTGTCAAATATTCTCCTTGGGGTAATATTTCTATAATTTGAAATAAACAGATTTTCTTTCTTTTATCTATCCCGGAGTTATTACAGGATTCCACTTCTGTAACTTTTAACTTTGGTGATATCGAGTAATACGTCAGCTGAGACTGCCGTGACGTAAGCTTATCGTAGTTTTTTCTCAATTCTCCACGTATCTTGAAGTTCGCAGAACGAAATTGATAATCTTCTACTTGATTTGTGACGTGGCTTCTAAAAATCTGTTCCTTGTTCCCGCTGAGCTAATTTCTTGTCGATACCTTCCTTAAATTCTGGTGCAGTTGCTTTCGTTTTCAACTCGGTTTTTTAAGTAGCAATTCAACCTCGTTTTCTAATTTTTTTTATAATTGTTAGTAACAATCTTCACATTCGTTCTTTTTCACTGCCTTCTGGATCTAAATTCCTTTCTCTAGCGCTTGAGGTGAATACTTTTACTTTCGCCTGGTGTGGTTAGACATTTTGACGTTAATTATTCTAAGATACTTGGGCTCCATCTTTGTCCTTCTTACGTACCGAACTTCTTATGACAGTGAAATGGCACAATTCTAAAGGCAATGGATCTGGATATAGTACCATATCTGAAGTAACTTATTTTATTATTGTTTGCATGAGGAGCTATTCCAGATGAATGGAGAATTGCTATAGTAGCCCTGTGTGTAAATGAAAGGGTGATAGACATAAAGCCGAAAACTACAGGCCAGTCAGTTTGACATGCATTGCATGTAAGCTTTGGGAAAGCATTCCTGCTGATTATATAAGACATGTTCGCGAAATTTATAACTGGTTCGACAGAAGGCAGTTTGGGTTTAGGAAAGGTGATTCCACTGAAGCTCAACTTGTAGTATTCCAGCAAGATATAGCAGATATACTGGATTCAGGATGTCAATTGGATTGTATCGCGATTGACCTATGTAAGGCATTTGATAGGGTAGATCAAGAGAGGCTACTGAAAAAATGAGAGCAATTGGACTTGACAAAAGAGTGACTGAATGGGTGGCTACGTTTCTGTAAAATAGAACTTAAAGAATTAGAGCAGACGAAGCTTTATCTGTCCCTGTAATAATTAAGAGGGGAATTCCTCAAGGTAGTATTATTGGACCCTTATGTTTTCTTATATATGTCAATGATATGTGTAAAGAAGTGGAATCAGAGATAAGGAGTTTTGCAGATGATGTTATTCTGTACAGGGTAATAAAATGATGGAACGGTCAGAAAATTTCCCCCCAACAAACAAACACTGTAATGAAACAGCTACAAGAACTACGCTGGTGATTACTATTTTAGCCTTCTCAAACACCAATCACAAGAAAGCAATAATAGAATTCCAACTCTTCGGAGAATTAATGTATGTAAAAAGGGAGGGAAGAACCACGAATGACTTCCCAGGCTCGGAAACATAATTCTTCCCGGGTAGAAAAAGGATAAGAGTGCATCATACGATGAAAGTGAATATTCTGGCCCTTCAATCGTCTTTTCCGGTCAGGTAATGCTAGATAGATAATGCCTTTATTGGTGGCGAAGTTAGGGTTCAAGACCCTCTCTTACACTTAACCATTAGAAGAGTACACATGTACATAACTTATACAGTAATTACAAATAAAAGTAACACAAAAATATTAATACGGGTAGCAATAACAATAGTAATAATATTAGTAATGATAATAATAGGAGCCTTGTTTTTAAAATACACAAAGTAAAATACACTTAAATGACGTAACTACAGTAATCCATTCATTCATCCCATTCATTCCTTCATTCGCTCAACAATTATACAGCAAGTCAGAGGGATCTACTCAACAAATATTCGTGGCACGCCACTTTAAACTTGCGATGAGAGGGATTGTCCCTAAGGTTCGCAGGTAGCAAATTCCATGACCTGGACGCAGAGATTATGAAGGATTGGTTGTAAGCAGCAGTGCGGGTTACAGGTATGTGATGCAGGGAGTAAGGAATAGAGGGAGCCCTCCGCTACACTACTGTCTGTGCCTTTCACTTGAAGCCAACGGCCACGTCCCTCATGGTTAGCAAAACATGGCAATTCTTACGTTGTGGGTATATACAAACTAAGATATTCTTTCGGGAGTAGGGAAACTTCGAATCGCTCAATTAAGTACAATCGTTTTCGAAATAACACGGCGATTAACTGTAGGACAGTTTTCTGGCAAACATACCTATTAATGCTTTTTTACTGAGCAGTAATGAAGCGTTTATCATGACGCGCAGCCTTAAATCTACTGTCTCGCTAAGTGACTCTCGGTATTATAAGCCGAGTATCTTAAAAACAGGAGATACAAATCTTCACCAGATATCAGTGTCCGGCTCCATAGCTAAACGGTTAGCGTGCTGGCCTTTGGTCACATGGGTCACGGGTTCGATTCCCGGCAGGGTTTGGAATATTAACCATCATTGGTTAATTTCGCTGACACGGGGGCTGGGTGTATGTGTCGTCTTCATCATCATTTCATCATCACGACGCGCAGGTCGCCTATGGGAGTCAAATTGAAAGACCTGCATCTGGCGAGCCGAACATGTCCTCGGACACTCCCGGCACTAAAAGCCATACGCCATTTCATTTTACCGGATATCAGTAAAGAAAAGAAGTAGGCTACTAATAAGGGCATACCGCAATCTGAATGCTTTAGGGGAATGCGCAATAAATCACCAAACTGGGCATAACAACATTGCTTACTACATATTTTGGAGTGGTGGTAGTGGTGATTATTGTTTTAATAGGACGTAGAACCATCAAGTAAACCATCCTCTGACACACGTGGAAACAATGCAGGACTCGGCTAAGGGCCCCTTGGACGCCAACCTACTCTCTGAAGTTAAAAGCCCCTTAGGTCACTTGGACACCAAACCACACTCCGAAGATAAGAGACCCTTAGGCCCCTTAATCGCCTTTTACGACACGTGGTGGAGATTATTGCTTTAAGGGGAAGTACAACTAGGCAAGCATCCTCTATTAACACTAATCAGAGAGAAATGAAGATATCGGCCAAAGAAAGACAAGAGCCATAAAGGGCGAGAAAATAAAAGACTCCTTAGCCCTCAAATCCTCTTATAGCCTCGATGTCGGAAAAGAACAAGAGTTGACCATCGGAGGTCGGACATGATAGATTAAAATTAGCCTGGCACAAGTAAGTGGAAGCAATGCCAGGACTCAGCTAACGGCTCCGTGGTTATCAACTCATGCTCCGAAATTGAGAGCTCCTGGGGCCCCTGTCAGTCGCCTCTTACGGAAATCAGGGGATACCGTCGGTGTTGTTCTACTACCTCCACCTCCACAGGGACTTTTAGCAAGGCATACCGTGGGCCTTATTCTACCGTCCTCACCCATAGGGGGATACATATTTTAGAGGTGGTGGTAGTGATTATTGTTTCAGGAGGAAGTACAACTGGGCAACCATCCTCTATTAACACTACTTAGGAGGAAAAATGGAAGGGATCCGTTACTTCGAAAAATGGAGGTATCGGCCAAAGGAAGACCAGGGCGACGAAGGGCGTAAAATGAAAAACTCCTTAGGCCTCGAGTGCTCTAATTCTGTAGGTAAGAAGCGAATGCTTCAAAAATAGTAGGTACTGCATTCTCCTTCAAAACAAATTTCTTCGTGGACCGATCAAACAAGTCCGGTTTGAAATGTGCTGAACATATTCTAGTGTAAGGAGAAGGTATCCAATTTTCCCTTCTAATGGCCTTAATCCAATCTGCTCTCCTTTCTTCATGAACGGGAAACCTGAGGATAAATTGACGATAAACAACAAGTCTAACCTAAAAATTCTTACGAAAATTGGACGGTGCTACTGAGTCTCCAAAATACTAGCACAATAACAATGGAGGTAATATACTGCACTACATATTACAAGCCATACTTAGAATCTTACCTGCGAAATGTTATTCCAGGAATATTTTTGGATTTCCGATTTGTGCAACCGTATGCACAATACGACATTGTAAGAGCTACAACATCAATTAAATATTAGTCTCTATTTTACGTTTTAGCGTTTCGTACAGTGTTTGTATAAGAAAATTACCGCAATTACAATTTGAGTTCACCGTATTCACTTCGATGAGCTGTGACAGATTTGACTATCAAAAAAGTAGCATGCGTTCTTGCGCCTATTTACAACCACGCCCCCTATGTAGACCACTGTCATTGGGCTTCACTCTCAGAGCTCCAAGGCATTTCGCTGTATTCTTTACTACTTGATGCCACGAGAGGAGCAGATCTCGTATTGTGGTCATGACAGGACGAGAGGCAAGAAAAAAGTGAAAAAAGATAGTTGCGAGTATTAGTGGAAAGTATTTTGTGCAGAAGTGATAACATGAGAAATTCACGGCACTGGTGCACTCGAAGTCACGACAGTTCCTCACAATAAGGTGATATATGAGCACCATACCGCAGATTAAATATATATCTTACGCAGCTGTTCAGGCTCCGGTCCAGTTTCTTGTTACTGTCGCAGGTTATTGTAGTCAACACAGTGTAACAATAGTCAAGTATAGGTAGTATAAGAGAGTGAACTAGTTGTACTTGAAGTCAAACCTAGAATACATTACAGAATCGCATTCATGGATATAACCATTTGTGTACTTTATTACATGTGCTTATCACCTGTTGAGTCCAATTTGGGGTCTCAGTCATAACAATTCCTATGTTAGTCACTGAAGTAGAGTAGGGTCTGATTTTATTGCTTAAAGTTATTGGAGAGATGTCCCGTTGCTTGAGGAAATATTGGTTTTTACTGGTACCGATAGTAGTCACTAAGATGTTGTAGGTTGAAATTTATTTTAATAATTGCACTATGAATGTCACTCGGTTCTGAATGACAGTAAATTGTTATATAATCTGCGTACAATTGCAATCTGTAGAATTTAAGAGCTTTTGTTATATCATTAATTTGGATGATAAATAATAATGGCACCAGAACCGAACCCTGAGGGACACCGCGGGTTTAATTTGCCATCCTGAAGTCACACTTCCCACTGTCACATGCTGCCAGGCGATTTTCAAGGTAAGAGGAAAAGGACCGAAGCGACACACTGTTAAAATTTAGTTCTCGAAGTTTCTGCAGTAGTAACTGAGGGTTGACAGCGTCGAAGGCACTACTGAGATCTAATAAAGTCAGTATAGTCATGTCCCGTTCGTCCATTGCACGTCTGATATAATCTGTCACTCGTAATAGTGGGATAGTGGTGGTAGGATGGATACTGGACGATAATCTGAAGGTGAATCTAACTTGGAGCTTTTCGGCGTGGGTGGAATTAGTGCATCTTTCGAAATATCCGGGAACACCCCGTTTGTCAGGCAGTAGTTAAATGTATTTGTTAGTACTGCCAGAACAGCTCCAAAGATGTCCCTATCAGCGATATAGAAATGTCATCATTATCTGTGGCATTAGATGTAATAAAGTATATCACGCCTCGGTACATGTTGTTCTGCGGTTTTACCTATACCTATCGTACGTACTTTACTCCATTTTTGTCTCGGGCTGTTAGTGTTCATCAGTCCCTGAAAGTAGTTATATACTTACAATTCCTGATTAGCTGCTTGGTTCTTTTTCTCAGAATCCTGTACCGCTCAAAATCATCTGTGTCATGCCTCAGTTTGTATTGTCTGTGCAGTTTGTGACGACTGGCCATAGCAGATCTTATCTAGGTTGTTAGCCACTCGGATGAATGGCGGGTGAGTCTTACCGGTTTCATTGGTGCGTGCTTGTCAAATATTTCCAGAACCAGTGTACTGAATTTGTTTACTTTAGAGTTTTTGTTCTGAAAGTTACGTATACTGTCCCAAGGCAAGTTATACGCATCGTAGCGGAGTTTATTCCGGTCCATATGTCCTAAGTCTCGTATTGTAATGTAGCGTGGTTTGTAATGAGGTATTCGCGTAGAATAACACATGTATAATAGGTCTTGTGAAGAGATGCCAGGAGCAGGGATCTGTTCGTACTTAATTACTTTCTGAAGTTGATTTGTCACAAGAAGATCAATTAAGGTATGACTTGTGCGGTCGTAGTATTGATGTTTGCGGCAAGAAATAAATTCAGTAGGTTATTCGCTTCACTAGTATGCTTTAAACCGTCAGTGTTAAAGTCACCCAAGTATATAATGTCATCATAAGCCGAGATAAGATTTGCTGATGCTTCTTCAAAATCATCAGTCTGTCTTATTTGAAGTGGCGTGTATATAATCCCTATTAACATTCTTTTATGGCAAGAAACGTTGTACTTTGGGTATCGTGTCATTATGGGTGTATGTACATGTAGAATAAGAATAATCGAAATATAGCAGTACGGAGATGGCAAGTCAATAAACCAATTAATGAAAACTAAGAAACACAGCCAAAATTGTAATACACACGCTAATAATGAGGGATCATTAGAGAACACAACCAAGTCATGAACTTAGACACTAGTCCGACTAACGTGGTCACATAAACAAATAGCAGTCCATCAAAGTATGGCATGCCACGAAAAGGATTGCGACTCTCCACAAAATCTATATGTATATCGCCCAAAACAAGTGCTCAGATTTCAGATTCAAAGTAAAGGGATTTAGCAGAGCGCACAAGGAAGCATTTTACTGTGTCCATTTTCCAAAGGGACCCGAGGTAAGTACAAATAAAAAGGGGCCATGGAAATACGTGTGACAGTAATCAGGGAAAGAAAAGGAACTGCATTTTCATCATAATAATAATGTATTACAACATATACCAAAACGATCTTTACATGCCAAAGAAAGTGAACAGATCATTAAAGAGAGTAACAATATTTTCAAGAATAGATACTTCGGATTTTTAAAATAAATGGGACGACCATTAAATAACACAATTTTCTATCCAAAACAGCTAGACTCAAAACAAGAGATGAATTTTACAATAGTTTTCATTAGGAGTATCCTACAAATGCTAAACAGATATTACCCATTAATACAAAATGTTAAAAGAATTTTAAACAAGCATATAGGCCACTGTAAAATCGCAAAGGAAAAGAAAAGAGAACCCCAGGACAGGAGCGTGGGAAAAAAGAAAGAACGAGGAAGAGAACAGTACCTAGGGCTGGCAACAGGGATTAGGAAAGATAGAACCTACAAGTTTTAATATAATCATGAAACTCGAACAGAAGCTAGGCGTTAATATCAATACAGTTAGTCCTATTCTTGCGTTTGTTCACCAAGTCTTTTAGTATCCAATGGTTCATATCACTGTGATTTAGACGTAGTAGAAAACAAAATTTGGAAAAAACCGTAGTATAGTTCCATGATAAACACCAATGGCCACAGCTCTGACTAGTGACATTTGGTAGCGTGAACAGTCTTTAGCAGCCAGTACGGCATGTTGAATAAGGGAAAACAGTTTTAAAGAGAAAATATTAAGTTTGAGAAGAGAATATAGATTCAAAGTTCGCCCACCCGTCCAGCAGTCCTTGAGCTTCATTCATGTACAAAAAACACCATTTTAAAACATTGCACACGGACCAGCCGCTAGCGCAAATAAAAGAAAGTCCTCCCTCCACACAAATCGTCTTCTTCATCCAACTCGCCGATAGAGCCCAGAGCAGGCCTTATTTATATTACGATGGAAACGTCCAGAAAAGACGAGAGCAGAAGGTACACATTGCGCAGCGAGGTGATAGGGGAGGAAAGGAGGGAGGGCAGCAGTGCGAACAGTACCAGCTGGACGGGAGAAGAGAGCACACACACAGAGGTTAGTAGCAGCATTTCGAGCCGTAGCAGACGTAGAATCTCGTAGAATAGTAGAAAAAGTAGGAGCACGTTATAGGCAGTATATTTCTATAAATATAAATTCTGGTCGCAGTGTAAGTCTTGGGTCAGAAGTGGAAATTATCATACATTTCCGATCATTTCTGTAATAAAGCCCACCGCCTGTTTTGTCAATGTGGTCCTGGCGTAATTTTGAGTACCCGTCAAGGTTAGTTGCCGATGACGGCATGTCTGTACGCATCAATCTTTCACTGATTCCAATAATATGGACGTTGTTCATTTCAAAAATAGCCTGTACCTCTTCCATATGAACTAATAATGACTGGCCATTTATGTGGCAACAGTATAACGACCGCGGGTGGCTACTGGGGTGCTACTTCGTACAATTGCGTGTGTACAGAGAATCGAGCTCTTACTACTTGACAAGAATGGCGGCATTCGTGCCCTAATGGCGGCAAGTAAAATACCGGGTGGGCAAAATAGAACTGGCCCTGAAAATGTTTATAAGACTGGCCGGAACTGACCTTTCTTAATTAATAGGAGAACTGACCATCATAGAAAATGCTGGAGACCTTTCGATTACCAATCGGTTGCTGCCAAATGACTGCGCTTGCGTGCTCAACACGCTTTAACGCATGTAAAAATACAGATGCAGGTCCTTTTTGGTAAAGTTTCGACACGACCATTTCCTAATTCCCATTTGCATAGATAAACGTCTTTGACATTTCGTCGGACTTCGTTCCAGGCTTTCCTTCACTCGAGCAATGTTTTCTGGTGCTCGAACACTTTTCGGATAGTCATGGACTTTATTCGCTGCAGAGCCCGTTTCGCGCCATTTTCCCACTGTTTTACATTGCAGACTTTGCTAGAAGTTTTGCCAAAACACTTCCAGTTCTAAACTCTTGCGCAAACAGTTCTGCATAGTTTTTCCACGACTCGTGCTTCACATAACACTCGACAATGAACACGCCCTGTTTTATGGTGAGCACCATTTTGTGTTTCATTCAACTCGTCACTAAACACGTCTGCTCTTCTCACTCACACGTAATGATACAGCGACGTACTCGGAAGATGCGCACGCGCAGACATGTGACAGCAACAGAGCGATGCATGGAAATCACGGTTTTCAGCATTTCCTGCGATGAGCACTTCTGTTCACTAACAAGGCTCAATTCTGCATTAGCTTTATACATATTTTCCGGGCCAATTTTAATTTGCTCACACTTCATAAACATAACCATACTCCATTTAAACTACCACGTTATATCTATATACTGCAAATAAAATCATAACGACTATGTGTGTATAAATTTACTATTTTGGAGAAATTTCCCTACTGCCCCCTTCTTGCCGGGCAGCTCAGCCGGTGAGCGAGAGTCTCAGAAGTAGACCGTTCGCTTACTGGCTGTGCAGAAAATTTTAAGGGCAGGGATAGCTTAAGGACTAGCGACAAATGAAAGGAACATTAAAAATGGGTTTTGACATTTATTAAATACTAAGCACTCTCCACAATAACAAAATTTATAACAAAATCTTGAAATTTCAAAATATTTCTTCTCGGCCAGTCTCTGAACTACTCAGGAATTCGGCCCCAGAAAAGACGACTCTGTAAATATACGAATAAAAATTATCCTACTTGATTTTATAAAATAATCAACTTAATTTCTGAGAAATCCTTTCTCAATTTCACAAAAATGATTTTTAAATTAAATAATTACTTCGGCCATTTATTTGCCATTAATAACTGAATTATTATCTCCTCACTTTAATTGAAAAATTCAAAAAAAATTTAGTCAGTGAAATAATCCTCCAATCGACTTTCTTAAATTATAAATTAATAAATTGGAACATTTCTACAATTATTCTTAAAGTTTTTTCCTCAGTAATTATCATAAATTGACGCAGCGTCTTTCACAACGTTCTCTTCGTTTACTTTAAATTTTTACAACATGTAAGGTTAACAATTCTTAGTCGGTGAATTCGATCCACGGACATGGTCCTAGCTTATTCATTTTTCTTTAAAGAACATGACCCTAATCTATCTTAATTTTCAATAAAATTCACTAAAGGTTCATAAATGAGTAAAATATGCTCATCCCAAAATGACCAAAAATTGGACAAAATACGCGCACAGCGAACAAGAGATCACGACAAATAATCACCATGAAAAATATCATAATCACAAAATATCAACAAATCATTCAATCCACACTCACACTCGGGTACACGGTAACATTAAGAAATATTTTTCGCGAATTCTAGCCATTGATTTTTATTTTTAATTTTTAGTCAAAATCAGGGAAAAATTTAGATGACGGTATCGGCTAATGAATACCATTGCGATAAATTGAGAGGTGATGTATCAGGATTATCACTTCAACAATGAAACTGAATTCACAACGATGTTCCAGGGAATGTTAGAGATAAAAATCATCAATAAAATTATTTTTCAAAAATGCCTAATACGCAGGTCAAATAAATAAACGCGTCTGCGGTCAATGAGTTACGCCACTATTATTTTTCTCCTAACATATTATGGCGCTCGATTAACACGTGCTCTACTCGAAGAACTTATGTCCAACGACATATTCTCTTCCTAAGTGACTCAATTAATGGATTCACAAAAATAATCACAAATCTCTAATCCATTTCCAAGTCCAAAGTTATAACAATAACACAGTAAATGCAACAAGTGATCTGTCAAGACACAGCCGTATTCCAGGCCCACATTTAGTCAATCTGAGCACACATTAATGCCATACAAGTCCAAACAATAATTACACTCATGACCTTATCCCACATTTTAAACCGTAATGATATTCAATTATTATTATTATTATTATTATTATTATTATTATTATTATTATTATTATTATTATTATTATCCGCGCGTGGTCATATTCACGTAGGCTGAAGTACAATAAATTTTACAGATGACTCTAACATATTTTAAGTTCCATCAAAAGGTCGCAAAATCATCAAGGAAAATCCTAACGTAGTGAAATGTGTTGATATTCTGTCCCGTATGACTTCAAATTAATTTCGAATTAATTAATAAATGAAATTATTATTATCGAAGTTGTTAATTAATTTTATCACACTCCTATGCTGAATCGGGACAGTCGGAACAAATCTCGAAGACATTCAAATCAATCTGACTAACTAATAGAGCCCAAGTACACATTCACGTTCAATCACAAACTACCTTCCACCAAAGAAAGAATGAATGAAAATACTAACTACTGAAACTATGAGAAGTTACTGAATGAATAAATAAGGACTACGTCTACATTAATTTTACAAAGATTCACAGAAATGAAATTGAAACATGGTACTCATGAGGATGTGGAATCTGGATTTCAGCGGATGACCAAAGAAATAGATCAGGTCACCCTATCATCGAACTCCGTCCTTCTCCATGGCTGAAGATGCCTCACATGTTTAGTAAGTCATGGCAGGAGTGAGGACAAGCATGGAATAGTAGTGGACTCCTTCATACAGGTGTGCCTGCATTTTGAAAATTTCACGAACTGCTGGCAGTCTTCCTCTTCCGCCTTCCTCGTGAAATGAGCTGAAACTAAGAAATCAGTCTTATATATTGTTCAGGACACACACGCGATGAGTTAGGTCAGATATGAATACCTAACTTTTAAAAATCTTCTATATTTCGTAGAGTTGAAATTAATCTGAACTGCTGAATTTTCAAAGTTCTACGGAGTAAATTTCCCCAGAAGCAGAATAAATGTCAAGTTGTAGCAGTCAGGTCCAGCATAAGAAGAAGAATGAGAAATCCCACATAAAACACCACTATTTAATTATCTTGAGACGAAGGTGTGTCTTTGTAAAACTCGTGATTGGTCGAAATCTTGCGATCCAGCGGGTGTTACAATTTCATTGGAGAACAGTTAGACGTGCAGCGGCCTTGACAGTATTGATCGATCGGCCTTGGTAATTCCGCTGTCGTCACGTGGCACTCAGCTGGCTGTAGAAGACATGACAAAAAATCTCAGCGCACCCTCGCTCGCTGGTCTGGTCGGGAAAAACCTGTTCTAGGCTGCTCGCCTCACGGAGATACTGAAATGTTAAAATTTCCGCCCTGGCTGGCGAAATAATGCACTAGTCCACTGTGATATTAAAATATTCCCTTTCAATAAATTATTTACCAGATTTGAAGGGCACACTACAGTTATCCGTTTCAGGTGTAATAATAACCATCCGCATATTTTTTAACTTCGGTGTCTGTTTGTCGGTTTGTCTATTTGTTAGTTTGATTTTTGTTTTAGTTCTTACAAATTGAAAACTATTGAATATATTTCTACAAAACTAGATATTTAGAATCCACCTGTCCTTGGGTGGGTTTTAAGGCCAATATTATTTCTGAATGCCTAAATTTACTGGGGTTTATCTGAAACCGAAACAATGATTTTGCAGTCCCGCAAAATATGCACATCCAAATTTAATGGAAATAAATTTCTAAAACGTTTTTTCATATGCATAACTTCGATAGGAGGATTAAAAAGGCTAAGTCCAGTGGACATAGCCCAAAAGGTGTATGTGGAGCAGATTCCTTATCTATATATACAAAATAACTTGTCCTGACTGACTGACTGACTGACTGATTAATCATCGCCGAGCCAAAACTACTGTACATAAAGAAATGAAATTTTGGGCATACATTAATATAAACATGTAAGTGCTCGCTAAGAGAGGATTTTTGGATATTCCGTCGCTAAGGGGGTTAAACCAGGGGAGAATTTTTAAAATTAGTGTATCTAAATCTCAAAACTTTAAAAGTTTACAGATGTCAAAGTTAGCATTTAGAATCTCTCTTTAAAAATAAAGAAACATGTATTTTTGTTTTCGGAAAATCCCAATAGGAGGGGTGAAAATGGGGTTGAATACCATTAATGAGGATACTTATATCTCAGAAACTGAAGATATTACAGACATGAAAATTGGTATTCGACATCTTTGAAAATAAAGAAACATGTAATGTTTTGTTTTTGGAAAATCGTAATAGTGTGCGGGGGTGAGAGGGGGGTGGATTTTTAAAATGAGTGCATCTATATCTCAAATCTTTAAAACTTTGCATATGTAAAAATTGATATTTAGGATCTCCTTTAAAAATAAAGGAACACGTTTTTGTTTTCTTTAAATCCCAATAGGAAGGGTGAAAAAGGGTGAATAATGTGTTGAATGCATTTAATGAAGATCTGAAGATATTACAGACCTGAAAATTAGTATATAGGATCTCCTTTAAAAATAAAGAAACACGTATTTTTCTGTTTTTGGAAAATCCAATTAATGGGGGTTAAACAGGAGTGACAAACTGGGGTGAATTTTTTGAAGGACTGTACCTTCAGAATATCCCAGGAACTTAAAATGTTACAGTCGTAAAATCGGCATTTGGAATCTCCTCAAAATGTAGAGAAACTTAGGTAATTTGTTTTTGGAGACTCCACTTAAGGGGAACTAAAAAGTGGGTGAAATTTTAAAATGAGAATTCCTACAGTATATCACGAAAAACATAACGTTACAGAAGTGAAAAATAGTATTTTTTATCTCTATTAAAAATAAAGAAACGTGTATTTTAAGTTTTCGGAAAAACCAGATGGGTGGGGGTGGAGGTAAAAGAGACTGAAAATGGTGGTGAATTATTTTAATTAGTATACAGATATTTCAAAAACTGAAGATGTTACGGACGTGAAATTAGGTGATTGGAATCTGCTTCAAAAGTAAAGAAACATGTATTCTGGGAAAATCCAATGAACGGGTGGGGGGGGGAGTGAAAGAATTGAAAAATTAATTTAATTAATTGTATGAGGATGCTTACATCTGATAAAAACTAAAGTTGTTACAGACGTGAAAACTGGTATTTTGATCTCCTTTAAGAAAGGAAAATGCGTTTTCGAGGCTGGGAATCATTTTGGGGGGCAGGAGTGAAAAGAAGCTGAACTCCTTTCATGAGGACACATATCTCAAAAACTGACGATGTTAGAGTCGTGATAATTGGTCTATAGAAGATCCTTTACTATTAAAGAAACAAGTATTTTTGCCGGAAAATTCACAAAGGGGTGGGCGAGGAGTGTGAAAGGAAGTGAAAAAAGTGAATTATTTTATGGGGATACTTATATCTCAAAACTGAAGGTAACAGGCGTTAACTTGGTGTCTGGATTCTCCTTTAAACATAAATAAACACACCTTCTTTTTTGGCGGTAGGGTGAAGAAGGAGGTGAGACGAATTGATTTTACTGTTCATAATGGTCTTATAAGGAGCCTCCGTGGCACAGGCGGCAGCGCCCCGGCCTCTCACCGCTGGGTTCCGTGGTTCAAATCCCGGTCACTCCATGTGAGATTTATGCTGGACAAAGCGGAGGCGGGACAGGATTTTCTCCAGGTACTCCGGTTTCCCCTGTTATCTTTCATTCCAGCAACACTCTCCAATATAATTTCATTTCATTTGTTATTCATTGATCATTGCCCCAGAGGAGTGCGACAGGCTTCGGCAGCCGGAACAATTCCTATCCTCGCCTTATTCATTACATTCCTGACCCGGTCGAATGACTGGAACTAGGCTGTGGATTTTCAGTGTACTTATTCCGAACATACACACATACTGCACCCATAAGCGAATTTGGCCTAATTTAATTCACAATTAAATTGAATATTTCACATATGAGATACCACAGTGAGGCTGTGAAACTAGCAGTCACAAAGGAACTTTCTGGCGCCAGTCAGACGGCGAGAGAATCCATGAAACTCCTCTCTAGGCACGACCAAATTGTAAACCATCCTTCCAATAAGTTTTATGACACCGCCGGGGAGCGGCGACTTGGTGGTCGTTCTCACGAGAAAAGCACGCGTTGAAGCCTGACCTACTTTGCTAGGACAATAGGGGGCCAACGACTATAACCGCCAATTCTTGGGAGGAAGCGGATGCACCCACGTTTGGAAGGGCGCGAAAGTCTCAGCCAATCAGAAAATTCTAAATTTGAATGAGCTGTCATACCGGGAAATCTACAGTCAGTATCTCGCGATCTGAAGCCCGATGTGGTAGTGAAAAACAGTGTCCTGACTTCTTTATAATATTCGGTGAATTATCAGTACCAATCTGTGGTTAATTAGTGCCTATTTATTAAAAATTCAACTTCACACGGAGGAGTAATAGGATCTAGAAGAAGGAGCTGTCATGGCAGGATGAGGCCATCCACCGGAAGAAAATAACACCAGTGACGCGCACCGTCGTGCGGATTATCCCAAGATCATTTCCCGCGGCGCAATATCACATGTGAGTCGGACAAAATTTAGGAAGTTTTGCATATAAATTTTGAAAACCATAACCTACGGATGTACGAGAAAGCGCTCCCGAGGACTAGATTATTACGCCACATCCCTTCCACGGAACTATTTTCCAGGTGGTGGGAGGAATTTCTACAAAACCCAGCGACCACAGGGTCGAGCTCTCAGTATTCTCAGTGTTTGAGTGAATTCTCAGTGTTTTGAGTATTCTCAGTGTTTCGAGCTCTCAGTCAGTCTCAGTCGTTCTGAACTCTCAGTCGTTCAGTATTCTCAGTGTCTTCAGAGTTCTCAGTTCTCAGTTATTGTCTTGAGTACTTTTAGTGTTATTTCAGTATTCTCAGTGAATTTACGTTTGACAGAGTAACAGAGTGTATCAGCAAATGCATTTAGTCAGCGTTATTTTGTCTGGTAAGAAAGCGATTAGACACTTGTAGGCATTTTTAGAAAGCCTTGTATTATTTACTTGGGAGAATAGCATTTCAGAAAATGAACATTTTTCACAGACTTTTACTGTAAATTCAGGGAGAGTAGGCAAGAATTACACTTTCAACTCAAATGAACTCGCATTACTAGTCGAGGGAACAAGTCCATGTTTTTCAGCATATTTACATAAAAATATTTCTAACCAGCAGGGAGTGTTACATGTGAGATCAGTATAAAATTTTCTCCACAACATAAACTGTATTTTAGCTTGTTTCTACCATTCTACAAACTGTTTGGCAAGCGAGATGTTTACGGGGAGAAACCAGTAAAGACAGACAGGAAGGTGATTGACTTTCTTCAATGGAGACCGCAATAGTCAACCTTGAGGAGACAGTTATGTCCCAGTAGGGTGAATGTACTGTAAGCTGTAGTGTAAACAGAGCTGAGGGATCGGCGAGCAGGCCAGCAGGTGTTTTTGCAGGTAGATAGCGAGGCGATCATCCTTCTACACAACAGGCAGGAGTCTGCAG
This sequence comes from Anabrus simplex, assembly GCF_040414725.1. Classification (NCBI taxonomy): domain Eukaryota; kingdom Metazoa; phylum Arthropoda; class Insecta; order Orthoptera; family Tettigoniidae; genus Anabrus; species Anabrus simplex. The sequence goes on from NC_090265.1 coordinate 787,045,189, forward strand.
TGGCATTTTTCTAACTTTCACTGGAGTGAGAGAAATACGAGTGTTTATGCTAATATAAACGTGTGTCACGGCATGGCAAGAATGTGTCAAATTTGCGTGTGTAAAAATCTGGAATATCACATCAGCTTGAAGATGGAATTCTAATTTCCAACATGACCGGGGCCGGTGGGTGAACCGACCTGCCTCCACCATCACAGGTATGAGCATCATTATAATGTAAATAAATATGTAGGACCGTGGCAAAATCGATGATCAATGTAGTTTAGAGTACTAGGTAGGGTTGTAAATAATTCACAGTTTTATAATACTGCTAATAATAATAATAATAATATAATAATAATAGTAATAATAATAATAATAATAATAATAATGTTATGTTGCACTTTCAGATAGGCTTATTTTGTGCACTTTGTTTAAGTAGATGTTTGTTTGCGTGTATTTATGGTTGATTTTGTAGTATGTCACTTTGACAGTTAGGCAGCTTTGATTTTGGATCTACGAGTGTAATGTCAGTTTATTATTATTATTCATCATGATTTTAGATCGTTGGTTTTGAGTCGATTTTGTTGGAGTTTTGATCTTATAGACGCCGTCGCGATGATTTCAATGTTTATTTCGGTAGTTTGCGCTTTCAGCTTGTTTTATGTTGCGGAATCATCCTTCTGATGTCCGGTTTTGATTGTACTTATCCCGCGTATTTTGCGACGATTTTTGGTAGACGCGAATTTTTATTTCTGGGTAGTTGCAGTGGCGCATGTTTCAACGTTTGTGTTTTGAGAGGCAATCTCGTCATTCTTTGTTTTGATAGAAACGGTGAGCGCCATTGATGAGTCAGCTCTGTGATTTTTGTGATGTGTTAACAGTGAATGATCGAGAGATCGAGCTAGATGATTAATATCCCTGATGAGCTACGTTGATGATGGAAATATGATATTGGGACCATGTCTTGATTTGTCGTAAGGAGCCGTAATGTGCACGACAGATATTTGTGCCCGCCGGATACGAGCGAGGCTGTGTTGTGAGAATTATGAATAATAATGACGTCGCGAACTAATGAATAAAAAGAATTGTGAAATAAAGAGTTTAACCACGTGTGTTAAATGTGTTACGACATGGGTTACGATACTACAGGCAGGAGCCTGTATTTGTTTAAATAATTCCAGGGAAAGTAGATGCTCGATAAAAATGCTAGCCAGTGTACAACGTGAACAGAGCGACGAGTCAATGTGTTTTGAATATTTATGTAGAGTCACGGATGACGTGAAGTAACAGTAATTTGTCCATCAAGGTTAAATAATATCATGTCCAGACATTTATCGTCTGAAATTTGAGATTGCCGTCAAATTCGCAATATTTCATTTTGATACTCGCAGCGGGGTATGTTTTTCTGGTGACTCCGAGTTTGTTTTGCGCTTTCTATCCTTTTAATTTCCAGTAGGCCGCGATGGTGGGATCTAGTTCGTTTATTTGTTTCTTTTCTGTTTGTACTTTTACCGTTTATTTGTAGGACGCAAGCGTATGTGAATTATTTATATTTGATGTGATGTAAATAGATAAGTGTAGCTAGGCTAGTTTTTTTTTGATCTCTGTATTTTTTTGTCGGAGCAGTGTTTCTCCGTTAATTAGTGTAATGATGTAAATACCATTTCAGATGTTAGGTTTATTGGATCATCGATTATGTCACAGTCGAAATGTTAGTGGTATGCTCATACCAGGCATCTAAGTAATTACCAAACTTTCTTTTAAAATCCACTACATTTTTATTTTGAAATGAAGCGATCTTTAAATAAACCAATTGTATAAAACTGCCGCAATAAATGGTAAATAAGATGGCATCTGCCTCCATCTAGTGGTGATACCACGAATATGAACTAATAATGAAACGCAGTCAGCGGCAAAATTCTATAGAAATTTTAATGTACAAGGATCGCTATCATTTGATAATGTTAACATCAGGCATTTGGCCTAAATTTCTGTTTATTTTAAGAAGTCCAGTCTATCACAGACATGCAAATGAAGTTTAAAATTTAGATGAGTGGTTGGATACACTCAGAGTGATGTTTCGATAATTAATTTGGTTTAATCATTAAGTTTTGTATAAGACAATGGTTATGTCGGAAATGAAGTGTGATGTTCATGGTTGTTCTGTTTTCTTCGAATTTATTCCTTAAGTAATACACTTGCTTAGTGCAGTCCATGATTATTTAAATTTTGGGTATTTTACCAAATGAGCAACAGGTGTTACACATCTTATAACTCCTATAAGTCAGTGGTTTGATGGCATAACAGAATTTAATTTTACTTTATTGTGAGTCAACTATTTTAAATTTATTTGGGAGATATCTTTCTCCGTAATGTAATTCTGCATTTCAAGAAGGTGGTCTTTCTGACCAGAGTTTTAAACTGAGTCATTTTATTTAACTTGAAGACAGTGTCAACAGAGTCTGGTATATTTTAATTAAGGTGTTTTGACCTTCAGTCAGTTTACTTAGGCAGTTTATGATTGTTTGCAAGGCAGATCCTTACTCTTTAATATTTTATTAGTCACTGTTATTTCATTTGTTTACATTTTTCACTAGTTCAATTTACGTTTAATTTTCGCACTTTGCTTTTATTTAATAAATCAGTCTTTTATTTAATTTTTAATTCAGTCTTGGGTACCGTCATTTTAGTTAGTTTGCCCCTTCTTTTCATTCCCTCACTCCTTTATCAGCGGGTGGCCTCTCCGGGGATAACGGACGGGCACGACTGAGAAAGAAGAGTCTACATGCAGCGGTGAGTATATTTACATGTCATTTATTACAGGAGCAGCCGGCGCACAGAAGAAAGAAGAGATCACCGCAGTTGTTGCCTTGAAAAGGGCACAGGGGCCGGAGTGAGGAGTGAAAAGCGTGTCGCCCAACTTTAGGGACTAGATTTGCTTATCCCCGGGACTTTGCACTTTACATTTAATTTATTTTGTACCCAGACTAACAGCCATGAACATAGGTTTACTGAATATTGATAAATATGAATGCTGTGATAGTACTGTTTGACAAGTAGTGGTATTAATTATAAATGATATGTTTTGTATGATTTTATCCAAGTTTAGGATAAAATTGTTTTGTATTGGTAATTACTGTGTCTTGCATGTGTTGGAGGTATTGTTGGGGAGCCTGATGGTCTCAGTCGTATTCTCTCAGCATATAAAAATGTCGATTTGCCAGGAGCAGTGGGACATGTTGATTAAAACCATTAACGATTTAAGTGTAACAACCAGTGAGTTAAAATCGAGTCAGGCCGAACTATCGAATAAGATCGAAAGTAGCCAAACAGAGTTAGCCGACGAACTGAAATCCAGTCAGGCCGAACTTGTAAACAAAGTAGAAAGTAGCCAAGCCGAATTAGCTAACGAATTAAAAACCACACAAGGCGAATTAAAATCCAGCCAGGTAGAGTTAGCTAACGAGTTAAAAACCACACAAGGTGAATTAAAATCCTGCCAGGTAGAGTTAGCCAATGAGTTGAAAGCCACACAAAGTGAATTGAAATCTAGTCAAGCTGAACTTGCAAATAAGATTGAAAGTAGCCAAGCCGAACTTGCGAATAAAGTAGAGGCAGTACACGGACAGGTCTTGGAAGAATTCAAGCAGTGTGAGATAAAGCTCGAGGAGAAATTCATAAAGAGCCAGGTTGAACTGAAGAAAGAGTTACGGGAAAACCAGGATAAACTTATGCAGGCGTGTAATGCAAACAGGCAGGAGACGATGGAAGAAATAAAGAAGTTAGCCGATGCACAAGCACAAATACAAGAGCAGTTAGACAGCCATAGCGCGACTGTTGAGGAAACTATGAGGGAAACCAGGGTAATGGTGCAAGATCAAGGCAAGGATTTAGCTCGAGGTGTCATACTCTTGGAAGAGCGTATAGATAAAATTGAGGATGAGACTAGGAAAGAAATGAATAAAGTAGGCGTACAGATTGGAGAGACCCAGGAGAAAACGAGCCACGAAATCATGACCTTAAAGTCGGAGACCCAGGATATTACAAAGAGGTTAACCGAACTGTCAGAAAAGATAGCGGAAACTGAGGGTGCGATTACACTCAGTGAGCAGTCAGTAAGACAGGAAGTTAACGAGGTCATAGAGGGAAAAATCCAGGCAATTAAGACCCAGGGTGAAAACCTCTCGACCTTGATCAAGATGCTAGTAGACAAACAAGCTGAGTCCCAGGTAGCCAGAGAAATTAGGATACAGCCGCAGCATGAGCCGACACAGACCGAGCCGATAACACAAATATTTAACGTGGAAAGGACGATGCCGGAAAGTACACAAAGAGCGGAAGCTTCCACCCAGATCATAAACATTGTGCGTACGAGTGACGACCAACCGAAGAAATTTAGTGGAACGTCGCAAATAACCCCAAAAGTATATCTTAGGGAATTGAAACAATATTTCCAAGACATTAAAGCTCCAGAAGACAAGAAACTACGCATAGTAGAAAAATATCTGGAAGGACAGGCGAAGACCTGGTACTACGGTTTCGTAGATACTTTTAAGACGTTCGCAGATTTCGAGAAGGCTTTCCTCGAAAGGTACTGGTCCTTATCCACACAACAAGCACTCAGGATGGACTTGTACACTCGCAAGTACATGTCGACACAGCCCACACGATACTTAGACTTCTTCTTAACACAGCTCGTCAAACTTAGACAATTAGATTCTCCGGTGTCTGACGCAGAAATCGTGCAGACAATAATCAAACAATTTCCGGCGGACGTGCAGAGAATGCTCATTACAGCGAGGGTAGATGATCCAGCTCAAGTTGAGGCCATTTTAAGGGAGCTAGACGCTACATCCACTAATAATGTACCGCAGAGAGTGACCAGGCAAACGCAGGAACATAGGGCTTACCTAGCTAATGCCACCAGTGAAAATGCACGAGGCAATGCGCAGGTAAACGGCCCGAATTCAGGCGCTGTATCGCGGCGAAATACGAACACGAGACGCCAGGAGGAAGAAATCCAACGTCCGTGGTTTAGAAAACCTAACTATCCAGACAGGCGACCGCGCTACCAGGACAGGCAGCCATTCCAAAGGAGGTACCTCTCACGTGACAGAAGGCGATGGGAAGATCGAGGAAGAGACAGGCCTTACTATCGCGATCCTGAAAGGAGATGGAACGAGAGAAGGAATTACCAGCGAGATAGGAACTCGGACCCGAGGTATCAAGAGGGGCGCCGATACATCAATGAACTGAGTAACAAACAGCAGCGCGATCCGTGGAAACAGGCAATCGAGTCCCAAGACATGAACCCGGATATCACAGGAGCCGAAAGCCTCGAATTCCAGCAGCCAGCCAGAAGAGAGACCCAGAATAGCAGACCACTAAACCCAGAAGCACCCGCACACAAGGAAACAGGTGCTAGGAAGAAAGAATATATTCCGAATTGGAATTAAGGACTCCATCGAATAGCTTAGCCATATGGAAAAATCCCGAAATCACGGAGAGGCAATCAGTTCATATTAGTCACCATGGATGTATTTTCCAAATTTACAAACCTTTGTCCAATGCAAAAGGCCAATACTAGGTCAGTTTTAAGATGCATTAATAGGGAAATAATTCCGGCCATGGGAAAACCGGAGAAATTATTAACAGATCACGGAACCCAGTTCACCTCCGCAGAGTTCAAAACAGGTTTAAGGCAATTAGGAATACAGCATGTTCTGAGTTCAACACGTCACCCAGAGTCGAACCCGGCAGAAAGAGTAATGAAAGTCATCGCAAAATTCTGCAGAATTTATATCCCAGAACAACATTGGCGATGGGTCGATATTCTCCCATTGATCACTGACTGCATAAATAATACTGTCCATGAAGCAACAGCGAAAATCCCAGCCACAGTGCATAATGGCTCACAGGTATGAGCATCATTATAATGTAAATAAATATGTAGGACCGTGGCAAAATCGATGATCAATGTAGTTTAGAGTACTAGGTAGGGTTGTAAATAATTCACAGTTTTATAATACTGCTAATACTAATAATAATAATATAATAATAATAGTAATAATAATAATAATAATAATAATAATGTTATGTTGCACTTTCAGATAGGCTTATTTTGTGCACTTTGTTTAAGTAGATGTTTGTTTGCGTGTATTTATGGTTGATTTTGTAGTATGTCACTTTGACAGTTAGGCAGCTTTGATTTTGGATCTACGAGTGTAATGTCAGTTTATTATTATTATTCATCATGATTTTAGATCGTTGGTTTTGAGTCGATTTTGTTGGAGTTTTGATCTTATAGACGCCGTCGCGATGATTTCAATGTTTATTTCGGTAGTTTGCGCTTTCAGCTTGTTTTATGTTGCGGAATCATCCTTCTGATGTCCGGTTTTGATTGTACTTATCCCGCGTATTTTGCGACGATTTTTGGTAGACGCGAATTTTTATTTCTGGGTAGTTGCAGTGGCGCATGTTTCAACGTTTGTGTTTTGAGAGGCAATCTCGTCATTCTTTGTTTTGATAGAAACGGTGAGCGCCATTGATGAGTCAGCTCTGTGATTTTTGTGATGTGTTAACAGTGAATGATCGAGAGATCGAGCTAGATGATTAATATCCCTGATGAGCTACGTTGATGATGGAAATATGATATTGGGACCATGTCTTGATTTGTCGTAAGGAGCCGTAATGTGCACGACAGATATTTGTGCCCGCCGGATACGAGCGAGGCTGTGTTGTGAGAATTATGAATAATAATGACGTCGCGAACTAATGAATAAAAAGAATTGTGAAATAAAGAGTTTAACCACGTGTGTTAAATGTGTTACGACATGGGTTACGATACTACAGGCAGGAGCCTGTATTTGTTTAAATAATTCCAGGGAAAGTAGATGCTCGATAAAAATGCTAGCCAGTGTACAACGTGAACAGAGCGACGAGTCAATGTGTTTTGAATATTTATGTAGAGTCACGGATGACGTGAAGTAACAGTAATTTGTCCATCAAGGTTAAATAATATCATGTCCAGACATTTATCGTCTGAAATTTGAGATTGCCGTCAAATTCGCAATATTTCATTTTGATACTCGCAGCGGGGTATGTTTTTCTGGTGACTCCGAGTTTGTTTTGCGCTTTCTATCCTTTTAATTTCCAGTAGGCCGCGATGGTGGGATCTAGTTCGTTTATTTGTTTCTTTTCTGTTTGTACTTTTACCGTTTATTTGTAGGACGCAAGCGTATGTGAATTATTTATATTTGATGTGATGTAAATAGATAAGTGTAGCTAGGCTAGTTTTTTTTTGATCTCTGTATTTTTTTGTCGGAGCAGTGTTTCTCCGTTAATTAGTGTAATGATGTAAATACCATTTCAGATGTTAGGTTTATTGGATCATCGATTATGTCACAGTCGAAATGTTAGTGGTATGCTCATACCAGGCATCTAAGTAATTACCAAACTTTCTTTTAAAATCCACTACATTTTTATTTTGAAATGAAGCGATCTTTAAATAAACCAATTGTATAAAACTGCCGCAATAAATGGTAAATAAGATGGCATCTGCCTCCATCTAGTGGTGATACCACGAATATGAACTAATAATGAAACGCAGTCAGCGGCAAAATTCTATAGAAATTTTAATGTACAAGGATCGCTATCATTTGATAATGTTAACATCAGGCATTTGGCCTAAATTTCTGTTTATTTTAAGAAGTCCAGTCTATCACAGACATGCAAATGAAGTTTAAAATTTAGATGAGTGGTTGGATACACTCAGAGTGATGTTTCGATAATTAATTTGGTTTAATCATTAAGTTTTGTATAAGACAGTGGTTATGTCGGAAATGAAGTGTGATGTTCATGGTTGTTCTGTTTTCTTCGAATTTATTCCTTAAGTAATACACTTGCTTAGTGCAATCCATGATTATTTAAATTTTGGGTATTTTACCAAATGAGCAACAGGTGTTACACATCTTATAACTCCTATAAGTCAGTGGTTTGATGGCATAACAGAATTTAATTTTACTTTATTGTGAGTCAACTATTTTAAATTTATTTGGGAGATATCTTTCTCCGTAATGTAATTCTGCATTTCAAGAAGGTGGTCTTTCTGACCAGAGTTTTAAACTGAGTCATTTTATTTAACTTGAAGACAGTGTCAACAGAGTCTGGTATATTTTAATTAAGGTGTTTTGACCTTCAGTCAGTTTACTTAGGCAGTTTATGATTGTTTGCAAGGCAGATCCTTACTCTTTAATATTTTATTAGTCACTGTTATTTCATTTGTTTACATTTTTCACTAGTTCAATTTACGTTTAATTTTCGCACTTTGCTTTTATTTAATAAATCAGTCTTTTATTTAATTTTTAATTCAGTCTTGGGTACCGTCATTTTAGTTAGTTTGCCCCTTCTTTTCATTCCCTCACTCCTTTATCAGCGGGTGGCCTCTCCGGGGATAACGGACGGGCACGACTGAGAAAGAAGAGTCTACATGCAGCGGTGAGTATATTTACATGTCATTTATTACAGGAGCAGCCGGCGCACAGAAGAAAGAAGAGATCACCGCAGTTGTTGCCTTGAAAAGGGCACAATACATACAGTACATACATACATATATACATTATACGTATAGACTGTTACGCTTTTCAGCGTTCAGTCTGCAAGCCTGTGAATTTTCCTGGGTTCGTTATCTAGAGCCATCTTTTCCTTCGGAGAACGTTCTCAGAATACAGTAGATTCTCCTGGCACATAAATAAAAATTTATGCACATTTGAAATAAACGATAGGAATGAGATTGACCGTACAATTGTTCACCTATATAATAAGGTAAATAATGTACGGAAGTATGTCATTCGTATCGCCAGAAATTCCGCGTACTTGCCTACGCTCGACAATGGTGCTGGTCACATTGTCAAAAATGATAATGGCAGCATATGTAGTTTATCGAAAAGTAGCGGTCTTGCATCTTGTTATGCGGTCCAGAACATCTATAATAATAATAATAATAATAATAATAATAATAATAATAATAATAATAATAATAATAATAATAATAATAATAATAATAATAATAATAATGTTCTGGACCATCGTCAAATGTACGGACCGCGCAGGAAACGGGTCCTGGCCGGGTAATTACTTCGATTGCAGTCCGACCGCATGTTCAGTGCCACCAAGGCACCCACGACGACACCACGCCGGATTTCCTCAAGGATTTGATCCATATTAAAAATGCTTATAGGAAAAGATGGCAAAGATTTAGGGACACAACTGACCGGGTTGAATACCTGGACCTAGCCCGGGAAGTAAGAAATCGATTGCTGGAAAGAAAGATTGAAAACTGGGAGGAATTTTGCCGTAATCTCTCAAAAAAGAGTCAGATTGCGAATTTCGGCGGATTACATATAAATCGTTAAGCATTCAATTATAAATTTCAGTATAATACCGTAGCAAAGCATGGGTATCTCATAGTCTATCTATATCAATAAAGTCGTAAAGACCGTGTGTCTGTACATTGACTATTTTGGTGAAACTGCATTATTCTTGGCTTTAGTTTCCTGAAAGTCCTAATTTTTACCGCTCTCCCCCAAAATCTAGAATTCTGCAAAATCTGCCACATGAGCTAGAAAATTTAAATTTGACAAAATTATACGTTTTAGCCTATAATATGGAAAACTTCCAAGATATTTTAATATTTAAGCCCGAAAAATATCGAAATATCGAGGCAATTGTAATGACGGTGCAGACCTTCGTTTCGGGGTATTTCATGACTAAACGGTAAGCCCTATCACAAAACGGATGGAAAAATCTCGGTTCAAACTCTTTGTCGTATCTCTCTCCCTTGTATATATTAGATTTGCTGTATTTCTCTATTGTACGTAAATTTTGTGAATTTTACACGTGTATGTCATTGTTTCACACACTTACAAGAAAGATAGAGCGATAAAATTTGCTGTGCATATTGACACAACCAGTGGCCATATGTGAATCAAATTTCATGATAGTAGCTTATACATAGTCCGACTCTGTGGTATAGTGGTTAGTGTGATTAGCTGCAACCCCCGGATGCTCGGGTTCGATTCCCGGCTCTGCCACGAAATTTGAAATGTGGTACGAGGGCTGGAACGGGATCCACTCAGCCTCGGGAGGTCAAATGAGTAGAGGTGGGTTCGATTACCACATCAGACATCCTGGAAGTGGTTTTCCGTGGTTTCTCACTTCTCTTCCAGGCAAATGCCGGGATGGTACCTAAGGCTACGGCCGCTTCCTTCCCTCTTCCTTATCTATCCTTTCCAATCTTCCCATCCCCTACCAAGGCCCCTGTTCAGCATAGCAGGTGAGGCCGCCTGGGCGAGGTGCTGGTCATTTTCCCCAGTTGTATCCCCCTACCAAGAGTCTGAAGCTCCAGGACACTGCCCTTGAGGCGGTAGACGTGGGATCCCTCGCTGAGTCCGAGAGAATAACCAACCCTGGAGGGTAAACAGATTAACAAGGAAAGAAAGAAAGAAAGAAAGAAAGAAAGAAAGAAAGAAAGAAAGAAAGAAAGCTTATACATAAGTATGCAACAATTAATGTAAAGCGTAAGAAATGTACTCAAATTTCACACTATTCAAATTTTCGAACTCCATCTAACCCATAAATATTGGAGATACGAGAAAATATTTTAGGACCAAACCATGTAGAACGATGAATTGGGCGTCTGACGGCGTAAACCGTTTGTTAATATGAGGTACCGTACAGGAGCAGAAAATCTCCACTTATAAATGTGCTCCTGCTTATGTGTCATCTATATAAATAAAATCGTAACAATCGTGCGTTTGTACATTGACTATTTTGGCGAAATTTTCGTACAGCTATCCATTTAAAGGGTAATAATGACCATCTGCATATTTTTTAGCTTTAGTTTCCTGAAAGTCCTAATTTCCCCCTCCCCCAAAATCAAGATTGCGGCAAAATCTCTCAGACGAACTAGAGAATTGAAATTTGGCAAAATTATACGTTTTTACCTGTATACGACGGAAAAATTCCAAGATCTTTAAATTTTTCACTTTTTACCGTTGAAGAATATCAAAATATCGAGGCAGTTCTAATGACGGTGCAGACCTTCGTTTCGCGATATTTCGTGACTAAAGGGCTAGTCCTGTCACAAAACGGATGGCACAACCTCGGTTCAAATTAGAGTGATCTTTTCATCCCAAAGCACACAAGTATGCTACCTACAATAGTATGGTAGACAGGGCATTCAGTATACCACTTAATAGAGTAAATCTAAATAAAGAATTGAATACAATCCGCTTCATAGCCAAATATTACGGTTATGATAATCCATTTATAGAGCGCATTATCAACAAACGAGAATATCGCCTAAATTCAACTCTAACTAGAGAGAAAATTAAACCTGATTATTATTCAACCTTCACATTCAAAGAAGATATTTACGTAGTTACAAATATGCTGAAGAAACACAACACCAAAATCGCATATCGAACTAACAATAGAATTATGGATATCTTATATAATACCAGCTCAATTAACAATATTTATCAAAAATCAGGTGTCTACAGATTCCAATGTCAAAACTGTCAATCCTCGTACATTGCTCAAACAGGGAGGAACTTCAAAATCAGATACATGGAACATGTTAATGCTACAAAATATAATAGATACTCGGCAGTTGGCCAGCACATTCAAGATTCAAAGCATAGCTTCAGTAACATACAACAAGGTATAGAGGTGCTCATGAATATGGACAAAGGCCCTATTCTTGACGTCGCAGAAAATTGCTTCATTCACTTAGACCAGTTCTTCAACTCGAATTCGAATCTGAACGAAATCTCAGAAAAAACTAACATTCTGTTTGATTTTTAATTAAAGTATTTAAGTATTTTAATCTTCCGAATAGAAGGTCAATATTTACCGCGATACACAGTACCCTATCACGTTACAAACTCCCACCACATTGTTGACAAGACCCACCTTAAACCTACTAATCCCATAACAAGATCTTTTTCTTCACCCCGTCTTTCTCCCCTCCAGACCTACCACATTTTATATCTCCTTCTCCCAAGACTAACGTCTTTTACCACTGACTGATTTCATATTCATCAGTATTAAAATTTTATCAGGTATAAATTACACGTGACTCAAATAAGTTCTCGACGCTCTGGCTGACGCATAGCACGTGTGAGTGTTTTAAATGACTCTTTACTTTGAAAGCCTATCGGAGCTTTCTATTGAAGCGATGCACAAAGTGTACATATTGAAGAATCTTATTTTACTCTTTGAATAGTGAGAGACTTTACGTTTACTTCAATGTGTCACTGCACCAGATTTAATTATTAAGATGTTACTCTTCTGTTATGACACATGGTGTGAATGGTCAGTTACAGATAATGTCTTTGCTTATATATTTGTAATTTTATGGCTGATGATGACATTATATATGTCTAAACCGATCCCCAAGTTGAATAAAAGGTATTTGTAACAAACACGTACCTAATTAGTGTTGAAAAGGTTGAACCTAATAGATATCTTATATTTGTAGCTATCATATAATTATCCGAAAGTAATGCACTGTGAGACAATCGTACCCAAATTTCACCCTATTCGACGTTTCTAACACCATCTGACTCATGCATGGATGAGATACGAGAAAATACGATAGGACCAGCAATTTAGACCGCTAAATACGGCCTCTTATATGGTACAATACGTTTGTCGTTATGACTTACTGTTTAGCAGCAGTTAATCTTTAAAAGAAGGTCTACAATATTTTAAACATGCATATACTTTTGTATGTCGATTTATATTGATGTCGATTTGTAGCGATCAAGAGAGGGTGTATCTCCTATTTTAATCCGTACTCCCCACATCGACAGTGACTGGCAGTAGGCATGGAGTCCTTTTCCAACTCCCGTGTAAGTAACATTAGTAAGGAGGGCCCACCATTGTAAGGAATTATTCCATTCTCGATTTCACTTGCAGGAGACAACGGAGTATGCAATTTTGTTCAAAATTCCCCTACTCAATTGTGTTTGGCTGTGGGCAAGGGTGCCTGCCATTATGAGCAAATGTACCCATCTAACTATGACTGGTATTAGGCATAGTGGCCTGCTATTTTAATGGAAGCTCACCAACTCGGTGTGACTGGCAGTATGGTGGCTTGCATTAGGAAAAGAGGCCTGTCATTATAATGATAACGGCACAACTCAATTTTGACTGGAGTTAGCGAAGTTGACTGTCATTATAATAAAAACTCCTCAACTATAATCTGTCTGGAAGTGTGAAAGGGGGCCTGCGACTGAAGCGAAAACTTTCCAAATCGATTGCGACTCCGCATTGGGCAATGGGGCCTGCCATTATAATGGAAACTTCCCAACTCGATTGTAAATGGCAGTAGACAAGTGAACCTGCCGTTATCATCACAAGTCCGCAATTCACACACTACTTTGGAAACAACGTATGGGGACCTCCTCATGCTGTTTCTCGGATAACAATAAGAGACCTGCAATTTAAAACAAAAATCTTATTCACTACATGTACAGTATTTACTTCGATATCCGTATACAGTGTAGAACACCGTAGCGAAGCACGGGTACATTTGCTAGTTAATATATAAGAAATTATTGTCATGCACGGCTGAGCCCTGAATGGTGCATAGGTGTGGAGAGAGTTTTTATTGTCGACTGCACTGAAGATGTGAATTATGCAAGTGTCAGTACGTGGCGCTAACCGGATTTGGGGCGCGTCAGACCGTGACACTCCTACTACTCTACTGAACTAGTGATTTCCAGATTACAATGCCTGCACGCTCCCAGCTATTGAAACGTGATCCTCGATCAACGAGAGTTCAGTGCCGAGCAAGTGAAGGGAATTCGGCAGCCTTTTCGCATGTTGGTTGTTTTCTTTCTCAATGACAGAAGTACCAACCTCAGTCTAGGACTTGGTGAATGCCCTTGCTATTCTCACGCAATGAAGTAACCGACAGGAAACAGTGGCACGACTACTGTGCAGTGGCGGCCGGTCCAAATGGGGCAGCTGCTTAAAATGTTACACTGCATAAAACTTGTATCACAAGTGGAAATATTTCTTAGCAGAAAAAGTAGGGGTCCCCATACTACGATAAACAAAAAATAAGCAATTTCCTCAATTGTGCCAAACGTTGAAGGGCTAAATGGCCCTGAAAAGTTTCAAATTGTGTGTCTTGGATATCTCTATCAAAATAAAAGAACATTCTAAAATAACTTTCTTTCTTCCTTTTCCTTCTTAATCTGCTTACCCTCCAGGGTTAGCTTTTCCCTCGGACTCAGCGAGGGATCCCACCTCTACCGCCTAAAGGACAGTGTTCTGGAGCGTGAAACATTGGGTCGGGGAATACAACTGTGGAGAATGACCAGTACCTCGCCCAGGTGGCCTCACTTGCTATACTGAACAGAGGCCTTGTCGGGGGATGGGAAGATTGGAAGGGAAAGACTAGGAAGAGGGAAGGAAGCGGCCGTAGCCTTAAGTTAGGCACCATCCCGGTATTTGCCTGGAGGAGAAGTGGGAAACCAAGGAAAACTACTTCGAGGATGATTGAAGAGGGAATCGAACCTCCCTCTACTCAGCTGACCTTCCAGCCCTCGAACCACTTTTCAAATTTCGTGGCAGAGCCGGGAATCGAACCAAGGCCTCCAGGGGTTGCAGCTAATCACACTAACCACTACACCACAGGGCGGACTCTAAAATCACTCCGGCTTAATTGCAGTTCCGGAAACACAGCCTAAAATCACTTGTTTCTTTACACGTTTTCTTTTTTATTCAAATTTAAGCAAAATGAACATACTTTTTATTAAAGTCCGTAGGCAAGTTTCAATAAATTTCCATAAATTGTTTTGATTAGTGTCCGCCTCTGTGGTGTAGTGGTTAGCGTGATTAGCTGCCACCCCTGGAGGCCCGGGTTCGATTCCCGGCTCTGCCACGAAATTTGAAAAGTGGTACGAGGGCTGGAACGGGGTCCACTCAGCCTCGGGAGGTCAACTGAGTAGAGGTGGGTTCGATTCCCACCTCAGCCATCCTGGAAGTGGTTTTCCGTGGTTTCCCACTTCTCCTCCAGGCGAATGCCGGGATGGTACCTAACTTAAGGCCACGGCCGCTTCCTTCCCTCTTCCTTGCCTATCCCTTCCAATCTTCCCATCCCTCCACAAGGCCCCTGTTCAGCATAGCAGATGAGGCCGCCTGGGCGAGGTACTGTCATACTCCACAGTTCTATCCCCCGACCCAGAGTCTGAAGCTCCAGGACACTGCCCTTGAGGCGGTAGAGGTGGGATCCCTCGCTAAGTCCGAGGGAAAAACCGAACCTGGATGGTAAACAGATGATGATGATGATGATGATGATGTTTTGATTAGTGAGGGTAACTGGGTCTTATTGCGACGAGGGGATAAGAAAGGGCTAGGAACGCGATGGAAGAGGTCTAGGCTTTATTTAAGGCACAGCCTGGTGTGAAATGGGAACCCACTGAACACCATCTTCAGGGCTGCCGACCATCTCTCGAATTCAAGCTCATAGTTCCGCGCCCCTAACCGCACGGTAAAGTCGCTCGGGATACATACAATGTTACCTGGCTCAAGTACCTGTTGCTCGTACGGATTACACCGGTTATTGAACAGCCTCCGTGGCTCAGGCGGCGGCGCCGGCCTCTCGCCCTTGGGTTTCATGGTTCAAATCCCGATAGCTCCATGCGAAATTTCTGCTGAACAATGCGGAGGCGGGCAGGTTTTCCTCCGGATTACTCCGATTTCTTCTGTCATCCTTCATTCCGGCAACACTCTCCTATGTCATTTTCATGTCATCGTTTGCTCCACGATGTTACAGATTCTGGCTTTGTCCCGAAAGGTTTAAGGAAAACGATTGTTTTCTTCCCCTGAGTTACGGATGATTTCGTTCAGTCAATCCAATCAGTCATCAATGATCTGCATTTAGGGTTGTATCCCAGGTGGCAGATTCCCTATCAGAGGTTTACCTCATATTTACATGCATTTATAATTGTTTATATTTTCAACGAAGTTGGAAATTTATCGAACATTTCCCTTGATAATTTATTCCAATCCCTTATTTCTCGTCATGTAAATCAATATTTGCCCCAATTTGTCCCCCTGAATTCCAACTTTATCTTCATATTATGATATCTTCTACTTTTAAAAGCTCCTCTTAAGTTTATTCTCTATTTATGTCATTCCACGCCAACTCACCACTGATAGCTCCAAACATACCACATAGTCCAGCATCTCGTCCCGTTACTCCCAAGTCTTCCCAGCCCAAAGTTTTTAACATTTTAGTAACACTACTCCTTTGTCGGGTGTTACCCAGAACAAATCGTGCTGCATTCCTTTGATTATTTTCCAGTTCTAGTATCAAGTAGTCCATACTCTAACTGCGGTCTTACCAGAGACTTATACGCCCTCTGCTTTACATCCTTACTACAAGCCCTAAGTACTCTCATAACCTTTCTTAACTACCTCGTTAATATGATTACCTCAATGAAGATCATTCCTTATATTAACACCTAGTTACTTACATCGTTCCCCATGAGGTGCTATCACCTCGTCAATATAGTAATTAAGACTGAGAGGAATTTACCTCTTGGTGAAACTTAGAACTTGACTTTTCACCCCATTTACATTCAAACCACTGTCTCCTGTGCATCTCACTACATTGTTTAAGTCCCCTTGCAGTCGCTCACCATCCTGCAACTTATTTACTATTTACTAATTTATTGGCGTTCGCCCGGAAGGACGTGGGTTCGAATCCCCGTCAGGAAGTCGTAAAATTTAAGAAACGAGATTTCCACTTCCGGAGGTGCATATGGCCCTGAGGTTCACTCAGCCTACACCAAAAATGAGTACCAGGTTAATTCCTGGGGGCAAAGGCGGCCGGGCGTAGAGCTAACCACTCTACCCCATCACGTATCGAGGTTAACAATGGTGGAAGCCTTTACCTTCCCCTCCTCCAAGGGCCTTCATGGCCTGTACGGAGGTGACTTTTTAATTTACTGGCAGTCGCCAGTGGGATACAAGAGAGAGTATCTACACAACGCCACCGCAGCAGTAGTCGAAACGTCTGAATGAAGTGAGAGGAGTGGACCACGGCATATTAGCCGGAATACTTTTTTATTATATTCACACCGGCTATGAAAGCCTTCATACTTTAGTATGATATGATATCATTCTCAAATAGCCTTATCTGTTATTTGAGATCTCTACTCATGTCATTTACTTATATAAGAAAACATAAAATACCAAAAATACTGCCTTGCAGGATCCCCCTCTTCATCACTACAGCATCTGATAACGCTTCATATACTCTAATTCTCTGAGTTTGGTTTTCTAGGAATGTAGCCACCTAGTTCCCCTCGCTAATCAAAACAATGTATCTGAACTTGCCGACAAATTCTTTATAAAAAGAATCGTTTATGAGACTGATTATATTTACATTTCACGTGAGCTGTTGTTAGCGCGACGGACTCCTGTGGCGCTGGTGATTGTGATGTAATTTGATTGAGTCTGGCGGAGGTCACTTTCCCTTCTCCATGTTTGGGAAGTTTCTATTGTTGTGGTAATCGGTCATTAGCAGGTGTCGGCGCCCATAACTCACCGCAGGATTACGTAATGCTTACTATCAATATACACTCTGGACAGAGCTGCCTCTGTGAGCCAGTGGTATAACTTATACCAGGCCACTGCCTCGTAAAGCAGCGGAAAATAATGGGCCGATTGCAGGAGCGATGATTGATTTTAAGTCTCAGATAACGTCAACCTAGACAACGTCTAAGTTATTCGCGATGTTCCATTGCATAGACAATGTTCAGCTGGTGTTTAGCTAGACGTCGTTTACAGTTTCAATATTCCTTCGAAAATGCAACACTTTGCTTGTCTCAATAAATTAAATTCGTTGGTGCACGCGCCAATCGTTAGTCTCCTGTCGTCTTCCTAAACATTACTCAAATATGGCTAAACATGAGCATGACTTGCTCATAGATAAGAATATCGCTTTTGGTGCAAATAAAATCTCATAATATTGTCAGCACTAAAGCGACACGCCACCTTACGAGGAAGTGTAGCTTTCATTGCAGTGTTGTTACGGTGAGTGTAATCTAATTAACTTCGGCGAAGGGAAGGCGAAACTATATTCCTGTGTGGTACAGTCCATACAATATACACTGACTGACAGAGCAAATGCAACACCAAGAAGGAGTGGTTCGAAAGGGATGAAAGTTGGGGAAAAAACAGAGACGGCACGGACGAATAATTGATGTTTATTTCAAACCGATATGCAGGTTACACAATGCGCACGGCATCGACTCAGTAGGATGTAGGACCACCGCGAGCGGCGATGCACGCAGAAACACGTCGAGGTACAGAGTCAATAAGAGTGCGGATGGTGTCCTGAGGGATGGTTCTCCATTCTTTGTCAACCATTTGCCACAGTTGGTCGTCCGTACGCGGCTGGGGCAGAGTTTGCAAACGGCGTCCAATGAGATCCCACACGTGTTCGATTGGTGAGAGATCCGGAGAGTACGCTGGCCACGGAAGCATCTGTACACCTCGTAGAGCCTGTTGGGAGATGCGAGCAGTGTGTGGGCAGGCATTATCCTGCTGAAACGGAGCATTGGCCAGCCCCTGAAGGTACGGGAGTGCCACCGGCCGCAGCACATGCTGCACGTAGCGGTGGGCATTTAACGTGCCTTGAATACGCACTAGAGGTGACGTGGAATCATACGCAATAGCGCCCCAAACCATGATGCCGCGTTGTCTAGCGGTAGGGCGCTCCACAGTTACTGCCGGATTTGACCTTTCTCCACGCCGACGCCACACTCGTCTGCGGTGACTATCACTGACAGAACAGAAGCGTGACTCATCGGAGAACACGACGTTCCGCCATTCCCTCATCCAAATCGCTCTAGCCCGGCACCATGCCAGGCGTGCACGTCTATGCTGTGGAGTCAATGGTAGTCTTCTGAGCGGACGCCGGGAATGCAGGCCTCCTTCAACCAATCGACGGGAAATTGTTCGGGTCGATATTGGAACAGCCAGGGTGTCTTGCACATGCTGAAGAATGGCGGTTGACGTGGCGTGCGGGGAGGCCACCGCTTGGCGGCGGATGCGCCGATCCTCGCGTGCTGACGTCACTCGGGCTGCGCCTGGACCCCTCGCACGTGCCACATGTCCCTGCGCCAACCATCTTCGCCACAGGCGCTGCACCGTGGACACATCCCTATGGGTATCGGCTGCGATTTGACGAAGCGACCAACCTGCCCTTCTCAGCCCGATCACCATACCCCTCGTAAAGTCGTCTGTCTGCTGGAAATGCCTCCGTTGACGGCGGCCTGGCATTCTTAGCTATACACGTGTCCTGTGGCACACGACAACACGTTCTACAATGACTGTCGGCTGAGAAATCACGGTACGAAGTGGGCCATTCGCCAACGCTGTGTCCCATTTATCGTTCGCTACGTGCGCAGCACAGCGGCGCATTTCACATCATGAGCATACCTCAGTGACGTCAGTCTACCCTGCAATTGGCATAAAGTTCTGACCACTCCTTCTTGGTGTTGCATTTGCTCTGTCAGTCAGTGTATGTAGCTTGCATTCTAGAGATCATGCGTTCGAAACGCATCATCGGCAGCCCTGAAGATTGTTTCCCGTAGTTTCCCCACTTTTACACCGGGCAAATACTGTTTAGAAACTTTCTTCATCTTACCCAGTTATGTCTGGGGTCACTGGATTCACCAATGCTCGTTTTAGGTTTGGCTGGGAGTTGAAGGTCGAATGCTCCTGCCGGTACCGCGTGATTTCTCAGATAAAAACTCAACACACGATCGACCAAACGGGAATCCCGTGGGTAAGCAACTGAGGTACTCGCGCCCTCCGACACTTAACTAAAGCACGTGTATTGTTATCTGGACAGCTGTTATTATGGCCACGGCTCTTCCCTTCCAGCCCTTGCATTTTCCTATCTCATAGTTGCCGAAAACATACCTGAATTATCGCGACAATTACCCACAAAAATAGTCCCCCACACACAACCTACTTTGTATATGTTTCACCAATAAATATAATAACTTTACCCTTCCCGGTTGATGTATGTGACAGCCCTCTGAAAATCTGAAAGTCATTCCGATGTGGTTGTAGTCAAAGTGACCTATAATTCCGGGGAAATGATCCAAAATTTAATGAAATGTATCGGCAGCCAACAATTGTAGTCAAATTGACAGTTACAGGCTTGTCCCTTGTGTCATATCATTCATGGTACATAACTTATTTATTGCGATTCACTCCTCAAATTTGAGGTTAAACAGTGTTCTCGGCATGCTCAAACAGGGCCGGTTGAACATCGGTTTTAGACAGTTTTTAAGTGATAAATAACGTTTATGCAATGTGGCAGCAATACTTAGACCTTTCAAACATCGTCTAAATACCTTTTCTGCAATTGGCCCAATGCTTCTTGAAATAGCTGCAAGAGTCCAGATAACAATACACGTGCTTTAGTTAAGTGTCGGAGGGCGCGAGTACCTCAGTTGCTTACCCACGGGATTCCCGTTTGGTCGATCGTGTGTTGAGTTTTTATCTGAGAAATCACGCGGTACCGGCAGGAGCATTCGACCTTCAACTCCCAGCCAAACCTAAAACGAGCATTGGTGAATCCAGTGACCCCAGACATAACTGGGTAAGATGAAGAAAGTTTCTAAAAGCTGTGTTTATTTGTTGTATTTCCGTGGAATTATCGTGAAGTAGGGTGAGTTTGTTAACTTATTATACCAGGCGGCCCGCGAGCGCCGTACTTTCTACTTACAAATGTCCCTCATGCTGTAGAGATGCATGGGATGGCTATTCACTTGTTTTCAAAGGAGCACTGCAACGTGCTGTATTTAGAATATTTTGAGACAAATAGCAGTCATTTTACTACACACTATCCATAACAGGGTGCATTTGTAAATACGCCAAAGATGTAGAAAAGAAAATTTAATAACATTAATTTATACTCTTCCAGACATTCCACTATATACAAGAGTTGTTTGTATGAAACGAAAACTAATACTGCTCGGCGAGATACGTATGTAGAAGGCAGATGTATGTTTGGAAACATGTGCGAGCTTCGGCTACATTCCCACCAGTACAAAATAATGTCTGTGTATTCGTCGTTGCTGAACACACTAGCCATTGCCGATAGGCAGACAGGAAATGTAGTGCTGCTGTGCCATACACCAGTACTACGCGGTCGAAAACGATTTGTACTAATGCAAGGGGTTGCTTTATACGGGTAGCGCTGAAGAACATGCTGCCAGCGACCGTCCGGTTGTTATCCCTCTCCATATTCTGACGTAACCTGTCTGCTGGTAGTAGTGCTCCTGTGAAAATCAGTTAGTAGATATCCCATTCATCATTAATATGCATGCGGGATTATACGTAGAAGGTATGGCATTTGCAGGCTGCCTACTCTATAGTCTGGATGTTTATAGATTAATGTGTTAGAAATCTGTGAAAATGGACAAGAAAGTTACAATAGCATTTATTGACATAGAAAAGGCTTTCGATAACGTAAAACGGAACAGCCTGTTCAGAATCCTTAAACATTCGAAATTACATTATAGAGATCGAAGAGTCATATTCCAATTGTACAAGAACCAAAAATCACTAATAGGGCGGAGAGAAAATGCTAAAATCACCAAATGAGTAAGACAAGGATGCAGTCTGTCACCCTCTACGTTTTAATACGTATATACTGATGAAGTAAAGAAAGAGTTTATCTCTGATTGCTCACAGGGGATTAAAATCAATGGTGAAACATATCAAACAATACGTTTTGCTGACGACATTGCTCTGATTACAGAAAATGAACAAGACCTATCGATCTCTCTAAAAAAATTGAATGACCTCTTAAGAAGCATCAGCAACATGAAAATAAACATATCAAAAGGAAGATAATGTTGTGCACACGTAACGGAAATCAAAATGCAAATGTTTGCTTGGATGGAGAAAGACTTACAGAAGTGAAACAGTTCAAATACTCGGGAACGCTCATCTCATCAGATGGAAGATGTACAAATGATGTCCGCTCTCGTATTGCTTAGTGAGGAAGTATTTTACTAAAAGCTTTGTTTGGAACATTGCAACCTACGCCTCAGAAACCTGTACTCTGTTGAAGAGGAAAAGGCAAGAATAAGAACTTTCCAAATGTGGTGTTGGCATCGAATCCTACGAATACCATGGACAAGTAAGGTAACAAATGGTGAAGTTTTGAATAGAATGGAAGAGAAACGTTCATTGTTACCAACTATTGAAAATCGACGGAACAGCTGGGTTGGTCATTCATCCTGGTGCATCTCACTGATCGAAGGAAAAGTGGAAGGAAACCAAAAAGAGTTCGACCAAGAACAGGATTTCTAGATGACATAAAAAGAAGGCGCACCTGCCAGTAAATTAAACACCTGACTCAAGAGCGGAGTCGTGCTACCCACCAATCTTCGGGTTGAGGAGATAATGAAAAAGATGTTAGACTGCAAACTTACGAAAGCGAGTACAAGTATACTTCAGCCTGTGCAACAGATCTGCCATGAGATTTGCATAAGTATTAGGAGTGCGGCCTTTTAGAACCACTGGAAATTATCTTACTGTCACTACGTTTGGGAAGAGCGGGCTAGCCGACACGTGCTACTGAACATAGTAGTTATTACCGCCTAAATATGTGAGCTTTTTCCGTTAAACCCAATATTGCAAAATGGTTAACTGTTTCGTCCTCTTTTGTAAATATCGACACAATGAGAAGGAATATGTTTTCAGAAAATACCACCGAGAAATACATTACAAGAGAAATGGTTGGCAGCAATGTACAGAACCCTAGTAGAGGAAGTAGACGGATTACAACGGATTACTCTCGCGTCTGGGGAATGCCAACGCCAGATGCTAAGAAGGAAGTAGAAGGAGGAAAAGAAGAAGTAGAAAGAGATTATTCTCATGTTTGACTACAAATAAAATCCAGAAAGGTAAGATATTAAAAGTAGGTCATCAGAATGAAAGAAAGAAAAGTAATATAAACTCAGGGGAAGCCGTTTTTACATGTCACATTTCCTCTCATTCATTTTTTCTGCATGTTCACATAAGATTTTGGACAGTCATGAAGTAAATATTTCTACTTTGTTTTTCATATCTGAATCGCCGCATCGTGGATTTCAACCACTGTATCTCATTTTTGTCTCATAGGGCGATTTTGAGGCTGTTTTCTTTCCCTTCAGACCTTAGAGTCCTTTCCTTTTTAACAATGTCTTTCTAAAAATCTCTCTCCCTCTGTTGCTTCTTCTTCTTCTTCTCCTACATTGTTTCTTTTGAAATATCTCTTGAATTCGTGAATCCAGGTTGTTGTCGACTTCTTGTTCCACATATATTTGAAGAAAATGGATAATTCTATAGGTTTAATCCAAGTTGATCTTTGTTACTATGGAAAACAGCAATGACATTAATTAATGTTACTTATTCAAGAAAGTAAGAATTAAGTGGATGAGAAAGGTAAAATTTGAGAATTAAGTTTAAAATTTGATAAATATTCATTCTTCTCTTATGTAATAATAATCTGTGCTCATATAATCGGCATCAGTTATGTTATTTGGCTTCTTGTATCTCCTATCTGTCACTATTTTTTACAATATAACACAAGTTAAATGGATTATCAATTATATTCGGTAAATATCCATTAAAATATTAATTGCATCTTGACATGGAAAATTATTGGTTGTATCGATCTAGAGGATCATTCTGTACATTATCAAATCGTTTGTTGTTCACGAATCACCTAAATCGCAACATGTTACCTTATTTTACATTAGTTTTCCTTCACTTTGCTTAGACAAGTTTTGTTAACACAAGATTTATATTTTATTTCGTAGCATTTCAATGTAAGATTCTGGAAAAAAATAAATTTCTCACTCGACAACACAAATCTGCTTCTATTCAAATTAAAACTACTGTGTTAACCATCACCATAGTTTAAGGAGAAAACTTAGGAAAGGATGATACTTTTTACGACGATAAAGGGAGAAGAGAAAAGCGGGTTATGAGGAACAGCAGTTACAAAATTTATTTTAACAATATTAAGAATATAAATATAAATAATCAGATTAAAGGAAGCAGAAAATTAAATGACGAAAATTCACAAAAGTATTTGACTAGATTACAAGCTGTTGAAGAAATGTTTTATCGCACTCCTCCAGGGAGAAAAAGTTCAGCAAAACTTTTAAAAACCGAGAACAGCATTTAGAGCCCTCAGCCACAAAATTTTGATGACTAGTAGATAAAATCTTGATGAACAGATCTTCACAGGCAGGGAGACGAACCAGTCGTCAACAATGCCTTTTTAAAAGAAGACCCTTGAATACTTAGTGCTTTTGGCGAGTATGCAGAGAAACCGACGAATAGATCGCCGTTAAATGCAGAGTCGAAACTGCCATATGATAGGTTTCTTCACCTGTGCGTTGAAAGTAGAAGGTCTGCCACGCAGGTGACAACTGTAGTTTATGTTAGCTGCTTCATGATGTTGTTGGAGTCACTAAGAGCCGCAGCAAAGGCACGCATATGTGCTGGCGAGGGGTTGACCTTCTGGCTGAGAACGGATGAATACAAGCTAACGAGTCTGGTGGTAGCATTATAAGGAGCGATGGAATGTTCTCGAGGCAGAAGACGCAAAATAGTGCTAGAAAACTAACAATGCAGTTACTACAAAAAATAATAAAATACTACAAAAATACAAAACAATCCGAAGAAAGGTCCTGAAGGAATATTGGTAATAACATTCAATAAACAATCCCAAGAAGCTTCAATAATTGATTACAAGTAATAGCCAATCAAAGGGGAGAGAACGGCGCACGGTTACATCATCGGTACCAATCAGTGCGAAAGTTGCTGATGACGTGGGCAATTATGTCCAGGTGATAGTAGCCGATAAAGGAATTAAGAATTATTGACCACAGGGTCAGCATACTGGCAAGAAAACAGAGGAAATAGTTTTCATTAAACCTGTGACATGAACACACGCCAAGGGTGAACTTATACTCTTTCAGAATGAAGATCTTCGTGAGTTAGGAACAGGTTTAAGGTAAGATTAACGCCAATAAATAACGAATTTGATAAAAAATGAGAGGTACCGAGATTTAAAGAGTATAAATATAAATGTGTCATCCAATTGGGCGTACGTTCATGTGAAGCTTGATCCACTTTATATCAATTCGTTTTAACGTAAATAATCATTGGGTGTGTCTAACAGGATGATAAGATTCTCAAATGTGACCAAATATATAATTTTTTTGCTAGCTGCTTTACGTCGCACTGACAGAGACAGGTCCTATGGCGACGACGGGACAGGAAAGGGCTGGGAGTAGGAAGGATGCGGCCGTGGCCTTACTTAAGGTACAGCCCCATCATTTACATGGTGTGAAAATGGAAAACCACGGAAAACCATCTTCAGGGCTGCCGACGGTGAAATTCGCTCCCACTATCTCCCGGATGCACCAAATGTATTAATAAATGACCTAACGTGCGAGTTATTCTAATTATCAATTTTGAAGACACTATATAGTATCTACTCTCAATTATATTCATAACACAATGTAATAGTAATTGTCCATGTTAATCTCCGTTTCGCCATCATGATTTGGGAAAAATTGGATTTTAAAATAACTTAGTAATACGAGTATTAAGCGAAAATATCCAAGTGCATAGCCACTTATTCTTATAATAATTCCTTTGTGATGATCTCAACCTACAATGGCATTAGATATGTGTATGTATGTATAACCACGTCACCATTAATCTAGGACATGGATTCTCAATCAATATGCTGCTACTGTCCACTAAACATATAATGATCTTGCTGTGCGCCAATATTCATTTCCTTACTCTTCAAATAAATTATTTATATCTCATATCTCGTCGTAGTATTACATATTCATTCAACGAATTCTCCATTAACAAGATGCAACATTGTTATGTTTTCATCATAACTCATTTTACCTTACGATATATATTTCAACTATATATATCTTACCTCACGCTCAAATAACCTTATTTCCATTTACTCGCAGTATCAGACCAATATCCTATCAAATAACGTGAACATGTTCTTAAATTGCCTTTATCTCCGTATTTAATGCATATCCTAATTTATTACGCAACATATAAACTCTACACATCGTAATGTCACTTGGCATTGCGTATAGAAGATCCTAAAATTATCCCTCTGCACATATGGTGCAGTATGACATGGCTAATTGGGACTTTTTGTTTTCATTTGAACACCATTAACAATTTATTACACTTCCTAACTTGGGTTTGTCTTATACACTGACTGACAGAGCAAATGCAACACCAAGAAGGAGTGGTCAGAACTTTATGCCAATTGTAGGGTAGACTGACGTCACTGAGGTATGCTCATGATGTGAAATGCGCCGCTGTGCTGCGCACGTAGCGAATGATAAATGGGACACGGCGTTGGCGAATGGCCCACTTCGTACCGTGATTTCTCAGCCCACAGTCATTGTAGAATGTGTTGTCGTGTGCCACAGGACACGTGTATAGCTAAGAATGCCAGGCCGCCGTCATCGGAGGCATTTCCAGCAGACAGACGACATTACGAGGGGTATGGTGATCGGGCTGAGAAGGGCAGGTTGGTCGCTTCGTCAAATCGCAGCCGATATCCATAGGGATGTGTCCACGGTGCAGCGCCTGTGGCGAAGATGGTTGGCGCAGGGACATGTGGCACGTGCGAGGGGTCCAGGCGCAGCCCGAGTGACGTCAGCACGCGAGGATCGGCGCATCCGCCGCCAAGCGGTGGCAGCCCCGCACGCCACGTCAACCGCCATTCTTCAGCATGTGCAAGACACCCTGGCTGTTCCAATATCGACCAGAACAATTTCCCGTCGATTGGTTGAAGGAGGCCTGCACTCCCGGCGCCCGCTCAGAAGACTACCATTGACTCCACAGCATAGACGTGCACGCCTGGCATGGTGCCGGGCTAGAGCGACTTGGATGAGAGAATGGCGGAACGTCGTGTTCTCCGATGAGTCACGCTTCTGTTCTGTCAGTGATAGTCACCGCAGACGAGTGTGGCGTCGGCGTGGAGAAAGGTCAAATCCGGCAGTAACTGTGGAGCGCCCTACCGCTAGACAACGCGGCATCATGGTTTGGGGCGCTATTGCGTATGATTCCACGTCACCTCTAGTGCGTATTCAATGCACGTTAAATGCCCACCGCTACGTGCAGCATGTGCTGCGGCCGGTGGCACTCCCGTACCTTCAGGGGCTGCCCAATGCTCTGTTTCAGCAGGATAATGCCCGCCCACACACTGCTCGCATCTCCCAACAGGCTCTACGAGGTGTACAGATGCTTCCGTGGCCAGCGTACTCTCCGGATCTCTCACCAATCGAACACGTGTGGGATCTCATTGGACGCCGTTTGCAAACTCTGCCCCAGCCTCGTACGGACGACCAACTGTGGCAAATGGTTGACAGAGAATGGAGAACCATCCCTCAGGACACCATCCGCACTCTTATTGACTCTGTACCTCGACGTGTTTCTGCGTGCATCGCCGCTCGCGGTGGTCCTACACCCTACTGAGTCGGTGCCGTGCGCATTGTGTAACCTGCATATCGGTTTGAAATAAACATCAATTATTCGTCCGTGCCGTCTCTGTTTTTTCCCCAACTTTCATCCCTTTCGAACCACTCTTTCTTGTGTTGCATTTGCTCTGTCAGTCAGTGTATTTGGTGAAGACTACCTATTCCCTTATATCACTGGCATATATAATCACTCGCTAGAATATAATGTAATTTACGTCATTCTTAAGACTCTAAACACACATCTATCAATGTAGACTTAAACTACATACATCCTAACCTTGTTATTATTTATCTATACACATGCTTTTTTTAAACTTATCTTTTTCCTTTGCTTTCCGGAATGATATTTATCATTTGATCATCCTCTACAGCTCGGGATTCTGGTCATTCTGCTTTGCTGGCATCGTTGGTGTCATCGTGGACCAGGGGTCATCTCAGCCATGTCTGTCCAGTTCGGAATCATCCAGATAGTCGACTCCTAATCTTCTTAGTAATGCGTGGCTTCCTTCAAAACCTCAAAGAGAATATAGAATACAATGATGAGATCAGCTGTGACATTACAACAGTTTCAAAGCCTTCTATAATTAGGTTTCGCTTAATACAAAATCTTCGTATAATAGCAATGTTTCAATGAGATCTCCAGTATGTCTGGAGATTTTTCAATTTTTTTAATAGTAAGGAATGACTTTAGTTGTTTATCGTCTCTAGTGCGGTATAGTGAATATTATTTCTTGAAATCATGGCCTTGCCGTTGCTCTTCTTGCTAGCCGCTGAAATCAGTTTATGCGGCGTATTTTATTATTTTATGCGTATTTGTTAAATCTTATTATATCTTCTTGTGCTGTAGGCTTATATATGTCCTATAAACAGCTTTCCTGTCTTATTTATTTCACTGTTTTTAAGAATTTGACCCAGTGTCCTACTTCTTTTTCGGAATACGACCATGGCTTTCATTTGTATTTTTAAACATCGTCGTCCTTAAAAGTTCGAATATATATTTTGTCTCGGTCATTGCAGTAGTATAATTGGATGGTTCGGGCGCCGCCTCCTCCTCCGGGTTCCCAGGGGCCCCTCCGACTCCAGCGGGAAATTTGAATTTTGGCGCGAGATTTGAATTTGTAAACAAAGCCACGTGCTTTTTGACAGCTGTCATCGACAACAACGCATCGCTAACCTCACTGCTGACATCTTGACGGGCCTAAACCT
This sequence comes from Anabrus simplex, assembly GCF_040414725.1. Lineage (NCBI taxonomy): Eukaryota > Metazoa > Arthropoda > Insecta > Orthoptera > Tettigoniidae > Anabrus > Anabrus simplex. The sequence continues at coordinate 787,074,015 of NC_090265.1, forward strand.
CAGTGGTACCAACTTAACCTAACTAGCGCGAGGTGAACAAATCCACGTGTTTTTTGACAGCCACGTGCTTTTTGACAGACAACAACGCATCGCTAACCTCACTGCTGCCATCTTGACGGGGCTAAACCTCAGTGGTACCAACTTAACCTAACTAGCGCGAGTTTTGATTTGGTAAAAAAAGCCACGTGTTTCTTGACAGCCACGTGCGTTTTGACAGACAACAACGCATCGCTAACCTCAGTACTACCATCTTGACGGGCCTAAACCTTAGTGGCACCGACTTAACCTAACTAGCGCGAGATAAAAAAATCCACGTGTTTTTTGACAGCAACGTGGTTTTTTGACAGCTGTCATCCGCCATCTTTAAACTACAGAGCACCGTGCTGCCCCCTTTATCGCAGTAGCTGCAAATTCGTCACCTGTCATCGGCAGTGCTGCCACCTTGGAAGGGCCTAAACCTTAGTGCTACCAACTTAACCTCACTAGCGCGAGGTTTGAATCGGTAAATAAATCCACGTGCTTTTTTGACAGCTGTCATCCGCCATCTTTAATCCATAGCGCACAGTGCTGCCATCTTTAACTACTTACCTTTGAAATGTGGTGGCGGATAATTTGAAAAATGCTTTCTGACAGCAGCCATCTTTAATATAGAGAGCACCGTGCTGCCCTCTTTAGCTAGATACCTTTGAAATGTGGTGGCAGGCAATTCCATGTGACAGCAGCCATCTTTAGTCAAGAGAGCACCGTGCTGCCCTCTTTGTGGCGGTGGCAAATTCCACGTGCTTTACAAACTTTCGTGCTTTTTTCTGACAGCTGTCATCCGCCATTTTGCATCACAAACCTCAGTGCTGCACTCTTTAGCTAGATACCTTTGAAATGTGGTGGTGGCAATTTGAAAAATTCTATGTGCTCTTGTTTGGAAACAAAGCCACGTGCTTTTTTGACAGCTGTCATCCGCCATCTTTAATCAATAGAGCACTGTGCTGCTATCATGCGGGCAATTTCGTCAGCTGTCATCCGCCATCTTTAATCCACAGAGCACGGTGCTGCCCTCTTTATGACATGTAGTAGCGGGCAATTTGAAAAGTTCTGTTAGCTGTCATCCGCCATCTTTAATCAAGAGAGCACCGTGCTGCCAACTTCAGTTAGATACCTTTAAAATGTGGTGGCGGCAATTTGAAAAATTCTATGTCCCTTGTTTGGAAACAAAACCACGTGCTGTTTTGACAGCTGTCATCCGCCATCCTTAATCAATAGAGCACTGTGCTGCTATCATGCGGGCAATTTCGTCAGCTGTCATCCACCATCTTTAATCTACAGAGCACCGTGCTGCCCTCTTAATGACATGTAGTAGCGGGCAATTTGAAAAGATCTGTTAGCTGTCATCCGCCATCTTTAATCAAGAGAGCATCGTGCTGCCATCTTCAGCTAGATACCTTTGAAAAGTGGTGGCGGCAAATTGAAAAATTCCACGTGCTCATGTTTAGTAAACAAACTCACGCGCTCTTTGTCAGCTGTCATCCACCATCTTACACCGCAAACCTCAGTGCTGCGCTCTTTAGGTACATACCTTTGAAATATGGTGGCGGATAATTTAAAAAGAAAAATTCTACAGCAGCCAAATCTCGACGCTAATTGCACAAGATGGTGGCTATACATGACTCCTTAAAGGTGCTTGTGCAAGATGGCCGCTATACATAGGTTCTTATGAGACGCCCTTGGGATGCTTGCGTAAGATGGCAGTTATGCAAGGCACCTTATGTGACGCCCTAGGGATGCTTGCGCAAGATGGTGGTTGCTCTTATGAGGTGGCTTAAGGTTCCTTGCACAAGATGACTAGAGACGCCCTAAGGATGCTTGCGCAAGATGGCGGACGCAAGATGGCGGCTATACACGACACCTTATGAGACGCCTTAAGGGTGCTTGCGCAAGATGGGTGCTGCTCTTATGAAGAAAGCTAGCTTAGAGGCTAACGTGTCATGTTGGTTCGATTCATTAAATTTGGGGCTTAAATGCAAAATGTTAAATATCTCGAAAACGGTGCATCGTAGAGCAAAACGGACAAAATTTTTCTGTCCAAACAGCGGTTCGCAGTACGAGGAACATGATAGCATAAGAAAAACATAGTATAATGATGAGATCAACAGTTCGGTTCCAACTTAGGCCCTTTGGCATTCGCTCTGTTTTAGCTTGTATTGAAGCAAGTCTTCTTAACATGATCAGGTCTAGCTTAGGTAGAGAGTATAACGTGCCGTGCAGGTTCGATTCATTAAATTTGAGGCTTAAATGCAAAATGTTAAATATCTCGAAAACGGTGCATCGTAGAGCAAAACGGATAACATTTTTCCACCCGATACCTAGGTTTGCAGTATTAGGAACATGATAGCATGAGAAAAACATAGTCTAATGATGAGATCGACGGTTCGATCCCTACTTAGGCCCTTTGACATTGGCAGCTATCTAGTTCTACAAGATCGCGGCTATACATAGCTTCTTATGAGACAGCTTAAGAGCGCTTGCACAAGATGGCTGCTGCTCTAATGAGACGCCCTAAGAGTGCTTGCGCAAGGTAGCAGCGACAAGACGGTGACTATACACAGCTCCTTATGATACGGCCTAGAGGTGCTCACACAAGATGGTGGCTGCTCTGATGAGAAAGCTAGCTTTGCATCGTGCAGGCATCTTTACAGCACTGAACCTCATACCTTTGAAATGTGGTTGCGGGTAATTTGAAAAATTCTACGTGTTTTTCTCTTAACAGCAGCTATCTTTAAACAATAGCGGCTATACATAAGCTGTTAAGGCCTCCTCTTATGTCATGGCATAGCTCTATCGAACAAGTTTAAACCTGCATCGGGATAGCTAGAGTAAGCACGTGCTGCAGTGATGACGTCATTAAGCATGTTTAGACTTGCAAATTACTAAAGAAATATAACAAGACTAGAATCGAAAACTGCACTCTATGCCGTTAACTTTATCATGTGATCGGAACATTGATTGAAGTGTTTAGAACACTAAATAAGTGATCAAGACTAAAAAATAGAACACTGTACTCGATACAACATGTGTTTAGAACATGTCAGGGATGCCTTTGTTCTAAGAAGATTAGGTTACCGCACATTCCTTGTAGGGCTAATAGGCTAAAGGGCTAATGGGCAAAAGGGCTAAAGGGCTAAAGGGCTAATGGGCTAAAGGGCTAAAGGGTTAGGGTGCCTCTCCTCTCTTTATCCGGGCTTGAGACCGGCTCTACAACTAGAGGCGGAGTTAACACCCTAAGGAAGGAAGAATGTTGGGAAATAATCTATACGAATATAGCTACTCGATCGACTATATACTACAGATGGATGACTTAGGTGAGGGTAAGCGCTTACTTAATAACACCTATACGTCGTAATTCATGCTCTATTTCAAAAATATCTTCTTTGTACTGTGTGTAACCAGCATCATGATAGGCTCTTAGCAGTTGTAAACGTTTTACGAGTACGTTGGTGTCTTTACAGTATCTTATACCTACATAGGGTAACAGAGGCTTGTTGTGAACTTTGAGTCTATATGCACACTGTTGATGTGTAGGGACTTGTTTTGATGTAATACGTGCTTCAGCAGTAGCGTTTCTAGGTACAAACTTAACTTGTTTCGATAGCGATGAAGCGTTGAAATTTCTTTCTTCTTTACCTTTCATCTCTTCTTGAGATGTTTGCATTGCGACAGAACGTGTAGTAGGCTTAGGAAATGAAGTAAAATCATCAAGCTGTAATGGCAATGAAACATTAAGATTTTCTTCTTCTTCTACTTTCCCTTTACTACTGTTTTGATCAACATCATTATTCTTATTATCATAATCATGATCTTGCCTCTCTTTATCTTGAAGTTTGTGCTTAGTAACACAGCTTGCAGCAGGTCTAGACAACAAGGGAGAATTAAACATCTCTCGCAGAGGTGTACTTTTTAAACATAAATCAGTGTTCGCTGGAAAATGGTTGAGCTCTTTGTATTTTGTTCCCGATGAAGCTACATTACACAAGGCTTCATGACGTTGAGCGTTGTATGCGTTCTTGAACTCTCTTCTACAATGTTTGCATTGAAAAATTGTCCTACATGATATCTCATGACGTCTCCTGTGATAGCTTCGGGAAAATGCTTTTCCATACTCTTCGCAAATATACCTAGAAAGGTTTTTCCATGACGGACTTTTATCTTCTGCTAACAGATTCTTCTTTAAATCTACTTAACATTTGTTACTCTCTACTTCGATGATGCGAACAGCTTAGCGATTAACAGTAAACTAACACAAAAGCGTATAACCAAGGAAGCAACAGTAAGGTTTAAGTCCATCAAGATGGCAAGAGTGAGGTTAGCGACGTTCTGTTGTTGGATTTTAAATTCCGCGCTATAACATGCATAAAGTGGCAGCCTTGAGGTTTACCGCCGTAAAGATGGCAGTAGTGAGGTTAGCGACGCTCTATTGTCCTTCAATGTGAGGTTAGGGGCCGTCAAGAAGACAGCTGTCAAAAAAGCACGTGGCTTGGTTTACTAAAGAGGAGCAGGTGGCAGTGACGTCACGGTCACGTAATCAATCACTAGCTCTACGTCATTAAGAGCAGCATTAGGATTAGCTATGTTTAAAAATCTTGGGAAGAGAGCAGCAGTATGAATAGCCATGTTTCAAAGCGTGTACACATCACCTATCGGTTTTACATGCATCGACCCTCGTACTAAACTTCTTCCGCTAGATCGTGCTGCTATCTTAGCATAACCTATACGTATGAACTTACAGTACAAGGAATAGCCATATTTCAAAGCGTGTACACATCACCTATCGATTTTACATGCATCGACCCTCGTACTAAACTTCTCCCGCTAGATCGTGCTGCTATCTTAGCATAACCTATACGTATGAACTTACAGTACAAAGAATAGCCATGTTTCAAAGCGTGTACACATCACCTATCGATTTTACTTGCATCGACCCTCGTACTAAACTTCTTCCGCTAGATCGTTCTGCTATCTTAGCATAACCTATACGCATGACCTTAAAGTACAAAGAATATCCATGTTTCAAAGCGTGTACGCATTACCTATCGATTTTGCATGCATCGACTCTCGTACTAAACTTTTTCCGCTAGATTGTGCTGCTATCTTAGCATAATTTTATACACATGAACTTACAGTACAAAGAATATCCATGTTTCAAAGCGTGTACACATTACCTATCGATTTAACATGCATCAAATATCGCACTAAACTTCATCCGCTAGATTCTGCTGCTATCTTAGCATAAATTATACGCATGAACTTAAAGTACAAAGAATAGCCATGTTTCAAAGCGTGTACACATTACTTATTGATTTTGCATGCATCGAATCTCGTACTAAACTTCTTCCACTAGATTGTGCTGATATCTTAGCATAACCTATACCCATAAATTTAAAGTGCAAAGAATAGCCATGTTTCAAAGCGTGTACACATCACCTATCGATTTCGCATGCATCGACTCTCGTACTAAAACTTCTTCCGCTAGATTATTCTGCTATCTTAGCATAACCTATGTGCATGAACTCAAAATGCAAAGAACAGCCATGTTTCAAAGCGTGTACATATCACCCTGAACTTCTTCCGCTAGATTGCACTGCTATCTTAGCATAACCTATACGCGCGAACTTAAAGCACAACAAATAACGATGTTTAACAGCGGGTACACATCACCTATTGATTTTGCATGTATCGACTATTTTTTACCGCCAGAGTGTACAACGATCGCATATGTGTATTGCTAACGCATGTGTATAAAGCTAAGGCACAAAGAATTGCTACATTACAAAGCGTGTACACATCACCTATCGATTTTGCATACATCGACTATCGTACTAAACTTCTCCCGCTAGAGTGTACAACGATCGCAATTGTGTGCTGCTACCTATGTGCGTGAATTTAAAGAATAAAGATTAGCGTGTACACATCACGTATTGATGATGCATGCGTCGACTATCGTACTAGGCTTCTTCCGCTAGAGCATGTAGCAATCGCTTTTGTGTATCCCTAACCCATGTGCACGAACTTAAAGCCCAAGGAAGAGCTATGTTCCAAAGCGTGTACACATCACCTATCGATGATGTATGCATCGACTATCGTACTAAACTTCTTCCACAACAGCGTGCGATCATCGCTTGTGTGTGCTGCAATCTTAACATAACCTATGTGCACGATGTTAAAGCACAAAGGATACCCAAGTTGAAAGCGTGTACACATCACTTATCGATTTTGCATGCATCGACTTTCGTATTAAACTTCTTCCACTAGAGTGTGCGACAACCTTATAAGTATGCTGCTAACTTAGTATAACTTATACACATGAACTTAAAGCATAAAGAATAGTGATGTATAAAAATCTTGTAAACATAGCAGCGGCAGTAAGAATAGCAATGTTTTAAAAGCGTGTACGCATTGCCTATCGATTGTACATGCATCAACTAGAGTACAAAACTTCTCCCGATAGAGTGTGCTGCTGTCTTAGCATAACCTATGTGCACCGATTTAAAGCACGAAGAATAGTTAAGTTTCAAAGTGTGTACAAAACACCTATCGATTTTGCATGCATCAACTATCGTACTAAACACATCCCGCTAGAATGTACAACGTTCACATGTGTTTGCGCAGCTACTTTAGCATGACCTAAGGTAACGAACCTAAAGCACAAAGAATAGCGATGTTTGAAAATCTCTCGAACATAGTAGCAGTAAGAATAGCAAGGTTTAAAAGCGTGTTACATATCACCTTTTGATAATGCATACATCAACTATCGTACTAAACAACCTCTACGCGAGCGTGCGACCATCACTTGTACTTGTGCTGCTATCTTAACATAACCTATGTGCAGGAACTTGAAGCATAAAGAATAGTTATATGTAAAAATCATGTGAACATAGCAGTCTTAACTACGTAGGTGTAGACATTGAACTTTGCATGCTGAAGCAGCATACTACGTGACCGTGACGTGACAGCCACCTGCTCTTGTTTGGTAAACCAAGCCACGTGCTTTTTGACAGCTGTCTTCTTGACGGCCCCTAACCTCACATTGAAGGACAATAGAGCGTCGCTAACCTCACTACTGCCATCTTTACGGCGGTAAACCTCAAGGCTACCACCTTATGCATGTTATAGCGCGGAATTTAAAATCCAACAACAGAACGTCGCTAACCTCACTCTTGCCATCTTGATGGACTTAAACCTTACTGTTGCTACCTTGGTTATACGCTTTTGTGTTAGTTTACTGTTAATCGCTAAGCTGTTCGCATCATCGAAATAGAGAGTAACAAATGTTAAGTAGATTTAAAGAAGAATCTGTTAGCAGAAGATAAAAGTCCGTCATGGAAAAACCTGTTTCTAGGTATATTTGCGAAGAGTGTGGAAAAGCATTTTCCCGAAGCTATCACAGGAGACGTCATGAGATATCATGTGGGACAATTTTTCAATGCAAACATTGTAGAAGAGAGTTCAAGAACGCATACAACGCTCAACGTCATGAAGCCGCGCGCAATGTAGCTTCATCGGGAACAAAATACAAAGAGCTCAACCATATTCCAGCGAACACTGATTTATGTTTAAAAAGTACACCTCTGCGAGAGATTTTTAATTCTCCCTTGTTGTCTAGACCTGCTGCAAGTTGTGTTACTAAGCACAAACTTCAAGACAAAGAGAGGCAAGATCATGATTATGATAATAAGAATAATGATGTTGATCAAAACAGTAGTAAAGGGAAAGTAGAAGAAGAAGAAAATCTTAATGTTTCATTGCCATTACAGCTTGATGATTTTACTTCATTTCCTAAGCCTACTACACGTTCTGTCGCAGTGCAAATATCTCAAGAAGAGATGCACGGCAAAGAAGAAGGAAATTTCAACGCTTCGTCGCTATCGAAACAAGTTAAGTTTGTACCTAGAAACGCTACTGCTGAAGCACGTATTACATCAAAACAAGTCCCTACACATCAACTGTGTGCATATAGACTCAAAGTTCACAACAAGCCTCTGTTACCCTAAGTAGATATAAGATACTGTAAAGAACCCAACGTACTCGTAAATCGTTTACAACTGCTATGAGCCTATCATGATGCTGGTTACACACAGTACAAAGAAGATATTTTTGAAATAGAGCATGAATTACGTCGTATAGGTATTATTAAGTAAGCGCTTACCCTCACCTAAGTCATCCATCTGTAGTATATAGTCGATCGAGTAGCTATATTCGTATATATTTTTTCCCAACGTTCTTCCTTCCTTAGGGTGTTAACTCCGCCTCTAGTTGTAGAGCCGGTCTCAAGCCCGGATAATCAGAGGAGAGGCACCCTAGCCCTTTAGCCCTTTAGCCCATTAGCCCTTTAGCCCATTAGCCCTTTAGCCCTTTAGCCCTTTTGCCCATTAGCCCTTTAGCCTATTAGCCCTACAAGGAATGTGCGGTAACCTAATCTTCTTAGAACAAAGGCATCCCTGACATGTTCTAAACACATGTTGTATCGAGTACAGTGTTCTATTTTTTAGTCTTGATCACTTATTTAGTGTTCTAAACACTTCAATCAATGTTCCGATCACATGATAAAGTTAACGGCATAGAGTGCAGTGTTCGATTCTAGTCTTGTTATGTTTCTTTAGTGATTTGCAAGTCTAAACATGCTTAATGACGTCATCACTGCAGCACGTGCTTACTCTAGCTATCCCGATGCAGGTTTAAACTTGTTCGATAGAGCTATGCCTTGACATAAGAGGAGGCCTTAACAGCTTATGTATAGCCGCTATTGTTTAAAGATAGCTGCTGTTAAGAGAAAAACACGTAGAATTTTTCAAATTACCCGCCACCACATTTCAAAGGTATGAGGTTTAGTGCTGTAAAGATACCTGCACGATGCAAAGCTAGCTTTCTTCATCAGAGCAGCCACTATCTTGTGTGAGCACCTCTAGGCCGTATCATAAGGAGCTGTGTATAGTCACCGTCTTGTCGCTGCTACCTTGCGCAAGCACTCCTAGGGCGTCTCATAAGAGCAGCAGCAATCTTGTGCAAGCGCTTTTAAGCTGTCTCATAAGAAGCTATGTATAGCCGCGATCTTGTAGAACTAGATAGCTGCCAATGTCAAAGGGCCTAAGTAGGGATCGAACCGTCGATCTCAAAATTAGACTATATTTTTCTCATGCTATCATGTTCCTAATACTGCAAACCTAGGTATCAGGTGGAAGAATTTTATCCGTTTTGCTCTACGATGCACCGTTTTCGAGATATTTAACATTTTGCATTTAAGCCCCAAATTTAATGAATCGAACTAGCATGACACGTTAGCCTCTAAGCTAGCTTTCTTCATAAGAGCAGCAGTCATCTTGCGCAAGCACCCTTAAGGCATCTCATAAGGAGTCGTGTGTAGCCGCCATCTTGCGTCCGCCATCTTGCGCAAGCATCCTTAGGGCGTCTCTAGTCATCTTGTGCAAGGACCCTTAAGCCACCTCATAAGAACAATCACCATCTTGCGCAGGCATCCCTAGGGCGTCTCATAAGGAGCCTTGCATAACCGCCATCTTGCGCAAGCATCCCAAGGGCGTCTCATAAGAACCTATGTATAGCGGCCATCTTGCATAAGCACCTTTAAGGAGTCATGTATGGCCACCATCTTGTGCAATTAGCGTCGAGAGATGGCTGCTGTAGACTTTTTCTTTTTAAATCATCCGCTACCATATTTCAAAGGTATGTACCTAAAGAGAGCAGCACTGAGGTTTTTTCGGTGTAAGATGGCGGATGACAGCTGACAAAGAGCGCGTGAGTTTGTTTACTAAACATGAGCACGTCGAGTTTTTCAGTTTGCCGCTACCACATTTCAAAGGTATCTAGCTAAAGATGGCAGCACGGTGCTCTCTTGATTAAAGATGGCGGATGACAGCTGTCAAAACAGCACGTGGCTTTGTTTCCAAACAAGAGACATAGAATTTTTCAAATTGCCCCCACCACATTTCAACGGTATCTAGCTAAAGATGGCAGCACGGTGCTCTCTTAATTAAAGATGGCGGATGACAGCTAACAGAACTTTTCAAATTGCCCGCTACTACATGTCATGAAGAGGGCAGCACCGTGCTCCGAGGATTAATGATTGCGGACGACAGCTGACGAAATTACCCGCATGATAGCAGCACAGTGCTCTATTGATTAAAGATGGCGGATGACAGCTGTCAAAATGGCACGTGGCTTTGTTTCCAAACAAGAGCACATAGAATTTTTCAAATTGCCACCACCACATTTCAAAGGTATCTAGCTAAAGAGTGCAGCACTGAGGTTTGTGATGCAAGTTGGCGGATGACAGCTGTCCCAGAAAAGCACGAGAGTTTGTAAAGCACGTGGAATTTGCCACCGCCACAAAGAGGGCAGCACTGTGCTCTCTTGATTAAAGATGGCTGCTGTCACTTGGAATTGTCTGCCACCACAGGTATCTAGCTGAAGAGGGCAGCACGGTGCTCTCTGGATTAAAGATGGCTGCTCTCAAGAAGCATTTTTCAAATTATCCGCCACCACATTTCAAAGGTAAGTAGTTAAAGATGGCAGCACTGTTCTCTATGGATTAAATTTGGCGGATGGCAGCTGTCAAAAAAGCACGTGGATTTGTTTACCGATTCAAACCTCGCGCTAGCGAGGTTAAGTTGGCAGCACTAAGGCTTAGGCCCGCCAAGATGGCAGCACTGCCGATGACAGGTGACGAATTAGCAGCTACTGCGATAAAGAGGGCACACGGTGCTCTGTATTTTAAAGATGGCGGATGACAGCTGTCAAAAAAGCACGTGGCTGTCAAAAACACGTGGATTTGTTTATCTCGCGCTAGTTAGGTTAAGTTGGTACCACTAAGGTTTAGGCCCGTCAAGATGGTAGTACTGAGGTTAGTGATGCGTTGTTGTCTGTCAAAAAACACGTGGCTTTGTTTACCAATTCAAATCTCGCGCTAGTTAGGTTAAGTTGGTACCACTGAGGTTTAGCCCCGTCAAGATGGCAGCAGTGAGGTTAGCGATGCGTTGTTGTCTGTCAAAATGCACATGGATTTGTTTACCTCGCGCTAGTCAGGTTAATTTGGTACCACTTAGGTTTAGGCCCGTCAAGATGGCAGCAGTGAGGTTAGCGATGCGTTGTTGTCGATGACAGCTGTCAAAAAGCACGTGGCTTTGTTTACAAATTCAAATCCCGCGCCAAAATTCAAATTTTGCCAAAATTCAAATTTCCCGCCAAAATTCAAATTTCCCGCGGGAGGCGCAAGGGCCCCTGGGAGCCCAGAGGAGGAGGCGGCGCCCGAACCATCCAATTATACTACTCATTGCCACCGCGATTTTATTTCATTCCGACTTTGCGTTACTCTCAATTCCTTGATATCGTATGTAATTTATTCATTGTGTCTAACTTCATTACTAGTAATCACGTCCGTCTTAATTTGATTGAGCTTAATTTTTCGGAATAGTGGAATGGCACAGATGTAAGGTATCGATGGTTGGTCAGACAATGTTATCTAGTAACCGTGCAGGCTGTGATGTAAGGTAACTTTACTTGATTATCACTTGTTATGTTAAGCACTGCAAATGCTTAAGTTTTGCGTGAATTTGTATATGACAATGTTGGATTTATAATGTTAAACTAGTAGTAGTGTTTCTTGTAATTTTTTGGTTTTGTGGAATTGCTTGTTGTACTCTTGTTGTAGTAGTTTTAGTTGTTGTTTTTGTCGAGTAAATATGTTTTAATTTTTCTTTATAACCACACTACTGGAAGTGAAAATTACCACCAGGATATTTCCCAATTGCGATCTATTTGTTAATAATAATAATAATATTAATAATAATAATAATAATAATAATATAACATGAACATTCTATACAACGAGCCCTAACTTGATAAGGCTGCTGAGGTACAGTTCTTCGATAATTTAGTTAAATATACTAATTACTAGGGAGGGGATTTTTATGTAATTACATATTTTTTTTGCGTAAGTTTTATCGCAAGTTACGAAGTTCATTATTCCTATTGTGCATCCCCAAGTGTAAAAACTGAATCTTATTTCACATAAAAACACATATTTTCACATTTTTAAATGTAAATACATATTTTAAGAAAATCTATAATAAGCACATAAATCGGCAATATTTGTTGATCAATTAAATTTAAAATGCTTCTGTGTTATAAAATAATGCTCATATTTTCATTTTACGATTACGGTATTGTTTTTAACAGTGTATTTAACATAATGTATCTGAATGTTTCGGCTATTTATGGACTTCCCTCCATAAGTTCTAAAACTTGCTGGTCACTGGCTACGTCGTTACATTTAGACAGCGATTTGATTGCTGCGCAAGATGTTTCCTTGCATGATGTCATTCCAACTCTTTATGAGTCAGCCCTCTCGGGTTTTGTTTATAGAATATCAGCGAAAGGCAATCACGGAGAGATAAGATGATGTAATTCCGTTACGACATGGGAGACTCGGAAGAATATTGCCCCACCATTAGGTAGTGGAATTTCATCACTCCTAAGAGTAAGGTTAGCTGTTCGGGTCCATATCATTCCCGTGGTCGTGTGATTTTGTATGGATTTATAAGAAATATTTCCTGCAGTGTCCGCTGCTATTCTTTTTATTGAAACAGTGATTCACCGTAAACGCGTGTGTCGTAACCTGCAAAATAATGCCAAAAGAGAAGTCTAGTACAAGGTCGCGTCTTCAACAATATGTAGTGGAATTTAAAAGCATTTTCACTACCGATGGAAAAGTATTATTTTGCCAACCGTGTGGTATAACAGTACGTGCAGATCAACGTTCTCAAGTAATCCAGCATTTGTCTGGAAAATATGCATACTGCGTCTGCTTCGCGTGTGCGTTCGCGATAATTACTAATAGCTGAACCAGCTGCTTCAAATGCAGGCCCACCTAAATATTCCCAGTATTACTTAGAAGTGTGCAGAGCATTTGTTTGCGCCGACATTCCTCTTGGTAAAATAAATAATCCGGGACTGAGACATTTCCTAACAAAGTACATTAATTTTGAGCCTCCAGACGAATCCGCATTAAGGAAAAACTATCTCCCAAAATGTTACGAAGAAACTTTACAGAGAATTCGGGCAGTGTGTGATAGCGAAAAACTGTGGGTGATCATTGACGAAACCACTGATTCAAGTGGCAGAAAAGTAGGAAATGTTGTAGTTGGTGTGTTGAAGAATGACAAAACTGCTTGCGAACATTCTTATTTGCTAGCGTGTAAAGAAATGATTGCTGTAAACCATGTCACTGTAGCTAGTTTATTCAATGAAGCTATGCATTTACTTTGGCCAAAAGGTATAAAATAGGACCATGTATTGCTTTTCCTTACTGACAGTGCAGCTTACATGTTCATGCTCTACACAGGTTATGCGAAACTGTGCGGGCTCAGTATCCTCAAGTGGATAAATTAGTGTCTAATGGCAAAAATGTCTTCGTAAAAGCACCCTCAAGAATCGACCTCTTTAAAGAGAAAAACCCGGATCTTGCGCTTCCTCCTCTGCCTATTGTTACGCGGTGGGGTACCTGGCTTAGCGCTGTGGTATACTACGCAGACAATTTCGAAAGTTTTGCATCCGTTGTGAACGTGCTAGATAAAAACGACGCGTCGTCAATTGAGACTCTTCAAGAGATACTAAAAGACAGCTCTTTGAAAAATGATTTGGCGTTTATATCTGCCAATCTAAGCTTCTTGTGTAAAACTATAGACATATTGAAAAATCCACTAACCTGTTGTCCGAAACAGTGAAGGAAGTGCGCGCTGTTGAAAATAAATTAGACTCACTTCCGGCATCGCAGGTACAGGGACTGTTAAAGGTCAAATATCAAAATTTGTTCAGGAAAAACAGAGGATTTCAAACAATGTGCCAAATTTCTAATGTATTAGAGGGTGCTCATGTTGGCGAAATTGATGGCGTTATTGTTGGTGACATTCCTCTCTTTAACTATGCTCGTCTGACTTCCTGTGATGTGGAGCGATCGTTTTCGCAGTATAAGGCGTTCTTTAGAGATAATAGGCATGCATTTGTGATGGACAATTTGGAGATGACCTTTGTTGTTCACTGCAATTCTGAGACTACTTCTAGCAAATAATATTCCAGCGTGTGATAGGTGAGTACGAACTGGTACTATTTTTTCAAAGATTATAGGTTGCTTTTGCCATATTTAAACAAATCATTACCTTTAAAAAATAACCATTCATAATATCTACTCTGGAATATCAAAAATTAATATACCATACAGCACGTTTCCATACACAGACATCATTTTGCCTTAAGGAGCACGTTTGGTAGCACCATATTCTAATACAAAACTTTATACTTATTTACTTCTTGAGCGCGAGTAGTTATGTGGTATTTAAAGTAAAATAATTTCAATTTTTTTCACATATTTTAAAGTTTTTCAGCACATAAAAAATAAATATTTTTCACATTTTTAGCACATAAAAATCCGCTCCCTACTAATTACTGTTATGAATATGTCTAAAGGCAGGGCGCAGATCTTCTCATCTGCACACGTAATTCTTGTTATGTACATCACATGTCAACAGTTCAGTAATTTCATCATAATCTCTCAGCAGAAGTAAATATTACCTCACGCTACGTGGATATTGCATCCTTATCTGGGGTTCTGTGTACTGTACAGCATATTAATGAAGAAATTAGTTAACCAGATTATTAGCAAAGTTTATTAATAATTTACTGACAGGTTCTTCCCACAGTGCAAAAATACGAAACAAAACGATGACATCGTCCTCCATCTGGCCAGCTATTGAATCTGCAGCTCTGCACTAAGGGTCCAAAATGTCATTTATACAGAGTGGTCGGAAGCAATGTGAGCCGTGTATATAAGCGTTAGAGGTTTGGTCATGCTGATAAATAATTCGATACCCTGCACCGTTGTCATTTTATCAACTGCTGGAGTTACCAGCCAATCAGATCGTTTCATATGGGCTTTGCGAGGCGGTGTTGCCAAATCTGTGCGTGGCCTAAGACAGGCTTGAGAGCACCTAACGAAGAAAAATCTTCGCTATGGGAGGAGTTTGAACACACAGCTCTTGAGTTGACAGGATTAAGCCATAGCAAGTACGCAACTGTGAGAGCGACTGAAACCTATGGAGTGTTAATATTTGTTGCTGATTTCTCGGTAACTGCTAGGTGATCGGTCACTTATGGAAATGTTCCTTAAGCAAAAAACAAAACCACCGACCGCGTTGCCGCGTGATTCAGGACACACAGCTGAGAGCTTGCATTGGGAAGGTACCGAGCTCGATGGCTGCAGTCACTTAAGTGTGGCCAGTATCCAGTATTCGGGAGATAGTGGGTTCGAACCCCACTGTCGGCAGCCCTGAAGATGGTTTTCCGTGGTTTCCCATTTTTACACCAGGCAAATGCTGGGGCTGTACCTTAATTAAGGCCACGGCCGCTTCCTTCCAATTCCTAGGCCTTTCCTATCCCATCGTCGCCATAAGACCTATCTGTGTCGGTGCGACGTAAAGTAACTAGCATTCGGAAGGTTATGGGATCGAATCCTACCGTCGGCAGCACTGAAGATCTCCCGCATTTTTGCTTACGGTTTGACGTCACACTAACATATCTAAGGTTTTAGGCGACTCGTGGATAGGAAAGGACTAGAATTGGCCTTATTTCAGGTACATCCCCAGCATTTGTGTAATGTGAAAATGGAAATTCAAGTGACATCTTTTTGCATTTCTCACGATCTGCCCTTCCTTCTAACTGTCGTATTCTGAAATTAGGCTTCGTCATATGTCTTGACATTTTCTAATTTTAATGTTGAAAACATTCCTTATGAAAAATTAAGCAATTTCCTCAATCGTGCCGAAAGATAAAGTACTGAAGGTCCCGGAAAGGTTTCAAATTGTGAGACTTGGATAGTTTTATGAAACTAAAAAAAAAAATTCGAAAAATCTCTAGCCGCCTAAAAGTTGTTCCGAAAATGTCCTAAAATCCCTTGTTACTTTACTCGTCCTCTTTTGTATTCAAATCCCAGCCAAATAAAGTTTTTTAAATTATTCTTTCTGTATTGTGTTCCTTGGTTCAATACCCTCAGGGTTTCTTGATTTAAAAAAGATCAATGCCTTTAAGGGCTTACGTGATATTCTGCATTCACTCACATTAGCTTCCGTAGTGGTAGAAAAAGGCAAACTGTTAATTTAATCGACCGGATAACGATGATAAGAAAATGATTGTGATTTTTAGGAATAAACAAGGAATATACTTTCATATTTTATTCTATTTACCTAAAATTCGTAGCTCACATCCCTAGGATGTTTTCAACATTGAGTTGCTTGCCCGAAGAGTTAGAACTGTGGATATTTTCAATAAGTTTTGTAACTTCCGCCCGTAGTTATTATAGTTCTAGAGTATTATAACTAGGGCCTGGATATTCAAGTGGTATATACCCCAATTTATGCTCCTTTCAAGTGTCTGGTGCAAGGCTATGGAATTCCCTTTCAGTCAGTGTTAGAAATTGCACTTCATTAGCTTCTTTCAAGCGGTCTTGCCGAGATTACCTATTAAATGTATAACCAGCTTGTATGAATGGCAGTATGAATGGAAGAATGAATGAGGTCAGGATTTATATTTTGTTATATTATTTCATTATTCTGTTGAAGTTTATTGTGGATAATATGTGGTTAAGTGTAAGAGATGGCCGTGAGCCTTTACTTCGCCACAGATGAAGGCATGAAACAAATAAATAAATAAATAAATAAATAAATAAATAAATAAATAAATAAATAAATAAATAAATAAATAAATAAATAAATAAATAAATAAATAAATAAATAAATAAATACATAAATAAATAAATAAATAAATAAATAAATAAATAAATAAGATCTTTTTTTCGCTTTGCTTCGATCTTCCTATAATCTTTTCATTGTTGGGTCGGTTAGTAAGTTTCATGGGACGTTTGCAGACACAGATTGATCTTACGGCGACAAGACGATTGCTACATTGGGAAGAAGTGGTCTTGGCCTTAAGTAAGGTACAGCTTCAGCATTTGCCTGGTGTGAAAATGGGAAACCACGAAAAATCATCTTCAGGGCTGCCAACAGTGGGGTAATCTTCAGGACTGCCAACAGTGGGGTAATCTTCAGGACTGCCAACAGTGGGGTAATCTTCAGGGCTGCCAACAGTGGGGTAATCTTCAGGACTGCCAACTGTGGAAGAAATAAACGTTTGCTTCATAGCCGTCTACATTGCTTTCTGTTATTGCTGGACTTATTTCTCCTAGGTACACTAGCAAAGTCCACAATTGCAGGTTTATACTGCTCAAATTTAACCTGAAAAAATGTAAAACTTAAGTACACATCAGTAAGCATACTCCGGTATTGTTGTGCAGTTTTTAGGTTAGGTGCGGGAACTTAACTTGCTTGGAGCTTGGCTGACAGAAGACTACTCGACCATCCGTAGTAATGTTCCGATGTGCAGTAATTGATTCTTTCCGTAAGTACGATTTAAGCATTGTTTCTTCTTGTTCTTCTTTTTCTTATCCTTCTTGGTTCGAATGAGCTTACTTTGAACCACGCTTGTTCAACTGTTGGGCTTTGATCTTTGCCTAATATTCTCGTATTTTCTGCAGGTGTAACTCCTTTCTTTCATCTGTTCAGATGTACCTTTCTACCGGGGTTTTTCCTTAAATCCACGGACTTCTCCCAGTCTGTGTCGTACAGACCGTCTATATTGAAGATCTGATATTTCCAGTTCGTTAATGTCCTTCTAACTTTTTGTCAGCCAAGTCGTACGAATTTTCATCTTCTGCCAGAAGATGAACTGGCGATTGGTCAGTCTTTTGGGAGGCAGTCTTTGTATATGACATTAGAAAGCTACTCTCCTTTTCCTAGCACAAGCAGAGAGCCTCTCTGTGTCTTCGTAGAGCTCGGTATTGTACCGTCTACGGAATTCCTCATTTTGCTTTACAGGACCTAAGATCTTCCTGAAAATTCTCCTCTCCTCTCTCTGACTTCCATTTTCTCCATTAGACCTCTTGAGTTCAATGAATGATAGTCCATGGCGTACAGAGCTGGGATGACTGACGTGTAGTGCTTCAGTTTCAGGTTGCGTGATAGGTATTTTTTTTATAAGTGTTCTTTGTCAATCGATAGGCCAGTTCCAACTTTTTTATTATATTGGCGTTAGGCCTAGGAAGGACATGCGGCCAGCATTTACAAAGTGAGCATACATCTATGGTACATGCATTTCGTGGTTGAAAAGAAAAAGTCATATCTTATAAATTAATATTACAGTCTGATAAGTGTTGGCAAATTACAGCGCATAGTTGTGGAGAAAGGTTTGATAAGAGGATGGCAACTGAAGTTTGCAATTGGGTATTTAACTTCACCAAAGAAGAGTACAGATGGCTCTGTTGTTGGGAGTACTTCTTACAGGACAGTATGATGTAGTTTAAGTCAGCGATTTCTCCAAGGTCTTCCGGGCAGTGAGGGTTGTCGAAGACCTTGTTCGTGCGAAGATGACTTGGATAGAATCCATGCCCCTGACGCATTCTAATTAAAGATGAAAGGTGCCTGCGAGTTAGTTTCAATTCCTTGAACCATATTTGCGTTGGTATGGTGGGCTGAAGTTTAGCATAGTGCTTTCCTCTTGTATGCTGTGACATTTTCCAGTACTCAGACCATTCCCTGTAGAATTTTTGTTTGATTTTGGCCAGGAAATCAGATTATAGTAACTGTGTGGAAAGGCGGAGTTCACAAGTTGTGGCTTGTTTCGCTAGTTGGTCTGCATGCGGATAGCACGATAATGTACTTTATCAATTTTTCTGAGAATGCATTGTGGTGAATTTCCATAAACAAATATGCCGTAGTCTAAGATGGGACGTATTAATGCTCGATACAGTACTAACAATGTTGTAGTGCCCGCACCCCACCGGATTCTAGAAACAGCTCGTAAGACATTCAAAGCTCTATCAACTTTCGTTACTAGGTACTCGACATGACGTCTCCAAGTAAGCTTACTATCGAGATAAAGTCCTAATAGTTTCCATATGATTTTAGTGGGAATGAGAACGGACCGAGGCGTATCGTGTGTTGAGTAATGGAATTCATTTTCGACAAAATATAACAGCAGCTGTTTTCTCAGCAGAAAAAGTGAGTCCTGTTTGAGCTGTCCATTGCGCGAGGTGTGAAGCTGCCATGTCTAGCCACATACATACATGTCAACCGGAAGCTAGTAGAGGCGGTGTAAATACATACATCATCCGCATATTGAAGCACTCTGATCGTAGGACCAAACATTTTATCCAGATCTGCCATGTAGGCGGCATATAATAAAGGAGTGAGGAAATCACCCTGATGAAGTCTATTCGTGACAATACAAGAGCCATAAATGATATTGTCATGACGACGGAAATACACTGTCCTTGTGATCACAAGAATATTGATCCCAGAAATATATACATTGGGGAGGCCCAAAAGTCTGACTTTGGATACTAGTATAGTAATTATCACACTATCGTAAGCCTTAGAAATATCCGAAAATATAGCAAATTACTCTTTGTTTAAGAAACTCCGTTCTATATCAGTGGTTAATAGGCTTAGGTTGTAAAACGTACTTCTGGCTCTCCGGAATCCGAACTGCGTCGTTGAAAGGACTGCGTGATGTTCCCAAGATCTTTTCAAAAGTCTTAGCGATGCAGAATGGTATTACTATAAGACGATAGGATGATGGATCGTTGGGATCCTTCCCTAGTTTCAGTATTGGAACAAATTTATTTGAGTAGTCCAATGTGTTGGAAAGTCACTTTCCTTCCATATGTCGTTGAAGTGCTGGAGAAGGCTCTCTTTGGCACACCGAGGGAGGTTAGATATCATCATGCAATAGACTTGATCATACCCCGGAGCTGAGTTTGATGATGACTTCAAGACCAATTCTAATTCACGGAATGTGGATGGTGATGTAAGAGGGCACATATAGGACGTCCGCTGATTAGAATATGGCGAATGTAATATTTCGAACGATGTGGTCGGTTGAGCGATCAGTCTTCAATCCAGTCACGGAGAGCTAATACGTGTGGAGACTTCTTCCTCATTTTATTAACTGTTGACCATACCTGCGATAACGGGGTATCATTTGACAACTTTTCACAGTATATTTTCGAAGCCGATTTCTTCCGATTCTTTAGGAAACGTTGAACTTGGGAGTCTGTGTTCTTGTACATGATATAATTGTTCCATATTATTTCACGTTTCAGTAGTTTGAGGGCTTGTTTCCTCTTAGCAATCATATGGGAGCATTCCTGATTCCACCATGGATTAGGCGGTTATTTGTATGATCTCTACGTCTCCTCTGTGGTATCGCTACTGAGGCTGCTTCTAAACTACCCATTTCAAGTGTTCCACCTGGGACTGTCACTGAATCTACTAATGATTTGTTGGCACGAAAACGTTTAGGTTGAAGGCAAATTTGATCACATACATCGGATGGAGAATGCACATTACCTGGTATTAATGGTCGTTGTATAGGTCTGGTGTTACATGTGTTGGTTATTATATTTCCTTGGGGTTGATGAACTTCATTTGACGGTTCCATTGGGGCGGCTGCTTGTTCATACATATGTTCAGGTTGGGCTTCACCATAAAACGTTCGAGGGGCAGAATGCACTGGCTACCCGATATCGGGAGGATCATTCATATTCTTACTTACACTACCTTCTGTTGCACTAAACTGATATAAGCTATGGAGTGAACAAACACTTTCCACTGAACTTAGTTTACACTTGGAGAGGGAGCACGATAAACACGGCAACCCTCTTGGCCAGTTGTAGGCTGTAGACTGAGTTCCAGCTTGTTGACCTTCATGGATAATGATGCTCTTTCTGATAAGTTGGGTTCAATTCATTCGCCGAAGTACTGACATTTCTCAGTCCCCTTGATTTTTCCCGTTCTAGTAGTACCTCTCTGCTGGCTTCCTTGATGTTGGTAAAGAACTCTGTTTTCTCCAACGACACTTGAAGACCCACTTTGGCTGCCTGTACTCTGAGGCTATTGCCTGTATTGTTGCTGTATCCAGCAAATCAGCGCCATGTCGTCAGCAAAAGCCAGGCAATCTACAACCAGCCCTTCCTTCTTATGACCCAGGCATATCCCACTTTCGACACCTATGTTGGTCAGTTCTTTGCGCCATTCTGCCTCAACCGTTTTCAAGGACAGAGTTGAAGAGAAGTGGGCAAAGTCCATCCCTTGCCTCACCTCTGTTTTTGTCTCGTATGTTTCCGAGACATCGCATCTAAATGTAATGTTGCAATGGGTGTTAGTCAACGTTTCTAGAATGAGTCTGGGGGTTTTGTTTCCTAATTCCATTTCCAGGAGAATTTTATTAAGTCATTCTCTATTAACAAGTAAAGTTAGGAAAGTATTGCAACAATCATTCATCACGCTTTCTGCGCACTGTACTCACTGTGGATAACTGGAGTCCAATCCGTTACCCTCCTCGTAACCACTATCAGCTGCATCAAGGTGTCACCCGATGTCATGTGCAATGGGAGGCATGGGACTTGCTGCATTTAATGGAATTAACCTTCAACTACCTCCGTCCTACTGCTTACAACAGTGCTGGAAATCATTTTACGATAAGTTTCAATGGGAAAATAATAGTTCTTCACTTGAAGAAGGCAAAAGAG
The DNA here is from genome assembly GCF_040414725.1 of Anabrus simplex. Taxonomy (NCBI): domain Eukaryota; kingdom Metazoa; phylum Arthropoda; class Insecta; order Orthoptera; family Tettigoniidae; genus Anabrus; species Anabrus simplex. The sequence continues at coordinate 787,095,709 of NC_090265.1, forward strand.
CGATCTAGGTTATTTCAGGTGTCAACTCTTCATTTTCTTGCTGGTTGCTTTACATTTTTCTTCTTCCTTTTTTCTTTCTTTCTTTCTTTTTTGTATAATGTGTTTATTCTTCAGGGTTGGTTATCCCACGGATTTAGCGAGAGACCCCACCTCCACTGCCTCAAGGGCAGTGTCCTGGAGCGTGAGTCTTTGGGTCGGGGATACAACCGGGGAGAAGGACCAGTACCTCGCCCAGACTGCCTTAACTTATATGCTGAATAGGGACGTTGTGGGTGTGATGAGAAGATTGGAAGGGGTAGATAAGGAAGAGGGAAGAAAATGGGCCATGGCCTTAAGTTAGGTACCATCCCGGCATTTTGCCTGTGGGAAACCACGGAAAACCACTACGAGGATGGCTGAGGTAGAAATCGAACCCAGGCACTCGGGATGGCAGCTAATCTTGCTAACCACTACACACAGAGGCGGACGAGTTAAACTTTAATAGAGTTATTTCGCATAAATATAAAAATACAAGGTGGGTGAGACCCAAATGCGTTCAGAAGGTACGTGTATTGTACCACTTCTCACCACATTATCTGGAAAACGCCCACGTGGTCGGCCAAGAAAACAAGATCGCCTTCAAGGAGACATGCGCTATGTTTATCTTGATCCAAACGATGCATTCAGTAGAACCAAGTGCAAAACAGTGGTCCCTGATCCATTGTGGACAAACGCTAAGAAGATGATGAAGAAGTTGATAAAGTTACTACTACTGATACTAAAAGGTATTCATTCATTCCCTGAGGGAGGAGGCGGACCTCTCCTACGATGATGCCGTGTCTCAGGCCGGGAGATTTGTTACGGTGAAGGAGGTGTTCGGAGAAAGTGAGGGGGTGGCGGCCGTGGCCTCTGCTAGGAACTGCCCCGGCATTCGCCTTAGTGCAGGAGAATGGAAAACGACGGAAAACCATTCTCAACACAACAGACGGTTGAGGCCAGCCTGATTTCTAACCCCTCTCCGTCTCCCGAATACAGAGGCGTAGAACCACGGTAGAGCCGTGGCCACTCCTCTTCCTCTTGGTTGGCCGGTCAGAGTGCAGAGCTGTTAGGCCACGGACCAGCCGTGGCCATTTGTGGGCTGAGACCCATGTACATTTATTTCTCCTGTTAATATTTCTTTTAATGTGAATTCATTTCTATGAAGTGTTAAATTAATATTGATCTATAATTTTACTGAAAACAAACGAACTTCAGTTTGGCTCATCTATCATACAACACTATTTTAAATTTCGCCGTAAGTTGCAATATTTGTGAGGCAGCAAAGGTTTCCCACTTTTAATGAAATATTTCCAGGTTTTCGTTAAAAGCAGAAAGAACCGGTTGTGAAACACTTGTACATTAAGAAATATTAAACTCCTCCCCACTACCTTCATCCAAAACGAACGAAAAAGGTCGCAATTCCTGGAACTTCTTGCTAACGTTCAAACAGTGTTCTTTGAGGTTATCTTGAGAAGCGTATGTCACGTATGCTACGATCTAGCTGAAACGCAAAAGACTGACTTTAATGAAAATTGTTGAAGTCGTCAACATCTGCGAGACATGGAAGTGCGATTGGCACAGTCTGTAGTCAGATTATCACGGGGAAGGGAAAAGCTTTAGGCAACACATTTCTGAGTAGCTGCCGGTTTGAGCGATCTGTTACTGCTCTGTTACTAGGCCCGGCGAGAAAGATGACGAAAGACGTTGCATTACTGAAGGGTAAAAAGAAATGTCTAACAACTCGCCTTGGGCGCATCGCCCGTCCCACACTTATATTAATTATAGCCCTGTAAGTATCTTGACCAGCGCAGGCCCCGTTGCCGGTGAAAGTTGTGATAGTGTGTCGAAACCCTCATTGTGTGTGGCATTAGCCGTGTCACTGTGGCCATACAGGCCTCTGGCTTCTCATAAATACTGTCTCAGTACGCTGTCGGTTGGCTCACAACATTACAATACATTTGTCTCCATCTAGGAGGGCCCTAATTGGATTAGGTGGTGGCTTTCCTGCTGGGAGGCTATGGTTCAAATCCCAGTAGATTCCAGGTTGAAGCTTTCACCTGAAAATTCATGACTTCAGAAAGGACATCTTCCCACTCCTCGCGAAAACCAAAACTGAGCCGGATAAATTCCCGACGAGGAACAGACTCACTTCTCGTGCGTTCCGTCTCGGGCGGTCAGTGTAAGTTGAGAGTGTGGAGCGAACACACACTTTAAACTATTTAAGACGGATCAAAATTATTTTGTGTAGAACAGAGTAAATTCTATGAAATATGTTTGAAGAGTTATAGCCAGGACCCAGACGTTTAGGTTTTAACCTAGTTTATCCTGGCTGTTTAATTCACAAATTTCAAGATATGTAAGATAGGGGGCTTGTAGAAATTCAGCAATATTATGGTCAAGGCTAGACATTGATATATATTACTGAATATGTTCTCCACTTACGGGCAAGTTACAATTAATCTGTTATAACCGTAAGATAGTCAATATTTGACTTAAAGACCAAAAAAACGAAAATATCAAAAATGTGTCCTTAATTTCGTACCCCACCAAATTTAAGAAAAGTACAATTGATTTTAATATATTTTTCCTTTTAAACCTAGCCAAACACGTTCCCTATAATAAATTACTTGAATGCCACTGATGAAAAAAATGTTTTCTTGGTATTATTTTATAACATAGTTTTTCAGCGTTATTCTTGGGATGTTAAACGCTTTACTTGCACGTTTGTAACCCACCAACTTCGCTTTCATTGCCTTAATAGGTTTTTTTCATAGCCTCCTTATCCCACTGGTTGCGTTTTTCCATCTGAAAATAATGATAAACATTGTAAATAACAAATAAAGTGAAAAGGGGGGGGGGGGGACAAAATTACGAATATTCCCGGATTTACTATAATGACCAATACAGTAACTCACGCCGACCACCTCACTGTAGCGATTACACGCCAAGAACTGCACCACACATACCCTTGCTCACTCTAGAAATAACAGACTCTTATACGCTTGTGCGCGCGTCTGAACATTACGTACTAACCGTGCAAACTGGAAATCCCTTGGGAGGGGATGAAATTAGGCGCTGGTACATAATTTGACCCTACTACCTTATATTCCTTTCGTTAAACCTAAATGAAGTGTTGACTGAGCTCGATAGCTGCAGTCACTTAAGTGCGGCCAGTATCTAGTATTCGGGAGATAGTAGGTTCGAACCCCACTATCAGCAGCCCTGAGGATGGTTTTTCGTGGTTTCCCCATTTTCACACCAGGCAAATGCTGAGGCAGTACCTTAATTAAGGCCACGGCCGCTTTCTTCCCACTCCTAGCCCCTTCCTGTCCCATCGTCCCATAAGACCTATCTGTGTCGGTGCGACGTAAAGCCCCTAGCAAAAAAAAATTAGAAAATAATAATATTGACACCGAAAGTTCGGTGTGATATCTGGGCTTGTCTCTAGGAGCATAATTTTTCTTTTCTTTCTTAATCTTTTTAGCGAGGGATCCCACCTCTACCGCATCAAGGCCAGAATCCAGGAGCGTGAGACTTTCGGTCAGGGGATCCAACTGACGAGGAGGACTAGTGCCTCTCCCAGGCGGCAGTTAGGTACCATCCCGGCATTTGCCCGCATGAGAAGTGAGAAAGCACGGAAAACCATTTTGAGGATGGCTGAGGTGGGAATCGAACACTTCTTCACTCAGTTGAGCTCCCGAGGCTGAGTTGACACCGTTTCAGCTCTCGTACCACTTTTCAAATTTCGTGGAAAAGCCGGGAATCGAACCTGGGTCTCTGGGGATGACAGCTAATCACGCTAACCACGTAAATTGAATAGACAAACACGAAGTTCTACGTTGACGCACAAAATCCTATATCGGTGTTTGATTTTAATGTTTGTTAAAGAACAAAACGCTCGTTAATGTAAGTGAGGTGTGGAGAGTTATAGTAAAAGGACTACTAGTACATAAGCCTGCCTTCGTCAGTCGAAATTACTATACAATCACAAAGTAATTGGAAACTGTAAATGGACTATTAATATATCTTACGAATGAAAGTTACACTTTCGACTTTTAATATGACATCCGAGTGGGATCAAAACAGGTATTGTATTATTTCCTTACAAATCATATTGAGTGCAGCTGTAGCTCGGAGTTGTATTTTGATGTCTATGGATCTGCGTGTTCTTGAGAAAATTGCATACACTGTCCAAAACAATCACCATAGACCCTCATTCCATATGAGTACTGCGAAGGGTTTTGAATTTAATTCAGGCTTTTGGCACGCATTCTAGTGATCAGAAATTGCATAACACCACCTACACTTCCCTGCCGCCCGCCTCTGTAGCGTAACAATTAGCACTATTAGCTGCCGTCCTCGGGGGCCAGGGTTCAATTCCATGTACTGCCAGAAATTTAGGAACGGAAGGAGGGCTGGTATGTGGTTGAAATGGTACACACAGCTCACCTCCATTCGGGGTGTCCGTGAAAACGGTTTGCACCACCTCGTGATGCGGACACGAGTTTACTTTTTACTTCCCTGCCGACCAACATTCTGATGGTAAAAATATTTTCAACAAACGGGATTCAAACTGTCCAACGACAGGTTCAGACCGTTAACGACTACGGCCACCATGTTCTCTTCTCTATCTTTTGTTTATCGATCGTGATATAGCTCAGAATGTAAAACAAGACTCATTAATTTCATTAAAACCGGGCGAGTTGGCCGTGCGCGGAGAGGCGCGCGGCTGTGAGCTTGCATCCGAGAGATAGGGGGTTCGAATTCCACTGTCGGCAGCCCTGAAGATGGTTTTCCGTGCTTTTCCATTTTCACATCAGGGAAATGCTGGGGCTGTACCTTAATTAAGGCCACGGCCGCTTCCTTCCAACTCCTAGGCCATTCCTATCCCATCGTCGTCATAAGACCTATCTGTGTCGGTGCGACGTAAAGCAAATAGCAAGAAGAAGAAATTTCATTAAAAGGTAGTATTTTACACTGAACAGTTCCATTGCTCTTGTAAGCCATAACTGGTAGGTACCAGTTTTAATCTCAAATATATCTGTAGAAGGCAAAAGAAGCCAGGATGTCGGCAGTTCGACATCATGCTGATATATACTCCAGGTGTATGCGTAAATCTATTCCGGTTTCATTAAGAGATGGCGCCAGTGAACAGTACGCAGCATATGAATTTGACACATACGTCAGTTTGTTCGTCTGAAATTAACCTACCAACACACACATGTTGAGTCCGCCAAAAACTAGCGTCTGTGGTTTATCGTTCAGTGATCATGTCAACGTTTGTGCCTGAAAAAGAACATTTGGGGCACACATTGCTTTTCTTATTTAAGCAAGAGAAAAAATCTGTGGAAAGTCATCGTTTGCTGGTAGAAACATATGGAGGAACACGTTTCATCGATTAGAACATAGGAGACATGGTTTCGACAATTTGAACGTAGTGATTTCAATGTGAAAGACAGTGCGCGCTCTGGTAGACTACAAAAGTACGAAGTGTGTATTAAGAACTCTTGGAGCCCGGCAAATCGTTAATGCACAACGCTATCGCCAGCAAATTATTATTTTAAATCACGTATTGATCGGAAGACGACCGGAATGGGCCAGAATACATGGCTTTGTTACACGACAATGTGCCGTCTCACACAGCAAAACCAGTGAAGGACACCTTGAAATCGCTTGGATGGGACATTCTTCTGCACCCGCCGTACTGCCCCGACCTGGTGCCATCTCTCACCTGTTCCCATCAATGGGGCACGCGCTCGCAGAGCAGCACTTCAGCAATTTCGAGGAAGTTGGAAAATCGCTTAAGGAATGTTTTGCTTCAAAGGACAAGCAGTTTTTATGGCATGGTATTCATAACTTACCTGAAGCATGGGCGCAGTGTGTAGAAGCCGATGGCCAATATTTTGAGTAAACAAAAAATGAATTTTCCTTGAAAAGACGTGTTTTCTTTACCATAAAACCCGGCAAAAGCTTATTTATACACCTGGTAGCTGTCATAATAGCGAATATGCGACAATGACTTCGCTGATAGAAACCTACAGTACTCTTCTGGTCGGTTGATGCAGAGTGAGCCTCGGCCCACAAGTGGTCACGGCTGGTCCGTGGTCCGACAGCTCTGCACTCTGACCGGCCAACCGAGCAGAGGAGTGGTAGCGACAGCTCTAGCGTGGCTATACGCTTCTGCATTCAAGAGACGGGACAGGGCTGGACCTCAAAGGCTGGCCCCAAACTGAGAATGGTTTTCCGTGGTTTTCCATTCTCGTGCCCTAAGGCGAATGCCGGGACAGTTCCTGGTACAGGCCACGGACGCCAACCCCCTCATCTTCTCCGTGCATCTCATTCACCGTAACAAATCTCCCGGCCTGAGAGACGGCATTACCGCCTCCACTTCCATGGGAGGAATGAAAAACCTCTTAGTAGTAGTTTTCTTTAATAAAGTACACAAGTCGTGGTAGTGAGAGGGTCATTGTATTTTCCTTTGTAATATCCACTGTTGAAATGTTCTCGTTTTCTCAATATCGCTGTGAGTGACAGACAGAATTAGGGATGAAATGAAATGGCGTATGGCTTTTAGTGCCGGGATATCCCAGAACGGGTTTGGCTCGCCAGGTGCAGGTCTTTCTATTTGACTCCCGTAGGCAACCTGCGCGTAGTGATGAGGATGAAATGATGATGAAGACAACACATACACCCAGCCCCCGTGCCATTGGAATTAACCAATTAAGGTTAAAATCCTCGACCCGGCCGGGAATCGAACCCGGGACCCTCTGAACCGAAGGCCAGTACGCTGACCGTTCAGCCAACGAGTCGGACAGAATTAGGGATGTTGAAATGTTTCAATCTTTCCTGCGATATTTCCGGAACGTCCTCATGTCGAATCGTCATCCAAGTTCGTATGACAGAAAAGATTAAATCGTATGACCATTATTAAAATATTTCATTTTGTGGAACCCTACTTATTAATTGGTGTTTTCTACAGATATCGCTGATTATTTACAGCGGAGATAGCACAATCTCTACTTGTGAAGCTCTTTGGTACTACACATGCGCATCACATGGTCAAGTAATCAATTAAATGTTCCAGGTGGCTTTGATTATTAATTGCTCCAAGCCAGTGAGAGCAAAAGAACTGTCTTGGCCACCTGGAACTCACCACAATTGGCGGGCATGTACGTCTGGTTAACGAGGCCACCGCACTTCGTTAATTCCAGCACCGTTGAAGTTGGATTGAGTTATTGCAAAAGCAGGGTAGTTTCTCATGAAATGAGAGTAGCGGGACAAAGTCTCTATTAAGATATCGCATATTTTAAGCATAAACATCCAGACGTTGCGAAATTCAATAGCGTGGTAAAAGTTAAGTGATGAAAAAATGAGCTCGCCATAATTGACCTGAAATTTCTCGCATGTTTTAAGTAGCGACCCACCTGCATCATTGAGTGGATTAACAAGAAACTTTCGCGAAGTGCCAGGTAAATATTGGTATACGCTTTATTATTAACAACTGGACGTCAATAGGTAACTACGTCCAAATGTATGTAGCCTATATATCGTCATCAACATCATCATTATAAATAGTTTTCAATCCTCCCCTGAAGGGGGAGGCGGGCCATTCTTAGGGTAATGCCCTCTCTCTGGCTAGGAGATTCGGGCTGTTAGATGGAAAAGTGAAGGGTTGAAGGAGATGGTTCGGAACGGAGTGAATAATAAGTTGGTAGCGAAGTTATTGGGCTCTTGGCTAGGCTTGATTGGATCAATAACTGGAAGCCTTCCACTTTAATGTATTTATTTTTAATTTGGCTGATGAGTTTCGATATGGATGTATGTATGAATTAACAATTGAAAGGGTGAGTTCATGTGGATATATAAGAAAATGAATGAATGAATGAATGAATGAACTCAAGAAAGGGGTGATAGGAGGATGTATGATTGAATGAATTATTAGAGGAGGATATGCATGGTGGGATGATTCCTCCAAATGCGCTGTTATTTAATGCATTGTAATACTATGGTGATGATCCTTCCAACATTTTCAAAAAACAACTTATATAATAAGGATTAAACCAGGGTTTCTAAACGATGGAGTAGAAAGTAGATACGCAAACCAGAGTATAAATTTAGTGCCTGGTAGGCTGAAGCTTGGAGGTGACTTAAAACAAATGGACGATGATAGGGGAAAATGTTGATGAGCTAAAGGGTGGTTAAGCTTATTATATCTTCAATGGTGGGTGGTGGGTAAAGAGAGTCTGTTGTGGGTGTGGAGATCTCTAGTATCCTAAGTGGAACCCGGTCGATCCATTGGTGGTGCAGAACGAGCTTTGCATTTTCTTCAGTAGGTAGCGTGAGCCTGGCCATAAGTGTGGCATAGAAGTGGTGCCTGAATATTTGGACAGCTAGATCTGGAGTGTGCAGACGTGCACATTAATGGTGTCCCGACGTAAACAATCAACACTGCCCCACTCCAGTACTGAAAAGAAGGGAAGAGAGTGAAGGGGTAGTGCTGAAAGCCAATCCAGTACAAAACATGGGGGAAGGGAGTGGAGGGGTAGTGTCGAAGGCACAATGACTCACCTTCTCGCTTAACGCATTGCTGCATGGACTGCATGCAGACAGCCCGCTACAAGACTTCGTTGTGATCGAAATGGGCACAGTGGCGGATGTATTGAAGTACAGCATTAGGTTACCTACTCGTCCGGCCCCGCGGTGTACGGGGCAACGCGTCCGGCTGCCCCGGGTTCGATTCCCGGCCGGGTCAGGGAGTTTTAATTGTAAATGATTATATCTCTGGCCTGGGGACTGCGCGTTTGTGTCGTCCTTAACGTTTCTCACATTCAACACTCAAAACTTCCTCAATTCCAATTACATGCAGGTTCATATATTGTGCAAGTAGGGGCAAAATAACTCTATAGGTCAATGCCCCGAGCAAATAGCATTTTAACATAAAAAAATTAAAAAGTAGCCTACTCTGTTAATTGAAGTATTAAGAGGTAAAGGAGGTTTTTAACCGAAACGTATTTTATACTAGTTAGGAATATTTTGTAGCTGCGTTATATCGGGTCTACTAATCCTTCTTCACCTCGTTCTTGCCAAAGTTCTATCAATCTCCAAACTGTCTTAAGACTGTATGGTATTGCTTGTGCTATTGCTTGGGGGACCATCTGAGCCTCCCACATGCCAATAATACGGCCTCGATTCGCCTGTGATAGGATAGGAGCCATCATATTACAATGTTACAGTATAACGCCGGAATACACACATTGTGTATTCAGCACTACCTGTTCACTCCCTTCCCCTACTTTTCAGTACTGGCGTGACCTTCAACGCTTCCCTTTACTCTCTCCTCTCCTTTTCAGTACTGGAGTGGGGCGGTGTTGATTGTTTATGTCGAGACACCATTAATGTGCGTGCGTGTACATGGCTGCAGTGCCCGCAGTATGGGCGCTCTGCGTGGCAGTGATTGGTGCCATGCCTGTTTTATTGCAAGTAGAATTCATTTCGTAGGGGTTGAGGTGGTGGAGCATGCTATGGTTCCACACAAAGTGGCGCCGATAGACCCCTTCTGATAGCATGTAGCCTATACACAATTGAAGGGTAGGCGTAGGAACCACGTTCGAAGATCTCATCGGGGTAGAACACGTCGCATGGGTGTTGAGTCGTAAGATGCAAGCTTAATAAGTAGAACGTAGGTTTCAATAGAATTGTTTTTTGCCTAGGCTCTCCTATCGCGAATTTTGGCAAAATATAGTGTTTCCATCCAATCTTCATCAATTACATCTTCGTGAGTGGTTTTGATTATATCAATCAATCAATCAATCAATCAATCAATCAATCAATCAATCAATCAATCAATCAATCAATCAATGATCTACATGTAGCGCTGTCGTCCAGGTGACAGATTCCCTATCAGTGGTTTATGTAACTTTTTATTAAATGTTTGCAAAGAATTTAAAATCCGCGTCCGTAGCGTAACGTTTAGTGTTATTAGCTGCCGTCATCGGGCGTCCGCGTTCGATTCCCGTTACTGCCAGAATTCTAAGAATGGCAGGAGGGCTGGTATGTGGTTAAAATGGTACATGCAACTCACATCCATTTGAGGTGTGCCGGAAAAGAGATGCACAATCTCGCCGCGGGATGAGGACACGAGTTTAGTTTTTAAAGAACTTGAAAATTAATCGAAAATTTCTCTTGTAAATTTTTTCCACTCCTTTACTCCTCAACCTATAAGTGAATATTTGCCCCAATTTGTCCTCTTGAATTCCAACTTTATCTGCATATTGTAATCTTTCATATTTTTAAAAATTATTCAAGCTTAATCGTATACTTGTGTCATTTCACGCCATCTCTCTACTGACAGCTTAGTCGAGCAGCTCGTTTCCTTTTACCCAAGTCTTTCCAGCCCAAAGTTTGCAACATTTTTGTCACGCTATTCTTTTGGCGGGAATCACCCAGAACAAATCGTGCTGCTTTGCTTTGGATCTTTTCCAGGTCTCGTTCATGTTGCTGAGTTATCTGAATCAAAATTGTCAAAGATGAACGTAAACTTTGATAGAGTTATAAAGTAGAGACCAAGAGACTTGTTGTGAAATATTAGGCCATAAACGTGAATTTTTAACAGAGAGGCTATTGTTATTCGGCTTATTAAAGCATAAAATTAGGGCCAGAAACCATCATACTGATGTGGGTAAGATTTCCTTCGTAACAGGACCACAAGGGATTGGAATAAATTACGTGAAGCAGTCTTTGAAAGATTCCCTTCCGGCATAAAATCGTTTAAGAAGATCATCAGTGCTAGTGTAAAGTGAAATGTAAATGCTGTAAACGACGGATACTGAATTTGTGATTTGCTGCTGGGTTTAGAACGTTAAACTAGTAGTATCCCTTGTAACACGTTCTCTCCGTGGAATTGGTTGTTGTACTCTTGTTGTATTTGTTGTTGTTGGTTTATGATGTTATTAAAGTTACTTTATTTTCACTTGTAATATTAAGCTAGTAGTAACCTCGGCCTATAGTATTTTATGCCGTAGTGTTAAGTACTGTAAATAATTAAGTTGTGTATGAATTTGAATACAATGATGCTGGATTTAGAATGTTGTACTAGTGGTATTTCTCGTAATTTTTTCCACGGTATTGTTTGTACTCTTGCTGTAGTTATTGGGTAGTTATGTTTCTTTCTTTTTTTGCTATTTGCTTTAACTTACGTCGCACCGACACAGATAGGTCTTATGGCGACGATGGGGCAGGAAAGGCCTAGGAATGGGAAGGAAGCGGCCATGGCCTTAATTAAGGTACAGCCCCAGCATTTGCCTGGTGTGTAAATGGGAAACCACGGAAAACCATCTTCAGGGCTGCCGACAGTTGGATTCGAACCCACTATCTCCCGGATGCGAGCTCACAGCTGCGCGCTCCTAACCGCACGGCCAACTCGCCCGGAAAGTTATGTTCCAACTTTGCTTTAATATCAGTTGTAGGGCTAACGTTAAGTTAGTAGTAGGTTCAACCTATAATATTGTAAGCCGTAGTGTTAAGTACTGGAAATACTTCAGTTTTGTGTGAATTTGTATATGATGAGGTTGGATTTAGAAAGTTAAACTAGTAGTAATTCTTTCCATGGAAGTGCTTGTTGTACTCTTGCTGCTGTTGTTGTTGTTGGGTAATTATGTTATCATTGCCGCCGGGATATTTCCCATTTGCGACGTATTTCTTAACAATAATAAGAGGAAGAAGAAGAAATTATTGCAGTGTTGGAGTGATATAATGCGTCCGCCGGGACTCGTGGCCCCTCCCCGTGGCTACATGTCCTACCGCAACTCGCAGAGTGAGCCAACACAGGCGGAGTGCGTGAGAGTGTGACTTACTTCACCTCGTCACGTGACAGGTGCGCCCGCGCTAGGTATTTAGAGCAAATTCTTGAGCCGTGATCTGTGCGATCGCGTTATTGTAACTGAGAGATATGAACGCTCTGTGTTTCGGCCACCTGTTCTTACCTGCTCCTTATCCACCAGAAAAATGTAGACAAACTTTATTGCCATACTACATTTAGATCTATACGGACGGATCTAAAACCACGAACACATTGGGTTACACATATTACTGCCCGTTTCACAATTTTCGGCAACGTTTACCTAGACTCGAGGAGAAGTACGTACAGGGTGGCTCACCTAAGTTTTACACCTCGGATATCTTCTCACCAGTTCTAGATAGTGATAGGTGGGTAACAATAGCGCCGATTAGGAATGAAAATGGAGTGGGGGGGGGGGAAGAAAATGTAGAGACAGCTAAAAATACCCGGCTTTGTGGGATTTAGTGGGTAGTGGGCGGGAGGGCTATGTGCATAAAATATGATTTATAAAAGCTAAAAGTATTAATTTTTTGAAGCTCTTTGAGCGAATTTCGACAGAAAGTTACCAAATTAAGTGTGGTAATAACAAAGTAGTTTTTGAGATTTTGATTCAATACTATACAATAGCATTTTCACCAAAGGAACAATAGTTACACATATATTACAATTAAATAGATGTACGTCCGCCTCTGTGGTGTAGTGGTTAGCGTGATTAGCTGCCAACCCCGGAGGTCTGGGTTCGATTCTCAGCTCAACCACGAAATTTGAAAAGTGGTACGAGGGCTGGAACGGGGTTCACTCAGCCTCGGGATATCAACTGAGTGGAGTTGGGATCGATTCCCACCTCAGCCATCCTCGAAGTGGCTTTCTGTGGTTTCCCACTTCCCCTCCAAGCAAACGTCGGCCGCTTCATTCCATCTTCCTTGTCTGTCCCACCCAATCTTCCCATCCCTCCACAAGGCCCCTGTTCAGCATAGTAGGTGAGGCCGCCTGAGTTAGGTACTGGTCACCTCCCCAGTTGTATCCCCCAACCCAAAGTCTGAAGCTCCAGGACACTGCCCTTGACGCGGTAGACGTGGGATCCCTCGCCGAGTCCGAGGCAGAAATAGATGTACGGCGTGTTTATACAATTAAAAATCACTTAGTATTTGACGATACACTAAGAAACTAAAAGAAACTAACAGACGAATGCACGCGGCAAGCGGGTGAATCATACCTCAGTCTCCGTAACCTTGGTGACATTATATCCTTGCTACTCTTCCTCACACCACATCCAAAGTCTCCGCTACTTTCTGTGGCTCTATACAAATCCGTTAGTCGCGACGAACCACATTTTATGCGTATTTCCGCTAATAATTTTGTTAATAATTTTTAAAGAATATAAAGGAAATAATTAGCTGTTCAGGCAACAGTGCTTGTGCAAATTGCTTGTTTTAATAATTCGTAGTTTCAGCCAGCAAAAATGGAATAAAAATATATTTTTTCTACACAAACATTGAATAATAATAATAATAATAATAATAATAATAATAATAATAATAATAATAATAATAATAATGGCTTTACGCCCCACTATCTACTTTTACGGTTTTCGGAGATGCCGAGGTGCCGGAATTTAGGCCAGCAGTAATTCTTTTACATTCCACAGACAGGAGGCTGACGTATTTGAGCACCTTGCAATACCACTGGACCGAGCCAAGTTGGGGTCAGAAGACCAGCGCCTGAACCGTCTGAGCCACTCAGCCCGGCAGGCATTACACAGATCAGAATCGTATTTACAAAAGTTCATAAGCAGTTAACTTATTTGATTTATTATAGGAAAACAGTGGCTTAAAATCAATTCACCTCACGTTCCTCATTGTCACCTGACGTTCGGAGCGTCGATATCAAGAAGAAAGGTAAGGAGAGTATACGCGAACCACAGGTTTCCTCTCAGTTGTGAAGGACCACCAGTTTTTATTTTCTGAATTCTTTTATTCTCTCGGTGGAAAGCTGAACACATGTTTTTAAAAACTTTCTTCAGTTCCTGGACATTGCAGTCATATTTTTCAGGGGGCAGTTTTAACTTATGCTTTCTTTGCTACTGTTTTCATAATCACTCAATGTTACATTCCGCAATTCCAGAGCATTGTGATAACCCTCAATTAAATTCACAGTGTTTTCAATAGGCCACTTTATCTTGTCGCACGGAAATTGTAGCACCGATCCACACTCTGTCGGATTCCCGGGGACACTGTTCGACAAGCATATTTTTGCGGCATGCGGCACCAGAGAGTGTTCGACAGATGGCAACATGTCTCATGCCACACAGCCGCACGCTACATGTCGTGCCGTGTTTCTTCAATTGAAAGTCGACTGCAGCATGCTTTACTGTCGCATGCTCCATGTCGCCCAAATGTTGCCTCAGTGGAATCCCGCCTTAACAATAAGAGACACATAAAAAGAACCTCGAATGTGTCCGAGCGCTTTAATAAGCAATCAACAGCGATACGAGGTTGACTTAAGAAAACAATGCAACGCCGGGCTGAGTGGGTCAGATGGTCAAGGCGCTGGCTTTCTGAACCCAACTTGGCAGGTTCGATCCTGGCTCAGTCCAGTAGTATTTGAAGGTGCTCAAATAGCCTACGCCAGTCTCGTGCCAGTAGATTTGCTGGCACGTAAAATAGCTCCTTCGGGACAAACTTCCGGCATGTCTCCGAAAACAGTAAAAGTAGTTAGTGGGAGGTAAAGACAATGACATTATTATTATTATTATTAGTATTATTGTTGTTATTGCAAAAATAGAAGTGTAACCATTTCTGATGCTTGTAGTGTTGGTCGTAGGCGGCCACACTCAATGATCTTGACAGTAGAGGGGCTTATTTCTCAAAGCCACCAAATCCATAAGGAAGGTATTATTATTATTATTATTATTATTATTATTATTATTATTATTATCAACTTCTACGAAATGGACAACCATCAAATCCATGTCGGCTTCAGAATAATGGAATTGAGAGGGATTATGAGCAGGAGACAGATACACTCACTAAACCTTTTACTTTATCTGAGCTGAACAGAGCAATAAATCAGTGTAAGAATGGTAAGGCTGCCGGCCTAGATGAAATATGTGTTGAGCAAATTAAGCAATTTGGACCTGTTGCTAAACAATTGTTACTAGAACTGTACAACAATTGTATAAACACCTGCAAATTACCACGTGTGTGGAGGAAATCCAGAGTAATCGCAATTCTCAAACCAGGAAAAGACCCAAATGATCCAAAAAATGACAGACCTATCTCACTGTTGTGTCATCTGTACAAGATCTTAGAACGGATGATCCTGGAAAGACTTACTGTGATCATTGAACCACTTCTTATTCCAGAGCAAGCAGGATTCTGTAAAGGAAAATGTTGTACTTCACAGGTCCTCCATCTGACACAGTATATCGAAGATGGATATGAAAATCATAAAATCACAGGGGTGGCTTTTATCGACTTATCTGTTGCATATGATACAGTTAATCATCGTATACTGTTGCGCAAATTATACAACATGATAAAAGATTACAAGATGACTCAAGTAATTTGTAATCTTCTCCAAAATCGTAGGTTCTTCGTTGAATTTCAGGATCAGAAATGTCGATGGAGGAAACAAAAGAATGGTCTGCCACAAGGCAGTGTTCTCGCTCCTATGCTCTTAAATATCTATACGAATGACCAACCTCTTCCAGTTGGCACCAGAAGCTTCATATATGCGGATGATCGAGCTATTGCTACTCAAGCAAACTGCTTTGAGGCTGTAGAAGAAAAGTTATCAGAGGCTCTTTCTGAACTATCCTACTACTACAGAGGAAATCAATTGAAGCCTAGCCCATCTAAAACTCAGGTATGTGCCTTCCATTTAAAGAACAGACAGGCGTCAAGGAAATTGCAGGTAGTATGGGAAGATACTCAACTAGATCACTGCCCAACACCTAAATATCTAGGTGTAACATTGGATCGTGTTCTCACCTACAAACAACACTGCATGAACATCAAGCAGAAAGTGTCGGCTAGAAACAACATCCTTCGCAAGTTGTCTGGAACCAATTGGGGTACACATCCAAAGACGTGGAGAACTACAGCCCTGGCTCTGTGTTACTCCGCTGCAGAGTACGCTTGCCCTGTTTGGTACAGATCAAGTCGTGCTAAACAAATTGACACTTCTCTAAATGAAACGTCGACTCATTACTGGCTGCTTGAGACCAACTCCACGAGATAGAATCTACTGTTTGGCTGGAATCGCCCCACCAGATATAAGAAGAGAAGTTGCATCCATGAATGAGAGAACTAAAGCACTTGCCTCATGTGCACACCCATTGAAAGGATATGAACCTGCCCACCGAAGATTGAGGTCTAGGAGGAGTTTTCTGAATACAACCGAAGATTTAAACGAATCTGCTCAATCCACAAGGTTGAGATTATGGAGAACTAGAAATCCTCAACTTGCTGATTGGATGCTACCAATTGAACATCTCCCCCCAGGACACGAGCAACATTGGTCTACGTGGAAATCGTTGAACAGGCTTCGCACTGGGGTTGGTAGATCAAGAACCAATATGGTAAAGTGGGGCTTTCCTGGCACATCCAGGCAATGCGAATGTGGTGAAGACCAAACCACAGCCCATTTCATGAACTGTAGTAAGTGTCCTTTAAGTTGCATAATAGAGGACTTGATGGCTGCAACACCTAATGCCCGAGATTTGGCAAAATTCTGGGCAGACACTATTTGATATGTATGTCATTATGTTCCATTATGCTATGTAAAATGTATGCTTCTGATACGAATACATAAATTATTATTATTATTATTATTATTATTATTATTATTATTATTATTATTATTATTATTATTATTATTATTTGCGATGAGGCCTGCTAGGCACTTAATGTAAATTCAATAAATTCAACCTTCCTTGTTGTTTCCTCTTCGGTTCTTTCCAGTATTCTTTCATCATTGCACTATGTTTTCTACTTCTCTCCTCAGACCACTTTACCGGGTTTCCTTTTCTTTCTTCCTTGGAATCCTTCCATTCTTAAAAAAATATTTTTTTTAAATCTCCTATAGTTCCACTTATCTTATTCTTTCCTTTCTAAATCTTTCTTCATCTCTTGTATCCAGTTCATTGTTGACTGTGTTTTTCTGTTATCATCCATTCTATAGATATGTCCAAAAAATAGCAATCTCCTTTTTTTTCTTATTGTTTCTATTATTTTTTCTAATTTCTGCAATATTTCCTCATTAATTCTCATTTTTAACTGTACTATTGTTTTCATTGGTCCTGAGAATTTTCTCGTGATTCTCCTTTCTAGTATTTCCAGTTTATCTAAACTATAGTTCTAAACTAAACATTCATTTACTTACATTTTACTTTCACCACAATATTCTAGTACTTTATTTTTAGATAAGTATTTCCTGTTGTAAAAATTCTTAGTGATGCTATACGCTCTTTCCACCTTTATTCTAAAGCAGATTTTTCCTCGTCTTACATGTGTGGCAAAGTTAGGGCTCACGGCTTTCTCTTACACGTAAACATTTTCAATAATAACACATAAAGAGGTAAACATAAAAATAATAAAAGCCAGATGTAGTAATTCTACAAATAAAACCACTGGTGATGCAATATAAATAGGCTTCAAATAAACTTAAATGCTTAATTCTGTACATATAATGTTATTTAAATACTTGTACCTAACAGTCGAGTGAAATGAATGTGCAATAATGTTCTTATGATAGGTAGCAGGAGCTAAACTACAGTCGTGTGCTTTACGTATTAATTACCAAACAGCATGATGGAAGTATAAACAATTAAGATTGGGTAACAATTTAGAAAGACAATAAGAGTCACACGTTTTGGTGTCAGGCCATCCTGGCTTGTACGATGAGCACTCTGCAACAAAATACATCGCTGCTTCATATGCAATGACGGATCTCGGATAACTGCTTCAGACCTCAAAACGGTCTACGAAGGATACTCATTCGTTGTGTTTATTAATAATTCAGAATTTTTGAATAAGGGATTTACGTTAGCACTACTACTACTACTACTACTACTACTACTACTACTACTACTACTAAAATGTTTTCATTCCTTCCCTGAGGGCTTAGGCGGGCCACATAGACGGTGGCGCCGTTTCTTAGGCCGTGAGATTTGTTACGGTCAAAGAGATGGTCGGAGTTGGTTAGGGGGGTGGCAGCCGTGGCCTATACTAGGAGCTGTCCCGGCATTCGCCTTTCATCCCTATCATGAACCGCAGGTAGCCTACGGGCGTCAAACAAGAACACCTGCATCAGGCGAGCCGAACTTGTCCTTGGGCACTCCTGGCACTAAAAGCCATACGCCATTTTCCTCCTGATCCATACAGAATCCTCTCAGTTATATCATCACATTCTTCTTCTTCTTCTTCTTCCTCTTTTTTTTCTGTTTACCCTCCAGGGTTGGTTTTCCCTCGGACTCAGCGAGGGATCCCACCTCTACCGTCTCAAGGACAGTGTCCTGGAGCTTCAGACTGTGGGTCGGGGATACAACTGAGGAGGATGATCAGTACCTCGCCCAGGCGGCCTCACCTGCTATGCTGAACAGCGGCCTGCGGGGGGGATGGGAACATTGGAAGGGACAGACAAGGAAGAGTGAAGGAAGCGGCCGTGGCCTTAAGTTAGGTACCATCCAGGTATTTGCCTGGAGGAGAAGTGGGAAACCACGGCAAACCACGTCCAGGATGGCAGAGATGGGAATCGAACCCACCTCTACTCAGTTGACCTCTTAAGGCTGAGTGGACCCACTTCCAGCCATCGTACTGCTTTTCAAATCACACAAATCAGCTTAATCACACTAACCAATACACCAAAAAGGCGGACGCACAATTAACTTATTTACATAATTCTTTCTGTATGTTGGTTCAATATCCTCAGGCACTTTTTGATTTTTGAAAAATGACCACACCGAATGTAGTTATAAGGGCTTAAGTGAAACTCTGCATTGACTCGCATTAGCGCTCGTAGTGGTAGAATAAGGATAACTGTAATCTGATCGACCAGATGACGACGATTAAGAAAAAGGTTGTAATTTTTAGGAATAAATAAAGAATATATTCTCATATTTTATTATTTATTTTATTTACCTAAAATTCACAGCTCATATCCGCAGATATTCTCAACATAGAGCTGCTTGCCTGAAGGACTAGAACTGTGGTTTCTGGCAATGAAACCCTAAATAATTCCATCTAAAAACATGAATTTAACTGCAGTCATCATGACAATGACTGTATTTAAATATAGGCCCTATTCTCTCTCTCTCTTATCTTTTCCTCAATTCTGAGGGTCGTTATCCCCGAAGAGGTTCTTGTTCAGTTGTCTCCACCTCTTGCAGTCCTCGGCCAGACGTGCTGCATCAGATATGTTCAACCCAGTTGTACTCTTCATAATGTTTGACCATCGAGTGGGAACGGGAACTCACCCACGATCTTTCTTGACGAGAACATTTCCAACAATGACTGCTGTGGGTGGGGGCGGTAGAATAACACCCGTGGTATCCGTCGCACAGTGGTGGCGATAAGGACCTCGCAGTGCTGGGGTGCCCATGGCTTGTAAGGGGCCCATGACTGTTTCTTAATTTAGTAGCTGAAGAGTAATTTTACATGTTAAAAAAGCTACAGCACACAACACAGTCCTATTTGTATTACAGAGGGTTATTACAAACTTAGCCGTGAGGTTCAGCCCTGTCCCGTCTCCCGAATGCAGAGGCGTAGAGCCACGGTAGAGCCGTGACTACCCTCCTCTGCTCGGTTGGCCGGTCAGAATGCAGAGCTGTTGGACCACGGACCAGCCGTGACCACTTGTGGGCCGAGACCCACTCTGCATTTACCGAACTTGAGACATCAATCAATCAATCAATCAATCAATCAATCAATCAATCAATCAATCAATCAATCAATCAATCAATCAATCAATCAATCAATCAATCAATCAATCAATCAATCAATCAATCAATCAATCAATCAATCAATCAATCAATCAATCAATCAAAATGGTCATTTCATTCCCACTCCTCGGACGAGGGGCGGGCGGGCCGTCAGCTAAACGAGTAGCTCTTTGGCCATAGTTAAAGGAGAAAAATCTGAGGAAAAACTGTAAAAATATGTGATGGTATGTGTTGTACATATCGTCAAAGGGAAGAAAATTATTGAACTGGCGCAGGGAAAACGCGACAACAAGCCGGGACCCAGGGAGGACCCGAAAACCACCCCGCCAAGCAGACCCCCACAAACATCAGAGGAAAACAGACGAGAAGTTTATGGACGTATCTCGGGCGCGCAAGTCGGAAAAGATATGTTATTATTACAGAGAGTTACAAAAATTTACATATGATGAGCTGGTATTATGGGTGGGTGTGGTGTGAAGTTAGAGTAAGGACTGAGGAAGTGTTGGGACAGGAGGTAGTAAAGAGTGGTGGTTATATTGGTGATGGAGGTGGCAAGTATTCGGAGAGGGGAGGGGCTGGAGAAAGAAGTTGGGTTGTGGAGCGAAGAGGTAAATAGCTTGCGGGGGTGGGGTGGGTGGCGGGGCAGGTGTGCGACTATGAGTAGGTGTATGAGAAGAGGAGCGGGCAATACGAGGGGTGGGGGGAGCCAGAGTGCTCCACACGGTATGTTCTTCTACGGAGACTGACGCCTGTGGTGATCAGGTGTTCACCATCGGCTTCAGATGAGAATTGGAGACGGATCATAAATGTTGGGCCATGAGCGTTAAAGATGCGAATCGCACGTCGATCTGGGACGCCTGCCTGTTGAAGTTCCTTCAGGATGTCCTGATCGGTAATCGTAAGGTCAATCCCACGGATGGCACAGCTCGGTAGCGGACGTTGCCGTGGGTCCTTGGTAAACTGGTTGATTTGTTGAGGTGGCATCCGTGGGGTTAACAGGAGGTTGCTACGGACAGGGTGGGGTATCGGGGAGGGAGATGGTGGGGGCGGATAATATAGGAGAAGGATGGCTAATCGTGGGAGTAAGGTTAGAAGTACACGAAGAAGTCTGGGCAGAAGTGGTGAGGGTAGTAAGAGTGGTAGTAGTTGTTGTTGTAGACGTAAGGATGGTAGGGGGCAGTGGAGACTGCTGGGGTGTGCAAGATGAATGGACGTTAACAGTGCGAAGAGGGTTAGGAGAATGGAGCGTTTGCTGAATGAGAGACTCAGGAGTAGGAACCACTTGATGAAGTCTTGCGTTGATGGTCACGCCGCTGGTGATGAGGGTTTTAACTGCATCGGGATCGAAGAGATAGACCAGGACTCCCGTTGATGGTGGAGCAGCAGCAGTGGGTCCATCCCGGAGCCGGAGAATATCGTGAATGGGAACGTCGGACAGTGCAAGTTCGTAGCGGATGAAGGAATCTGAGAGAGCGGTGTCCACGCCCTTGATGAGACAGGTGTACATTATGAGAACAGGGAGGCGACAGCCAACGAGGCGTCTGCCTCTTGATTTATTCTTGGGCCTACTGAGTGTGCGATGAGAAGAGGGCCACCCAGCCGAAAAAAATAGGAGGCGGGACGTTGGTTTGGTGGATGTGAGACATCACTACAAGCCTCCTATGTAGGAAAATGCAGTGACGGAGCACTAGAGGAAGTATGTATCTCCACTTGTATGAATGTCTGACTTTGGCTTTTACATCAAAAATAATATTCCCAAAAGGAAGCCATAATTTAATTTCATCGATTACAAATGTTAAACACGTTCAAGCTCTTTAGGCTTTTTCAATCGTGAAATTACCAGCGTTTCGCCCCAGTGTAGCAATGGGCTCATGAGTTGGATTGCTACACCTTTCCAAGACGCTGGCGGCCAGCGTGTCCTTCCGATACTACTACTACTAAATATTTTCATTCCTCCCATGAAGGGAGAGGTGGGCCTCTTGGAGGGTCACGCCATCTCTCAGGTCAGGAGATTTGTACCGCAGAAGGTGATGTGCGGTGAAGGTGAGAGGGTTGTCGGCCGTGGCCTATACTACGAACAATCCCAGCATTCGCCTTAGTGCGGGAGAATGGAAAACCACGGAAAATTATTCTCAGTATAGCCGGCGATGGGAACAGTCCCTCTCCGTCTCCCGAATACAGATACATAGAGTCTCGGTAGAGCTGTGGCCACCCCTCCTCTGCTAGGTTGGCCGGTCAGAGTGTAGAGCTGTCGGACCACGGACCAGCCGTGGCCGCTTGTGGGCCGAGACCCACTCTGGATCTACCGACCTTGAGACATCACTTCCTATGTAGGACAACGCGGTGACGATGCACTAGGGGAAATATGTCCCCTCCACTTGTATATAAGCTTGTCTTTGGCCTTGTTGTCTCTGCCCCCTCCCCCCCCCCCCCTTGTAATTCTTCCCGTCACCCTAGTTTGAGAACCAGTGTTCTACCTCTGCAGCAATGCAGTGCAGTCATACTGAAAACTGAAGGAGTGTGCGAAAGTTGTTCTGGAAATAACGTTCATTTCACTGGGTCCTCCTTAGCGAAGACCATCCAAATGTTCTGTAAGGGCGTCAGAAATGTGGAAAGTAGGTCGTATGTCGCACGTCACGAGATGAATTACCGCGTACGTTCGTCCTTCACGTGGATGATGATAGTCATGGTGAGAGCGGTTCACATTCCTGTGTAATTGAACTCGGTACATCTTGGTGATCACACTCGTGGGTTGCGATATGCAATTACCTAAGTCTTTTTACATAACACACGTACGGTAAGGAATTTAAAACTAAGGCGGGAGGAAACAGATCCCATTAAACCTGTTCCATGACCCCCGTGACCCCATCAATTCCATGAGCAAAAGAATAGCGGAGCAGAGATTGGAAAATAACGGGTGCAGTTCTGGCCTAAATATTGAAGCGTAGTACCTACAGTGCTGTCAAATATCGCAGCAACACTGGTGACTTTGAAAACAGACAAAGTAGCTTCCTGATAAAGAAAGTATTAGTGGTGTACGTTGAAAGAAAATATATCTCAAGGGAACAGTCTGGGTTTCTTACTTAAAATTAGTTTTATGTCGCACCGACACAGATAGGTCTTATGGCGATGATGGGATAGGAAAGGCAAAAGGCCAACATTTGCCCGGTGTGAAAATGGGAAACAGCGGTAAACCATCTTCAGGGCTTCCGACAGTCTGGTTGGAATCCACTATCTCCCGAAAACTGAAAACTGGCCACACTTAGTTGACTGCAGCTATCGAAATAGGTACGAGAAGAATATACAAAACGATAGAACACATCGTAAGACACCCAAGGCTTGTTCAGTTGGGTTTCGAAGAAAGTGTCGGCGGTAAGAACAGTAGGGGCAGACCAAGGTTTGAATATGACAAGCAGATTAGAGCGGATGTAGGATATCTTTTTTGCTAGTTGCTTTACGTCGCACCGACACAGATAGGTCTTATGGCGACGATGGGACGGGAAAGGGCTAGGAGTGGGAAGGAAGCGGCCGTGGCCTTAATTAAGGTACAGCCCCAGCATTTGCCTGGTGTGAAAATGGAAAACCATCTTCAGGGCTGCCGACAGTGGGATTCGAACCTACTATCTCCCAAATACTGGAAACTGGCCGCACTTAAGCGACTGCAGCTATCGAGCTCGGTGATGTATGATGTAGTAGTTACGTAGAAATGAAAAGATTGGCACAGGATAGGGTGGCATGAAGGACTGTATCAAACCAGTCTATGGACCGATGACTCAAAAAACAACAATTCCATAACATAAGAGTTGTCAACATTACTTAAGAATGTTCCCATTTAACTCATAGGTTCATTGTTGATACAGATGGAGTCTTCAATTTTAGCAACTTTAGAAGACATTCCCTTTGAACTTGTAAGACTAGCTGAGTTATATAACCAAATATTATAAATAAATCTCCTGGTGAGTTCGACTTATGTTCGATACTTGTGCTCTAGAGCAGTGTTCAAACTAGTGCGTGGATTTACAACACCGATTGCTTAACGAAATATTTATTGACGTGGACATGAGTTCAACTTACACCAAGGTAACCCAGTTTAAATGTTTCATCACGCAGTTGAGAGGTTTAGGCTGAGCTAATTTACTGCACTAAGCAGCTCCTTCATTGGCATTAAATTTATAATACTGGGTGTCACAGACCGATCAAAATATGGCTTTATTCGTTCACATAGGGAACTAAAACTGAAATAGAGTTAGAAATAGAGGGCTTGTGGTACCTGAGTGATAGCGTCATTGAATGTTTACTGAGGGGGCCGCTGTTCCTACCTCCTGTAATGTACATGAGATTAAGATCATGGTGATGATGTTGATGATAATACATACATATTCATTGCAGACTGTTGTGACTTTCAGCGTTTTGTCTGCAGGCCTCTGTGAGTTTAATAAGCGGCTCCACAATACCCTATTCGTTTTTTTTGTTTGCTGGTGGCTTTACATCCAACCGACACAGATATGTCTTATGACGACGATGGGATAGGAAAGGGCTAGGAGTTGGAAGGAAGCGGCTGTGGCCTTAATTAAGGTACAGCCCCAGCATTTGCCTGGTGTGAAAATGGGAAACCATGGAAAACCATCTTCAGGGATGCCGACAGTGGGATTCAAACCCACTATCTCCCGAATACAAGCTCACTGCTGCGCGCTTCTAACCGCACGGTCAACTTGCCCGGTCCCCTATTTGTAACTAGTTCTGTGATATCGTTTAGTACTATACCTCTTATCTTTAATCATTCGCAACGTACTGTCTAACCAAAAGAGAATATCTATCTTGTCGCAGAAATCGTCTCTCTTCACATAAGAAGGGAAGTAGCAGCGGAAATTGAACTTCGGAAGCAATCAACTTATCCACGTCATCCCCTTCATGGCCAAAAATAAAACCAGCCCGTTAGACTCAGATCAAGATCAAGAGTTTTTTAAGAATAACCATACCAATTGTTGATACGCCAGAAAAACGAAGGCGTGGCAAGAGCAAGTACATGAACCATCCCTGAGTTTAAAGGAAGAACCTTCTGCAGGTTATCGCCTTCCATGTCCCGTCTGGAAGATCCTCAATCGACTGTGAACAGGTGTTTCAAAATGCAAGTCTAACATAGTTAAGTGAGGCTATGTACACGGAGACATGACCTGTGATTGTGGTCTTCTACAGGATGAAGATCACCTTCTGGTTTGTCAGCATTTACCATCACCATGTACAGAAGAAGATGCTTTGCAGGCCAATGTTAAAGCTGTTCTTGTAGCCGAATATTGGAAATGTATTATTTAGCAGTGTATCTGGACACAGAAAATAAATAACTATCGTCGTGTTGGTCTCCCCGTGCTTCTTTTATCATTATTATGTCATGTCCTTTGGGCCAACTAACGTCATTTCAGCTGTATTTTTTGACATTTGTCCAGTACTCCCGCAATCGTTACCGGTTTTGTTCCTTTCTTTCTTCGGTCCACACCTCCTCTGTTTTCTGCGTCGGGTTTTCTTAGAAGCTCTTGTGGTCTTGAAGTCTCTTCTTAACTGGGTTACGCTCCAGGATATAATAATGTGTGATGCCCACCTCTCGTAGATCTTTTTCTACCTCACTGAACCAGGCCCCTTTTGTCTTCTTCTTGTCTTAGAAGTAGGAGAAGACCTTGCAGGACTCATTCTTGTCACGTAACAATAGAAAGCATTCCTTCTCTTCTGCATCGTGTCGGTTATCTTCTCCACGTGGAAATAGAGCTCTTGGTTGTGCCATCTTCTATATTCACCTCTGTCTTCGATGGGACAGAAGAATTTTGTCAAAATCTTTCTTTCTTTCTTTGATCTTAAGTTTCTACATAAGGCCTTTTTTGTTCATAGCAAACACTCCGCTGTTCAGAGGGCCTCCGGACGAATGACTGTGCGGTAATGTCTAAACGTGGCGTTTGAGGATATTAGTATTTTGTTGTTCACATCCTTGGTTAGATTGTATGCCATTTCCATTTTATTCATGCGTGACATGAAGGCTTCTCCCTCAGATATGTTGCGTTCCATCCGCTCACCTAGATATTTAAACTTTCCTACCCGCTTGAATTTCCTCTGTTCCACATTTACAACATTATTATTATTATTATTATTATTATTATTATTATTATTATTATTATTTGCTATTGGTTTAGCCTGACACTAAACCATCGAAGGTTTTCGGCGACGTACCGATGGGAAAGAGTTGGCTTTGGATAGTTAGCTGCCGTGGCCTTAATTAAGGTTCAATCCCAGTATTTGCCTGGTGTAAAATTTAAGAACCACGAGAAACAATCTTCAGGGCTGCCGATAGTGGTATTCCAACTCACCAACTCCAAAGTGCGAGCTCACAGCTAAGCAAACCGGACCACACTGGATTTTTAGTAATAATGATTATAATTATCATATTAACAACATATATTATTTCAAGCACCAGTCCTTGTAGTATAGTTCGTATATTTACAGCATGAGGTCTTCAGAAGAATTCTAATTTTGGTTTGATTTTACATCTGAGTCCTGAAATACTGTGCCGAAATTCATCGTGGGAACTTTAAACATACTCTAGTATATTTATATATTCGTTGTAGAGTCCCGTGACTTACTATGTTGAAAATTCTGGTGGCTGTATTCGAGTCCCGTGGGTAGGAAAACATCACCATCAGAATGTTAGCCGATAGGATAGGAAAGTTGATGGTATACAGTTTCTAATCACTAGATCGTGTGTCTCAGTTCCCAAGATCTTCACGGTGTTCATATGGAGTGAGGGTGACGGACATTCGTCCGTCAGATGAGGACGTTAAGCTTTAAATAGTCCCCTTGGTGTTGCTCGACAGGACTAAGCTACATGCCGGCAACGATTTCACCCTCTCCTACCTCATTATCATCATCGTCATCATCACGCAGACGCAGAGGTCATTCATGGCTGTCAGCAGAAAGACCTCCATCAGGCCTGTCTGGAGGTGACATGACAACTTCATCAATATCAGGAAAATGAATAAAAGCTGTGTTTTGACGACGGAGATATCTACAATGAAATCTGTATTTTGAACTTGTTAACCATATCATACAGGATCTAATTAAAATGATTAACGTGTTTTAAAACGTCAACCAAAAAGAGAAACCATTTTTCTCCTTGCGAAAATCAAATGATCAAAAATATGGGTTTCAGTTATGGCCATCCATCAATGACTGCTAATTTCAGATGGCAACCAAACATAAGACATAGTCTGCATGGTTGCTAGGTAACACTGTTTCGCTATCCATCCATATCTTACATCACAGCCTGCGCGGTTGCTAGGTAACATTCTGACCATTCATATCTTACATCACGTTCTACACATTTGCTAGGTAACACTGTCTTACCACCCATACCTTACATCACATCCTAAACAATTGCTAGGTAACATTGTTTGATCATCCGTACTTTACATCACAGCCTGCACGGTTGCTAGGCAACATTCTGACCATCCATACCTTAAATCACAGCCTGCACGGTTGCTAGGTAACATTGTCTGATCATCCATACGTTACATCACAGCCTGCACGGTTGCTAGGTAACATTGTCTGACCCTCCATACCTTACATTACATCCTAAACGATTGCTAGGTAACATGTATCAATGGTAACGGAGGACATTTTGAACATGCCATGTAAGGAAGTGTTTCATGTGGTGTTCTAGTACGTAACGTTCTTGTGTGTCTCCCATGATTAATATACTCTGTAGTGTTGTCTAAGTTTGAAATGAGTTCTAATATCGAAATAATGCCCGTCTGCGCCCAGATCCATATAACATATTGTCACACCCACAGAAACCGCTATGAGAAATATTTCATATTAGAACTTCGTCCGGTAAATTTCTCTCAGCTAATTTTCAATAGTGTGTAAGTTATTTCAAGGAATTCTCGCTCATATTATATATGTGCTATAGGACATTTCTTCCACATTATTGTCTCACAGTGGTTTTCGCAACAACAACAGTATTTGCTTCTTCTACGTGTACATTATTGTTACAGCTGTATTTCTCGTTTTGTTTCCAGTCTACTTACACGATTTAATGCAAGAATTTGTGTTTCAGTGGATTATTTCTCAAGATTTTGTCCGTTGGTACGCAGAATATCTTTTAACCGGAGAATATTGTTTTCACTTCACACGAGACAACAGCAATATCATGCGGATGATTAATTTTTTTGGCAGGAGTTTCTGAATTTCTCTCAGAAAATGTCACTGTTTTCGATTGCACATTACCGTTCACTGTTTAGCCGACGCTACCTGATGCTTCAGCTAAGAAATCTGCCAAACAATGCCAAGAGTTTCTGAAAAATGTTTGTTCATTATCTCCAGCTTTGTGATTGTGTCTGAGGCGTATGCGAGCTTAGCATTCAGGTTTACATTCAATTCAATTCAGTTCAATTCAATTTTTATTTAATGTACATACGTAGAACTTTACAGTTGTCAGACAACGTCAAGCTACTACGTATATACAACAAAAATACCAGTATTCTAATTTATATACAGTTGAAAACAACACATTCTGATTTAAAGTTCATTTATAGGATACAGGTGTCTATTAATTGAGGGATCCTTTGAAACTCTTTTATATCGTTAGGCAGTTTTTTATAGAGTAACATAATCCCTCATATATGGGCTATGGACCATGAATGCTGATACGATAAGTATATGTCAAAGAGGGGATACATTGACGAAGAAGGCTGTTTTGGACATCAACAGACAGAGTAGACACAAGCACATTAAACGCGGGGTTATGGGTACTATAGGCATGTGAGAACAGCAAACAGGTTCATATCTAACAGGGATACATTTCAGAATCTATATAATTATCATCGTAACGAGCGTGTGTCTGTACATTTACTACTTTTGCGAAATTTTCGTACAGTTGTCCGTTTCAGGTGTATATTTATGACATTCTGCATACTTTTCAGCTTTTGTATCTGTTCGTTTGTCTGAGTTGTTATAACTTAAAATTATTGGATATATTTCTAACGAGATTGGTATTAAGAAACCACCTGTCCTTGGGTAGGTTTAAGGGCCAATATTATTTCTGTATCCCGGGGGGGGGGGGGTATATACGGAACCAAAACATTGATTTGCACGCACACAAAATATACACCACGAAACTTAATTGAAATATACGTGCTTTGATGGAAATCAATCCGTTACAAATTCCCGTGCGAAGAACGGGTCAAATATTGCTAGTGAAGGATTAAAAATGTAAATACGCTGAACTCCGCCCTCTAATAATCTATACATGTATGTATATAACAGTGATGACATTATAGGTACTAATAAGTTAGATTGCAAACATTTATAACCAAGGCGCAAGTGCCCTCTACCCACACGACTATTCTGCGGTAAGTTTGCATAAATAATACCGATCTGAACTATCAGAACCTCTAAAATGTATGCAACTCACTGACATATCTGTAGTGCAGGTAGATTACACTTAGCGCCGTATTGAAATACGTTTGCATGCTAACCTACTTGTGTCTGATAAGGTGATGTATGTACTAGGAGACGGATTTCTATAACCGAAAATGTATGCATTTAAAACCTAAAGAACATAATATGACCTATACATTTACAAATATGGCTTAATGAGTTACATCTACATTACACACAGAAGAACTTTTATTACAACTGCTACAGGCTGCAATGAATGTAGAGTTAAACTAGTTTCAATTATTATTCCAAATCCTTAACCTATAAATCAACTATAATGATGAAAGGTTCATAAACTCCCAGGCAAGGACGTGCTCTGTGGAAGACATAAATACTACAGTTACATTCACTGGTCAGTATTCAATCAGTTTTACGATATATACCAAAATGTATTTTTTGAATGAAGCTTTCATACCTGATCTAGTTTTCATTATCAGGATTGTTGCAATTTATAAGCACATGCATTTTAAGTTTATTGAATGAGAATCCTCTCCTGTCGTCGCTGAGTATCGTCTTATAGCGAGAAATACTTATTTTGACATCACATGATGTAACTTGAGCCTACGAGAATAGAATTAAATCACTTGGACAAATTTCCTGGAAATCTGCAGAAAAATAAGTGCAGAATTGCCTCTACTTTTCGGTTTCCAAGAATTGACCCAACCAGAGAAAAATAGCTCCATCTACTAGAAAAATTCTACACACGACTTTTTCGGTTGTTCTTCAGTAGAACTGTCCGGCTCCATGGCTAAATGGTTAGCGTGCTGGCCTTTGGCCACAGGGGTCCAGGGTTTGATTCCCGGCAGGGTCGGGACTTTTAACCGTAATTGGTTAATTTCGCTGGCACGGGGGCTGGATGTATGTGACGTCTTAATCACCATTTCATCCTAATCACGACGCACAGGTCGCCTACGGGAATCAAATAAAAATACGTGCATTTTGCGAGCCCAACTTGTTCTCGAACACTCCTGGCACTAAAAGCCATTCGCCATTTCATTTCAGTAGAAGTATATTCCAGTCTATCCTGAAAAATAATTTCTAGAGCTTACTCTTATTTTTATACAACGGAATTCAAATAAAAAATACCAAAGTATGTTGTTATAAGTGGATTTTGTGCAAAATAAGACACAAAACTAAAAACATGCCTAAATATGAATTTATATCACCAATAGAACGTCTCAAATTTTGCTTGGGAACGTGTTGAAAATACAATAGTGCAAAAAAGTATGACTTGTCATTGAAAATGGCCATCAATTGAAGAAAATTTTAACCATAATACTTACTTAATAAACGTGTCCTGCTTTCCATGCTGACATTCGAACTTGCTTTATCTGGTTATGAAGTTTATTTTTTATTTTGAACATACTGCTACAGCTATCGTACAGTTGCTAGACCAGTTTCAGAGTGAATAAATATTACTGCATTACGTTGCCAAAGCTGGTAGCAGTAATTTTCAAGTGCTAACGTTGGGATCTTCGGAGTGTTAAATCTGCAGCTGATGTGCAAAATTCCTCGCAAGTGGTGCGGTGGACTGTGAACCATCTCGAAGACCTGATTTCGTCATATCTGAGTTGGAATGAAAAAAAGCATTAGTCTCAGAGCCGGTTTACTTGCAGGTCCCTCCTTCATTAACGCTAATGTCTGTCGGTTTTATCGTATTTATTGTCTTCATAACTACTTCACTTGATCGTGTTAACTAATTAGAAAGCAGTTCATATAAACGTGTGCACCTTATCGATGAACGCTTCGCCCTGTGACTGGGGGCGGCAGAATACCACATACACGGTATCCTCAGTTTTTCGTAGGAGGCGAATGAAAAGGGGATTGCAGAAGCTGTCAACTTGGGAGCGTGGGTTGTTCATCACTGGGCCACTACCTCAGTCCAGTATCGCATTCCACTTACTATGGTCGTAATACTCAAAGAAGAGTCCTGGCATTTCTTAGAGGGAGGTACGCTTACTCTCTGCCTGGGTGGGAAGAAGGGATTAGGGGTATGGTTGACATCGAGATAAGCCTGCTGGTCGGCTCGTGTTGCTTGTACTTGCCAAGTGGTGGTGGTGATTATTGTTTTAAGAGGAAGTACAACTGTGCAACCATTCTCTATATAACACTAATCAGAGGGAAAATATGGCAGTGATCCGACACTTCGAAAAACGAACATATGAGCCTAAGGAAGACAAGGGCTAGGAAGGACGTGAAAATGAGAGACTCCCTAAGCCTCAAGACCTAATACCATGGGGACCGAAAAAGAATAAGAGTTGACCAAGGTAGCGCGGATAGGATAGATTAAAGTAAGGAGCTTGGCACAAGTAAGTGCAAGCAATACTGGGACTCAACTCTGGGGCGCGTGGTAGCCAACCCACGCTTCAAAGTTGAGAGCCCTGGGGTCCCTTTTAGTCGCATCATATGACAGGCAGGGGATACCGTGGTTGTTACTCTACCACCCCACCCACAGGAGATAACCCTGCTGGCCGGCTCGTGTTGCTTGGAGTTGACAAACCTTCCACTTCTGAGCAATGTGAACAAATGAACAAGTGAGTGGGAGGAGAGGGGATGGAGAAAGGAATAAAGGAATGTGGCAACACCGCGCAATGACAATTGCAATGCTTCTCCCTCCAGTCTTAATTGTCAGAATGCTACTTTCAATATTACGGGCGTAGTGTCAAGCTCCTCATTTTTTAAAGTGAATATCGTCATCTAAGGAGCGATACCTCGTATCACCCAATGCTCTTTCTGTCCATTAGTTTCCTTAACGAGAGACTTGAACCTCTAGAATTTACCACTTGTCACAATCAAATTTAAAACACAAGCTTATGTTATTATGATAGAGCACCACACGAAATTTGAAGTTGATTACTTAATTTGTTGCAAAGTTATTAACAAATAATATTTATTTTTTATTTGTTGCATGTAAAATTCGCCTTGCGACACAGTTCTCATTATTTATACAATAGGCAGAACACTAGTTGGGTGCTGTTTTAGGAACAAAAAAATGGAGGTAACATTCAACTGATAACAAAATGCTGAACTACGTTTAATTCCGGTACATACTGAAAGTTCATCAGAAAATTTCCGGTGAATATCATAAGAACTCAATCGCAAGGAGCATTTCATACATGTCAATGAGCTGATAATATTTAAACTGGAAAAGTGCAATTGAAAGTTGTAAGAAACATACTTGCATTAGTATGACTCAGACAAGAACTGCTGGGCTCTTGGACGTGGAACGAAATGTAAATCGATCAAGACTTGCTTATTCAACCAGGATTGGAGAGGTAGGTTTTTATTCTTTACCTGTATAAATTTCGCCTGTTGAAAATTTAGATGGTTGTGTGTTTATTGTGTATGGAACATCCATTCTCTGAATAGGAGAATGGTATTTGGTATTTGGTTTGATTGTGTTCATTGTTTTAGTTTTTTGAAGCTTGTAATTTTTCCCTAGTTTGTTAATGTTGCTATTTTTCTCCGTTGTGATCGATTAGGTTTGAATACTGTAAGATCTTGAGGAAAATAAATATACTATACTATACTTCTATTAGAACTGCTCTAGACTATACGTTGCTCCCTCAGACTTCTGTTCCTCTTATGCATAGCGCAGACCTGCTACAAGGTAAATATACTCCAGAGGGATTATTAAAATGTTAGTCCTAAAGAACTTTAAAGACAATATTGTCTGACGTGAGAGAAAGTGGTGTATGCTTGCTCGATATACACCGTACCGACACTCTTTAAAGCTGACATTTGGAAATTGAAAAATGGCGTTAGTGCAAAAGTGATAACAGGATCTAAAATAGGACCAATTGGGGGATTTTTAAGGTTAAAATTCAAATTCAAGTTTTTGGGGTCAAAAATCGCAAACATTTCCGTCAGTGACTGGCCTTAAGACTGGTCACGCCTCCCAGCCTTGTATCGATATGCAGTCCATCTGAACAATTTCCTTTGTGTTCATACCGGTATGTCTTTGTACAAAAGAATAATTTATCTTCTAATTTTGTATCAAAGATCAATAATTACCTGATAGAGCCTATGATCTCATAGAGCCTACTAATGTACAATAAGGTTTAAACTCTCATGATATTCAATAAATAAATAAAATAAATAATTTAATAAATACTTAGAAGAATGGATATCCCCAAACATGAACGAAGATCAGGCCATGAACAGCAGATGCATCAAACTGGAAAGCGCCTATCCCCCATGTAAGAGTATGTACAAATCCAAATCCCTCTCCCTCAACCTAAAAATCAGACATTGCAGTAGTGTAGTGACACCGTCAGTACTATACGCCTCAGAATGCCTAAACATGGTAAGGAAAGGGAAACTCAGAAAACTGGAGCTGAAGGAAAGGACGATGCTGAGAAAAATCATGGCCCCTATCAAAGAAGAAGGCAAGTACAGAATCAGGCACAACAATCAACTGTACCAACTTAGAGAGCATTATAACATGTATGAGTAAGAGGAGATTGAACTTCTATGGTCATCTTATGAGAATGGACAATCAGAGGCTCACCTCCAGAATCTTCTAGAGGGAAACCGACTAAAGCCAAGTGGGCAAGACTTATCAGAAAATACCTTCAACAATTGGACATTGCTCCCTGTGAAGTCTATGACAGGAATAGGTACAGAACGTTGATCAAAATATCCCCAGTCACTAACAGAAAATGTAGTGCGTCCGGGAGGAGGTGTGAAATGGACTCAGGAGCGGAAAGACGTTCACAGTGCAAGAATGAAGGAGTCCTGGTCTAAGAAGAAAATTGCTGGGGATAAGAACCACGTGGTCCATAGCAGGCCCAAACGGAAGTGATAAAAATTTATGAATCTTACACAGTGTGTTCGGAAATAATGTGAACCGGCTATATGAGTGTCATACTCTGAAAAAAAGTAATGCCATATCTCGTGCCATTGTCATTTTTTTAGCTGCTGAAGTCGGCCAATCAGATCGCTTCGCGGGCTAATTCAAATGGTCTTTGCGAGGCAATGTTGCTAAAACTGCGCGTGGTTTCAGACTTACAGGATCGCACCACAGACGTGTGATTGTATTTGCTGCTGGCCCTCAAGCCGGTCTTGCGTCACCTAGCAACATCGCCTAAAAGACACTTGTGTATATGCAGTCTATCAGAACAATTTCGGTTTTGTTAATTTTCCTTATTTATTTATGTATTTATTTACTTAAGGAACAAAATGGATGTTACATGAGGTATTGCTTCTTAGACGACAATGTGTAGTATATCACCTCATTTCAAGAGGCAAAATTGAAGGACACCGAGGAGTAGGTAGAAAAAGAACGTCATGTCTCAACAACATTCAAGACTTGACTGGAATAAGAACCGTCGAACAATTCCAGCGTGTTGCTGAAGATACTTATTGCTAATGTCCGGGAGACTGCGAGCCGAATAATTATTTATTTATTTAATTAATTAATTTATTTATTTATTTATTCATTCATTCATTTGTTTGTTTATTTATCTATTTATTCAGTTATTTGCTTATAAATCTACTTATTAATTAATTTACTTATTTGTTTTCTTATTTTATTTATTTATTTATTTATTTATTTATTTATTTATTTATTTATTTAATTTATTTACTTAAACCGTTTACCATCTAGGGTCGATTTTCCCTCGGACTCAGCGAGGGATCCCACCTCTACCGCCTCAAGGGCAGTGTCCTGGAGCGTGAGACTTTGGGTCGGGGATATAACTGGGGAGGAGGAGCAGTACCTCGCCCAGGTGGGCTCACCTACTACGCTGAACAGAGGCCTTCCTGGGAGATGGGAAGATAGGAACGGGTAGACAAGAAAGCGGGAAGCAAGCGGGAAAGGCCTTAAGTTAGGTACAATCGCTGCATTTGCCTGGACGAGAAGTGGAAAACCACAAAAAATCACTTGGAGGATGGTTGAGGTGGGAATCCGACCCCCAACTACTCAGTTGGCCTCCCGAGGCTGAGTTGACCACATTCCAGCCCTCGTACCTGTATTCGAATTTCGTGGCAGAGTCCGGAATCGAACTCGGGCTTCCGGAGGTAGCAGCTAATCGCACTAATCACTACACCACAGAGGCGGTTTATTTATTTTTAATAACTAATTAGTACATTTATTTATTTATTTATTTATTTGTATATTTATTTATTTATTTATTTATTTATTTATTTATTTATTTATTTATTTATTTATTTATTTATTTATTTATTTATTTAGGTTTTTAGCAGTGGCGAAGTCACGGCTCGTGGCTTTCTCTTACTCTTAATCACATACCTACAAAATAATAAATAAATACTATAATTGAATTAGATACGAATACAAGATAATAAGTTTAGAAAAACACATAATAAGTAAAGTTAGCATCCGTCTCTGTGGCGTAGTAGTTAGCGTGATTAGTTGCCGCCTCTCGAGGTCCGAATTCGATTCCCGGCTCTGCCACGGCATTTAAAACGTGGTGCGAGCCCTGATCTATCCCTTCCAATATTACCCCCACCCCGCCCCCACAAGCCTCTTTTCAGCATAGCAGGTGAGGCCACCTGAACGAGGTACTGGTCCTCCTTCCCTGTTGTATCCCCCGTAGCCCCGCCAGGTGGTAGAGGTGGGATCCCTCGCTGTTTCCGAGGGAATAATCAACCCTGGAAGGTGGATTAAGAAAGA
Organism: Anabrus simplex; assembly: GCF_040414725.1. Lineage (NCBI taxonomy): Eukaryota > Metazoa > Arthropoda > Insecta > Orthoptera > Tettigoniidae > Anabrus > Anabrus simplex. Next base: position 787,131,622 of record NC_090265.1, read on the forward strand.
AAGACAGAATGAAAGAAAATTAGCAGTGCGCGTCAAATAGAGAAAAACATAAAGCAGTTATGAGAAACAGTACATCATACAGGGTACATACCAGGCCTATACATAATATGTCATAAAGAGTGACAACTGAAATTCTATATTCACAGTACATACACGCTATTGTTTTTAATAATAATAATAATAATAATAATAATAATAATAATAATAATAATTCTAGGAAATAACTCCGTACTTTAATTTCGAAATGGCATTGTCACTTACATACCATAATGGCCCAAGCACGCAATCTAGCATAAAGTACATCACCAGTCACACGAAACAGTCAGCGGTGTTCAGAAGGAAATCTCTGCAAACAGTCTTAAGTTTTGTATACGTCTTACATTTCCTGACATCAAAAGTCGCGACCCCGTCACAATAAAGGATGTATTGTACAGGGTGACCCAAAATTCTCTTAACATTTGACATGGCAATACTTCACGGAATATTGGTGGTAGAGAGGTAATAAATGACACACATGACTTTCATGACATGGGGTTTAATTGACACCAAAATAAAGTACATAATATGACCAACAGATAGCACTCCATATGATATACGAGCAGTAATTAGTATAACAATGGAGGTTTAGCAAAGACGATGTTCTTTATAACACATGCTCAACATGTCGGCCGCCATTCATCAACAATACCTGTAGTCGAGGGAAAATGTGAACAGCACTGTACAGCATATCCGTAGGTAAGGTGAGAAATTGTCATCAGACGTTGGCTTTTAGCATACCTAATGAGGTCGTACAATCGCGGTAGATCTGCGACATCTTGTGTACTTTATTTTGGTGTCAATAAAATCCCATGTCATGCCAATGATGTGTGTCAATTATTACCTCTGTACCTCCAATATTCCGCGAAGTATTGCCTCGTCAAATGTTAACGAACTTTTGGATCATCCTGTACTTGGAAGAGTGATTAATAGAAATAGCGGAGGAAGAGCCAGATATATTATTGAGATTATGGAACGAAGACATAAAATGAAATTTCGAAGACATATATAGCGGGAGATTTTCATCTGGAATTCGATATAGAAGAAGCAGAGCAGAAGCAGAAGAGGAAGAAGAAACGGCAATTGAGTGACTGCAGTCTACTGTGGGTTGTGCTAGTAACTAAAATCGCTCTAATCAGTATTTAGTTGAAGCTTCAACAATGAAATTAGATCAGCATGGCTGGCCATATATGTGCAATGTACAGATGTTCGAAAGGTGTATAAGACTGCTGCATTCTAGTGATCATATTCAAATATCTGTAAAACGTGGGTGGGTTACTTGTTAAAAATACAGTAACCTCATCGCGTACTCTGGATACTACTGCAAATTATGTATCATTATTTGGGAGCCAATCGAAACTAGGCTGGCTTACGAGCAAGTGTGACCCAGTAAGCTGTACGCAGACCAATGAATCGCCCAGCAACCGGTTTACTTTCGCCATCCTGATTCTTTTCCAATTACAGTGTGCCGTAACTCAATACGACGCGCAGAAAGGTATTTTTATGCCCATTTAGTCTGAAGTAAATTCCTGTCTTAGTTTCAATTACAAATCTGAGTTACTGAATTCGATTCGGTAGGAATATTACCCTGTGTTTCGAGATAAACCCCTCGTCTACAACACCTCACTTCCTTCCCCCTGATCTGTGCTCCTTTTCTCGCAATGTCACACACCTTGTGAATCTATGACCTCCATTGCTTCGAATACGTTCTGATAAGCTCCTCCCTTCCTGAGTGAGTTGGCCGTGCGGTTAGGACGCGCAGTTGTGAGCTTGCATCCGGGAGGTAGTGGGTCTAAACCCCACTGCCGGCAGCTCTGAAGATGGTCTTCCGTGCTTTCTCATTTTCACACCAGGGAAATTCTGGGACTGTTCCTTAATGAAAGCCACGGCCACTTCCTTCCCACTGCTAGCCCTTTTCTAACCCATCGTGACCATAAGATCTAACTGCATCGGTGCGACGTGAAGCAGATTGGTAAAAAAAAAAATGTGCTGTGAATCATTAGTGTTTTAAATAAGGTTTTGGTATTTTACATAGATTGAAAAGATTCCAAAGCATTCAGATTCAGAAAATTTATACAAATTTCTAACAATAAACAGATATTTTAAAATTAATCATGACAGCTACTAGCTCTTTCCTTATTTTTTCTAACAATTTGTTTTACGTTGCACAAGCACAGATAGATCTTATGACGATGATGAGATAAGAAAGGCCTAGCAATGGGAACGAATTGGGGGTGGCCTTCATTCGCATAGTGTGAAAATGGTAAACTACGGAATGCAATCTTCAGAGCTGTCGACAGTGGGGTTCGAGCCCGGATGCACGCCCCTAACCACACGGTTACTCACGCGGCATATAGCTCAATTAAAATCCGAAATACATCAACCTAAAATGTAACAACATGCCAGTCACTAGTCAACGGGCAATCATAATAGCTATAAGAGCATGGATAATGAATGAAATCAAGAGCTTATATGCAAAGAAGGAACGTATTAATGAAGAAGCGTTTAATATTCATTTACAGTTTTTGAATGTATTTAGTCATGTGCAATGGAGTTACTTTATACAGCATGTTCAGAAATATGTGGAGAAGAATCTAGAGAATAAACGGAATAACATTCAAAACAAACTGGGAAATTTAATTAATGAACAAATTTTTACAAATGTTTACAATAAAATCGAACATGAGTTTTGTGAACCTATCATCAAGAAATCGAGCACACCACTAACCGCATTGGAAATGAACTTGCTTAAATTCGGTACAAAATACAACTTTAAAGAAAAGTTCGAGAAAACCATCCGAAAACGACCAGTAACCGATACTCAAGTTGCAGTTCAGAAAGAAAAAAAATCCCTGAGAGAATAGAAATCGTCAGACATTTAGTGGAAAATGCAACTGAGAAAATACCGGAAATGAATAGGTTATGGAAATTAAAGAACACGATATACACCAGAATACAGCATCCAGTTACTGGTCAAAAATTAAATAAAATCATAACAAAATGAAATGCCACAGTTGTAATTTAATAACGAAAACATTAAGTGAATTGTCAAATTTTTGTAAACGAATAATATAAAAGAATTAAGAACTTAAAAAAGGAAATGAAAGAAACTTTAAAGAGAATACGCTTCACACTGAATGATAATGAAAAACAAAAATTTACTGTTATGAATCTAAGATGTCATACTTTAAAGTCTCTTACAAAAATCCGTGAAGAGAATTATCCTGTTAGTTCTACTTTCAATTTTCGCAACAGTTCGATACTTTAAGTTTCAAAATTTCGACGTAAATGTTTACAGGAACATGTCCTCATCGAGAATAGCAGATCAAATTCGAACATATTTGAGGCTGTTACTGAAATACTGCCAACACAAATTGACAAGTAAACCTCGCGTGTTTCAAACATATATTCCAACATTCAAATAAGAGGAAAAAGCGCAGGTCATAGAAGAGCAATTTTTACAATCAAGCCAAACAGAAAAGTAATTAAACCATAAGTTAAATGAATTTAGTTTTGCACAATGATTATTTATCTTTTAGTGAAAAATTTGACCAATAAGGAGCAGAACTTTGGATGACAGGGCTCTCTCACGTTTCCTTTCTTATCTGAGAATTTTATTTTAAATATCCTTCATGAAGATGTTAGACTCTGTACTTGTCATGTTGAACGTACGGTAGTTTTATTGTACGGAGACCCCACTACTCCCGAGACATTTTGGACCATATAAATCTGCTAGGTACACATCAAATTTGCCATGGGAAAAGAAAACAATAAGAAATTAAATATATTGGGCCTTACTTTATCAAGGGATGAAAATTGAATAAAATTTGACATTTCAGAAAGCCGAAGCAGTATTTTACCACAATGAATGTGAACTAAAATAATACTGCAGCTGACAAGCAACAGAATGTCAAATATCTCAATGGATGAGGAACAAGGAAACAAAGAAATAATAATAAAACAGAACAAAAGCGAATGGTTACGATAAGAAGACAAAGAAAAGAAAGAAAGAAAGAAAGAAATATGTAATGTGGAACACTGCCATACTTCGGAAACGAAATCTGCAGGATTTCCAACATTTTCAAGAAATCTAATAAGTTACATCAAAATGAATATATATATTTTCGTCTCGAGTGGATTCAAAAGCTACCGGACCAATTTCGCTGAAAATTTCACAATTTGTTGTTATTACTCCTGAGAAGGTTTAGGAAGTGGTTTGAATGAAATTGGATTGGTAGTTCTTTCGATGACTAATTTTATGTAATTAATTTAATTACAAAGCCGCGCCAAGGTTTGGATCGGCCTTGATGGACAGACTGTCGCTAGGCGACCGCAACTTACTCTGACAGTCTTGTAAGAAATGCTGAATTGTATGTAGGAGGGTAGGAACACGCCGCCATGTTTTATGAAGTACCTTTCCACATCTCATCCTAAACCACTGGAGCAATTTAAACCAAACTTGGTGCACTTATTATCTACTATCTGGACACAAACAATGTGGGGATAAGCCACCCCTACCAACCTTAAGGGTGGGAAGTGGGTGGCATATAAATATAATAGAAAATGTCTAATCCATAGTTTTCGGGGTCGTTGAGATGAACAGTGACAGTGACATTTCAGTCAAAGTTCAGTCCCTATCAGTACAGGGGATGAGAAGAAAGTATCAAAAATGACCGAGATTATGGATGTATATGTGTATGTTTTAGCATACCACTCAACCAGACTTGGTACCTACATGACTTACTATCTGGAAAAAAATACTGTGAGGATAAGACAACAGTAGCTCCCTTAAGGGAGGGGTTGGTATGTAAAAATAACTGAAAACGATCGATATCAGTATATAATGCATCGCTTTCGGTGTCGCTGAGATGAATTGTGACCCTTTGGATGCCGTTGAAGTCCAAGTTCAGCCTCCATTGGCATTGGGGTTGAGAAAGGTTGAACAAGAAAACATCCAAAATGACCGATGTTTGTGTAGAGCTCACAGTTTTCGGTGTCCCTAGCCCGATTGATGGCAGTCCCAGTGATAGTTGAAATCGTGGGCATCATATCTGTTGCGCGATGCCTAAATACAAACAGCTATAACTTAATTTTTGTTTATTTCTTTGATAGGGTCAGCTACAACTTTTATCGTAACAATAAGGAAATCTATAAAGAAAACATTTCAAACATTTAATAAAGATGCTAAAATTGAACATTCAAGGAAGTGCCCGAGCAGAGACGGGTACTGCAGCAAGCTTAATATAAATGTAGATTTTAGAACGAACAACAAAGTCTCTCAAAAAATTACAACCCTAATATATTAAATAAAGTACGTTTATAGCAACTTGGGAGCATACAGGCTCATATCCAAGGATTGGTCGGACAATTGCTCAACCGATATTCAAAACATTTTAAGGGAATAGAATACAACAAATCTTCCGCATTTCGTCGTTGCCGGGACAAAACCTCCTATGTGAAGTATTTTAGCTTAGAACTTTGGCCGGTAAGGTTCTGTCATCTAAGGGCCAATATTGTATGACAAGATTGTCAAGGCATTCTCCCTCTTCATATGTATGTGCTGCGGGTGAGTATATCTCCAAAAATATTAACACGTAGGAGGTTTCGTCCCGGCAACGACGATTTGCTCAACACATTTATAACAGTAATGACAATTTTAAATTAACAGAACAAGATATGGCATTAATTTTACAATGTAAATATGGACTAGAGCTAAATATCCTGGAAAATGTGGAAATGTTTCTTGCCCAGGAAAAGGACTCTGGAATGTTTTTAAATCGTTGAAAATATTCTGCGTAAATTGTTGTCAGGACGTTTAAATAACTTGTCGTTTACCGACACGTGACACGAACTGGACGCTCTTCTCAGTTCCAAAGCACCGGTTATTTATTTATTTATTTATTTATTTATTTATTTATTTATTTATTTATTTTAGCGCATGGTAATTAGTGCCGGGAGTGTCCGAGGCATGTTCGCCTCACCTGGTGCAGGTCTTTCTTTTTAACGCCTATGGGCAACCCGCGCGTATGGATGTGGGATAATGATGATCATGAGGTAAGGAGAGGATGAAACCCAGTGTCGGCACGTAGCCTATTCCTGTCAAATAACACCGAGGGGTCTGTTCAAATCTTTACGTCTCCATCCGACGTACAAATCACCATCAACAGCATCGTATGCCCTCACTCCATATGTGCACTGCGAAGAGGTTTGGAATTCAACCCAGGCTTTTCGCACGCAATCTAGTGATTAGAAATTGTACGCCACCACTTCTCTTACAAGAGCCCCCGTGGCTCAGGCGGCAGCACGCCGGCCTCTCTCCGCTCGGTTCCGTGGTTCAAATCCCGGTCACTCCATTTGAGATTTGTGCTGGGCAAAGCGGAGGAGAGACAGGATTTTTTCTCCAGGTACTCCAGATTCCCTGTCACCTTTCATTCCAGCAACACTCTCCAATATCATATCATTTCATCTCTCAGTCATTAATCATTGCACGAGAGGAGTGCGATAAGCTTCGGCAGCTGGCACAATACCATCCTTGCCGCAGGATGGGGCTTCATTTGTTCCATTCCTGACCCCGTTGAAACTAGAAGCAGGCTGTGGATTTTCATTTTCACCTCCCCTTCCCTAACGGGCAACATTCTGATGTGAAAATGTTTTCGGTCCGCCTCTGCGGTCTAGTGGTTAGTGTGATTAGCTGCCACCCCCGGAGGCCCGGGTTCGATTCCCGGCTCTGCCACGAAATTAGAAAACTGGTACGAGGACTGAAACGGGGTTCACTCAGCCTCGGGAGGTCAACTGAGCAGAGGTGGGTTCGATTCCCGCCTCAGCCATTCTGAAAGTGATTTTCCGTGGTTTCCCACTTCACCTCCAGACAAATGCCGGGATGGTACCTAACTTAAAGCCAAGGCCGCTTCCTTCCCTCTTCTTTGCCTACCCCTTCGAATCCTCCCATCCCTCACCAAGAGCCCTTTTCAGCACAGCAGGTGAGGCAGCCTGGGCGAGGGACTAGTCCTCCTCCCTAGTTGTACCCCGACCCAATGTCTCACGCTCCAGGACGTTGCCCTTGAGGCGGTAGAGGTGGGAACCCTTGGTGAATCCGAGGGAACAACCAACCGTGGAGGGGTAAACAGATTAAGAAAGGAAATGTTTCCGACCAACGGGACTCGAACCGAATAACCACGCTGTCATAACATTATAGACTTCAACACCTTAAACATCCTGGCCACCAGGCGGGCTGGGGTACCAGCTGACTCACGCTGAGAGGTCCGACTTGCCTTACTAAATTATTAAAACAGAATAATATTCATCCAGCAATAATTACAGTAACTAGGAACATCTTTCTTTCTTCGCCAACTAAACAGAACTGGTTGCCAACGTTGTTTTATTCAACGACACATTTTATTTAGATATATTATCTATTTTAAATGTAAATATGAAGCATTTTTGCTGATGATAAAATGAAATGAAATGGCGTATGGCTTTTAGTGCTGGGAGTGTCCGAGGACATGTTTGGCTCGCCAGGTGCAGATCTTTTGATTTGATCCCGTCGGCGACCTGCGCGTCGTGATGAGGATGAAATGATGATGAAGACAACTGGTACACCCAGTCCCCGCGCCAGCGAAATTAACCAGTGTCGGTTAAAATTCCCGACCCTGCCGGGAATCGAACCCGGAACCGCTGTGACCAAAGGCCACTACGCTAACCATTCAGCTATGGAGCCGGGCACTGATGATGAAATTTAGTTTCGTAAAACCGGTTACAATAAGATATTTTAATTACTATTTTATTGTGAATCTCATCAGCACTGTTTTAAATATGCTTTGTTATTCTATGATGACTACGAATGAAGTGACTGACTGTCTATTCGGTGAGTAACTAGGGACAGCAATGAAACCTGATTTGGCACTTCCTTCACATTTGTCCTTCATGCTATTAATCCGAGCACGCAGTTATGTGTCTGGTTACCGCATTCCTCAGCTGTGAATTAATGATCCGTGAGGTATTTGGGAGCGCTACCACACTTTATGGCATGACGTCGTCAAGTCAGTGAAAGTGCGCTCTTCGACACCCACCCCCGGTGTGGTCGACATAGACCTAGCTGATGCGAGCCCACGATAAGCAGGTGTACCCAACAGGTTCTCCTTAGATAACCTACTAAAGAATTGCAAAACTTCGTGAAAGTGCTTCCTATAGACCAAAGAATTCATTTTTAAATAGTAATTGTAGCTCACATTGACCATTGCCAGCGAACTCAGGGCTGGGAGTGGCCAGTACCAAGGCTTATGTAAATATTGACAAACAGCGCGCTGTTCGAAACCAAATGTTACCAGAAAGATCCAGATGTCTATAGTTTGATTGAAGCTGCCTCAAAATCCCCTGAAGTACGTGAGAGCTAAACCAACGTGTCATGTTTTAGTGGTTTTAAAGGAGAGGGGAGGAACATCAGTTTCAGAATAATTTTTTGCATTGTCACTCAGACTACGAATGTATATCTTTGTCCTTGATGTATTTTGTGTAATTTTGACTAGTGAATAACCCTGTAACATAATTTATTTATATCTTTCTTTCTGTTTACCCTCCATGTTCCGTTTTTCCTTCGGGCACAGCGAGGGATCCCACCTCTACCACCTCAAGGGCAGTGCCTGGAGCGTGAGACATTCGTTGAGGTGTTAAAACTGGGAGGGAGGACCAGTACCTCGCCTAAGCGGCCACACCTGCTATGCTGAACAGGGGCCTTGTTGGGGGATGGAAAGATTGGGAGGGATAGAGAAGGAAGAGGGAAGGAAGCACCCGTGGCCTTAAGTTAGGTACCATCCCGGCATTTGCCTGGAGGAGAAGTGGGAAACTAGGGAAAACCACTTCGAGTACGGCTGAGGTTGGAATCGGACCCCCCCCCCATCTACTCAGTTGACCTCGCGAGGCTGAGCGGACCCCTTTCCAGCCCTCGTGTCACTTTTCAAATGTCGTGGCAGAGCCGGAAATCGAACCCGGGCCTCCGAGGGTGACACTACACCTCAGAGGCGGACCTGTAACATAACTTACACTTATATTTTTGTTTCCGAATTTGGCCAACTATGCACCGCATATAACTTAAGGATTCGTGGCCTTTCTTCTCTTCTCTTCCCACAACAACCTTTCCATTTCTTTCGCTTCTCACCTTTTCTTTCCTGTTAGGGAATGATCTGTTAAGTTCTTCTTCTATTGGTTTCTCTTCAAACGATTTTAGACTGTCGACATTTCTTCTGAACTTTTTTCTATTGTGGACCATCTGTAGTGCAATTTCAACCTCTTCTGCATCTCTCTTGACCTGTGCGGCTCCATGTCTAAATGGTTAGTGTGCTGGTCTTTGGTCACAGGGGTCCTGGGTTTGATTCCCAGCAGGGTCGGGAATTTTAACCATAATTGGTTAATTTCACTGACACTGGGGCTGGGTGTGTATGTGATATTCATCATAATTTCATCCTCATCACGACGCGCAGGTCACCTACTGTGATCAAAACAACAAGAAAAAAGGACTGCATCTGGCCAGCCGAATATGTGCTCGGACACTCCCGACACTAAAAGCCATACGCCACTTTATTTTTCCTCTTAACCTCTTCCTCCCACATCGAGGTGGCTTTTAATATCATGATGTATGTGAAGATCCTTTTGGTCAGTCGTTTGTCATACACTGACTGACAGAGCAAATGCAACACCAAGAAGGAGTGGTCAGAACTTTATGCCAATTGCAGAGTAGACTGACGTCACTGAGGTATGCTCATGATGTGAAATGCGCCGCTGTGCTGCGCACGTAGCGAACGATAAATGGGACACGGCGTTGGCGAATGGCCCACTTCGTACCGTGATTTCTCAGCCGACAGTCATTGTAGAACGTGTTGTCGTGTGCCACAGGACACGTGTATAGCTAAGAATGCCAGGCCGCCGTCAACGGAGGCATTTCCAGCAGACAGACGACTTTACGAGGGGTATGGTGATCGGGCTGAGAAGGGCAGGTTGGTCGCTTCGTCAAATCGCAGCCGATACCCATAGGGATGTGTCCACGGTGCAGCGCCTGTGGCGAAGATGGTTGGCGCAGGGGCATGTGGCACGTGCGAGGGGTCCAGGCGCAGCCCGAGTGACGTCAGCACGCGAGGATTGGCGCATCCGCCGCCAAGCGGTGGCAGCCCCGCACGCCACGTCAACCGCCATTCTTCAGCATGTGCAAGACACCCTGGCTGTTCCAATATCGACCAGAACAATTTCCCGTCGATTGGTTGAAGGAGGCCTGCACTCCCGGCGTCCGCTCAGAAGACTACCATTGACTCCACAGCATAGACGTGCACGCCTGGCATGGTGCCGGGCTAGAGCGACTCGGATGAGGGAATGGCGGAACGTCGTGTTCTCCGATGAGTCACGCTTCTGTTCTGTCAGTGATAGTCACCGCAGTCGCAGACGAGTGTGGCGTCGGCGTGGAGAAAGGTCAAATCCGGCAGTAACTGTGGAGCGCCCTACCGCTAGACAACGCGGCATCATGGTTTGGGGCGCTATTGCGTATGATTCCACGTCACCTCTAGTGCGTATTCAAGGCACGTTAAATGCCCACCGCTACGTGCAGCATGTGCTGCGGCCGGTGGCACTCCCGTACCTTCAGGGGCTGCCCAATGCTCTGTTTCAGCAGGATAATGCCCGCCCACACACTGCTCGCATCTCCCAACAGGCTCTACGAGGTGTACAGATGCTTCCGTGGCCAGCGTACTCTCCGGATCTCTCACCAATCGAACACGTGTGGGATCTCATTGGACGCCGTTTGCAAACTCTGCCCCAGCCTCGTACGGACGACCAACTGTAGCAAATGGTTGACAGAGAATGGAGAACCATCCCTCAGGACACCATCCGCACTCTTATTGACTCTGTACCTCGACGTGTTTCTGCGTGCATCGCCGCTCGCGGTGGTCCTACATCCTACTGAGTCGATGCCGTGCGCATTGTGTAACCTGCATATCGGTTTGAAATAAACATCAATTATTCGTCCGTGCCGTCTCTGGTTTTTCCCCAATTTTCATCCCTTTCGAACCACTCCTTCTTGGTGTTGCATTTGCTCTGTCAGTCAGTGTATATTCTTACTAGGTGTCTGTAGAATTTCAGCCTTGTATCCGTGATCTTTTGAGTATACTTGTAGAGCTACTCATTCCTCCCTTTATTCCAAGTCCGATCTGTAGTGTTCTGCGGTCCCAGATTTGTTCTCAGAATCTTGCTTTCTGCATCCCGAGTTCACAAGAAATGTCATTATGAATGACTTTCTTTGTCTTCCACGAGGGCGTTTTCCTGGTATTTTACCTTCCAAAACTTCCAACAACACATTCCTATGTCCCATCCAAGAAAGTTGTCTCTTCCTAATCTGGCTCAACAGCTGTCTCTTTTTCTTGGACAGTGTTCAATACCTGTGTGTTCGTCTTCTTCTCGACCTAACTTATCCCTTGCAGCCGACGCCAACACCACGTCTCAAAAGCTTCATAGCCTCTTAATATTTCTCTTGGTCAATGTTCAGTCAGTTCTCAGCACAATACAGCGCAACAGACCAAACATACAGCTTCATTATTTCTCTAAGTAAGGTGTTGTTTTCTGAAATAGAAGAGACTATTTATCTCAAGAGCTTTGCTTTGCTATTTCTATTCGTGTTTTTTTATTTCACTGTGACACTGAAGGTCTTTTGTTATGAACTGCCCAAGGTATTTGAACTGTGCTACCTGTTACACAGGCTCTCCACTGATCATCACGTGCAATGGACGCGGGTTCCTACTACATTATTTTTGTTCTACTAACATTGGTTTTCATATCAAATTCCTTAACTTTTTCATTCAGCTTTAGCAAAATTTTGGATAAAGTTGTTGAACTATCCGCAACTATAGCTTGATCATCGGCAAATTTGATGTTCTGTATTGGTCTCCCTCCTCTTTTCACCCCAAGCTTGGTTTTTGTTAGAGATTCATTGATGATTTCCTCAGCAACGACATTGAATAGGAATGGTGAGAGCAGACAGACTTGCCTCACTCCTTTCGGGGCCTGTTAGTTCGTTACCAAACATGATAAGTGCATTGTGATGCTTATGTGAATTGTATAACAGCTGTATCATGCGATGTTGGCAACCTATCTCAACGGGAAGTTTGTTCACAGTTTGTTCCATGACATTTTATCAAACGCTTTCTCGTAATCAATGAAACATACAAACAAATTCTTTCCACAGCCCAATGAAATTTAAAACCCGAACCCAGCCAGGGATTGAAAAAGGGACCACATGCACCACAGACCAGCATTCTAATCATTTAGACATGGAGCCTTACGTCCAAGCATGCATATTTTATTCATGTTTAACATTCTGTTGAGCAGAACTCCTCATACATCATCAATTCCGTCATCAGTCCTTTTTGTAGAAAGTACAATCCTCTGGAATTTACTGCAGTATGGAAAACATTGACGGAGGCACAGATTGGGAATGAAACAATGCAGATGGTAATAGCATTGTATCAAAATTGCGAAAGCTGTGTTAGAACGAAAGTGGGTCAAACTGAATGGTTCACAGTTGACAGGGGCTTAAGACAGGGAAAGTGTATTGTCTCCCTTACTCTTCATTATCATCATGGACAGAATTCTGTATAATACCTAGGAGAAGATGATGGGCGAGCAAGTGAAGTCTATGCTCTTTACTGATGACATTGTAATTTGGGGAGATAATGAAGAGGAAGTACAGACACATGTTGATTTATGGAATGAGCAGATAAGACATTTTGAAATGAAGATTAGTACTGCGAAAAGCAAGACTTTGATCATGACGAGAGGTAACAGAAAATATCCAGGGGAGTGATAAAAGTAGGAAATGAACCTCTTAAAGTAGTGAAAATTTTTAAATATTTGGGCAGCATGATGTCACAAGATGGAAATTTGGATGGAGAAATTGATTTAAGAATACAGCAGTCTGAAAGTTTAGAAAACTGCAAGCATCTAAGCAAAGCCAAGTACAGCTGTCTCGACAATCCGCTCGCACTACCGCAGTTCAGCTTCTCCAGCGAGCTGGGTTTCCTTGCTGGCGCGAAAGAGAGGTCCCCAGCGAAATTCAAGTCGCTTGGTTAATGCATGCATTTGAAACTTCCTTGTCCTGGGAGCGGGGCGGGGCTGTGGGTCCTCCCCCAACAGCAATTTACGGCGACAGGCCAGCTAGCTTGGGTAAGTTATACTAGTTTTAATACTTCACACTCGAAGTGTTCATCGCCACACCCTAGAGGCTACAAGAAAAATATCAACATGTTAACAGTTGTACATGTCTTACTAATAAAATTGGAGCCAGTTTCTGAAATCAATTGTAATATAGAAGAATATACCGGCACTTTATTTCTGGATTTCGGCATGTATAAAGTTTTTTCGAGCAATTCACTGATGGCACGTATAGAGTATGTTTTCCGATAGCCGCAGAAAATTATTAAGATTGCCCAGCATGAACACAGAGCTAAGCGCGAAGTAAAATAATTTTGTATTTGGTTGTTTGTAATAGCGGTATATAGTGAATTTTTATACTGTTCCTCTTGTATTATAGATGAAGTTTTCGTGAGTTCTGCGCCATTCTTCATTAATATAACGTGCGTTATAGGTCGTGACGAATATTTTCCCTCGTTTGTCGTGGATGCACGTACACTCAGTAAGCGAGTGAAAATAAAACTTCGACGGTAAAAAAAACGGTTAAATTTTGCAGATTCAGTTTAGGTTAGGCTTTTTAAACTAAAAACAAATTTGTGTATTTTTGTGAAAACCACTTTTTACTAGGCTTTTAACAAAACAAGAAAAAGTTTCACTAGGCACTTCAGTGCTTCTTCGTACGAAAAATATGTGTGGTTGACAGGATGCACCAAAAAGAATGCTCTGTTCTGCTGATCTTGCCTTCTTTCTTCGTAAAGACATAAACACAGGCTGGACTAAAACGGGGTATATCAACCTGGAAAATTATATCAAAGCAGCTGTTTCTCACGAAGAGTCTATAGGAAGCTTCAGAGCATCTTATCCCTTAGCGTCGTTTGATAAAGTCAGGGTGGACATACAACTAGATGACCAGCTTAAACAGAGAATCACATTTCATAATGAGAGGATAAAACAAAACAGGGAACTCTTGAAGCGTTTCGTTCATGTTGTTTGCTTTTTATGTTACATTTACTCGAAGATGTTAACAGGATTCAGGACAGACCACTCTGTCACTAAGGAGCATAAAATTAATAATCTCGTTATATACTTTTTTTTGCTATTGGCTTTTACGTCGCACCGACACAGACAGGTCTTATGGCGACGATGGGACAGGAAAGGGCTAGGACTGGGAAGGAAGCGGCCGCGGCCTTAATTAAGGTACAGCCCCGGCATTAGCCTGGTGTGAAAATGGGAAACCACGGGAAACCATATTCAGGGCTGCCGACAGTGGGGTTCGAACCCACTATCTCCAGAATACTGGATACTGGCCGCACTTAAGCGACTCGGTCGATATATACTGTTCACTACTTTAGTGGCCAAAACGATTCGCAGAGTGGCAAAATATCGTCTCGACTGGATTCGAACCCGCTTCCTGACTGCAGACTGGGAAAATAAGCACATGAGTTCACCTCCAAAAATCATTCATGTGAGTAACTTCATAAGTTCCTTAATACCTAAATTTTTATTTATTTACTTATTAATTTACTGTTTGATCTGTTTGCTTGTTATATTTCAACTTAGTTATCATGTGAGTTCATAAAATGGTAATGTTGACATTAGAGAGTGTAGTGGGGCTACGACTGCTTATATTTTAAAAGCATGTTTGCGGCTGGGGTAACGAATGTGTTCACCACAAGCCACTGTATTTGAAGGAGCTCAAATAATTCAGCCTCTTGTTGGTAGATTTATTGGCATGTAAAAGAACTCCTGAACCTAAACATTCCGGTACCGCGGCGTCTTCGAAAATCAGTTAAGTGTATTTAGTGGGACGTAAAACAAATAACATCAATATATTAAAATACTTTATTAAAAACAGCTTTGGCAGATCCGTCCGTCCGTTCTACTGGATCGATTTGCTTTATTTTTGTTTCGTTCTCTCCGGAATTACCTGCTGATGAATTGTGAGACATTGATAGGTCCCCAAGTTCAGCCAATTTTGAGTAATCTCAAAATGAAGTCATTAAATGATCACTTCAATAACTGCAGGCGAAGGCTTTCCCTAACCCGCCAATACATTCTGTACTTAGCGGAATGTTAAGCGACTAACAGTTTCATTAACATTCTGATACATGAGACTTTCATCCTTAGTAATATGATTGCGTGCAGCCATGTTTGATTACTACCTGACAAGCCAGAGAGTACACACTTCCTCTGATCACAGAAGAATATATACTCTTTGCTAGATACTCTTTGATATTTTAACCTTTTCTAGCTTTCAGATATGTTCAACAGATAGCAGAAGTTTCCTATTAACTTACATGCTGCTAAGAGAGAACAGTCTACATACGTACAGACAGGAAGGTATCAAGTCGACTAGCTTTCTGTATGACCAGTAATAAAGCAGAGGGACAAACTCTTGAAAAAGTGGGTAGTCAACTTACCCGAACCACTATTCAGTCACGGACAATTGTATGTTGCACTATCTCGAGCAAAGTCGTTTGAAAATGTTAAATTCCTGATACGGCCGAATGGTCGAAGCACAGAGAATATTGCAAGGAGAGAAGTGTTATGAACTAAATTACCAGTATTAAATGTACATAAAGCTATTGAAATGGGCAGTCAAAACAATATGACTGCGACAGACATGTCAAGACGAGTTGTCTGACCTATTTAAAGGAATGCTGTGGAGCAGCTCGCGTCCTCTAGTCTAATATTACAATATTTTACTAAAAACAATTTGGAAAATCCGTCCGTCCGTTCTACTGGACCGAGTTGTTTCATTTCTGTTTTATTTTCTCCGGAATTACCTGCCGGTGAATCATGAAACATTAATAGGTCTCTAAGATCAGCCAAGTTTGAGTAATCATAACATCAAATTATCAAATGATCATTCCAATAATTTCAGGCGAACTTTTACCCTAACCCGTAATATATTCTGTACTTAGCAGTTTGCTAAGCGACTAGCACTTTCATAATATTCTGATAAATGTGATTTTCATCCTTAGTAATGTCACTGCATGCAGCCGTGTTTGATTACTACACGTCAAGCCACAAAGTATACACTTCCTCTAATCACGGAAGAATAGATGCTTTTTACTAGATACTTTTTCATTCTCTAACCTTTCCTAGCTTCCAAATACATTCAATAGATGGCAGAACGTTCCTAATAACTTACATGCTGTTAAGATAATTAAAGTCTACGTACTAACAGACCCCCTCATGACATACGCCTTAGACATTATGTCGGAAAACCTATCGAAGGATAACCCAACTACACTAGAAAGAGTGAAGGCCACATAGTTTGAAAATGTTCCCTGCCTGGTAAAAAGCGCTCCTTCGAGACTAACCTATGGGGTCACAAGACAATCGTTCTATATCTAAGAAATACGAGTACCATTGCCTTCTACGACAAAATAATCTTTATATCAAGAACTGCAGGATAAAATAAAAGCGACTATGTGGATAGATTTTGACCAAATAGACAGCATGATGACATCAGAATGGATGACTTGTGACTACGAACTGTGCCATACCATAACGCGCTTCTTATTAAATGTTCATAAAACCATTGAAAAGGGCAGACCAAACAACATGAATACGACAGGCGTATCAAGACGAGTTATCTGACGTATTAAAACGAATGCTGCGGAACAGCACTGATCTACTAATTATTATTATTAAATTCAGTTTATTGACCAAACGAGTAGCTGAGTAGCTGTGAGCTTGATCTCGGGAGATAATGGAATCGAACCCTAATCCTAGCCTTGCCTCACTGGAAACCATCGATATGTCAGTGTCACGTTAAACCACTAGCAAGAAAACCCATACTGACTCACAAACGTTGTCTTCTTATAATAACAGTATATATTTTGTTCATCCCGAAGGCTTGTTTGATCCTCGACAGTTCCCCATCAGCTGCCATAAATGACCTAGCCGTGATTCAACAGGTGTATAAGGAAAATGAATGGGAGGTAGTTCCCTGTTGCCTTCCTCTCCGAGCCGAAAGTTGTTATTACATATCAGTCTGCCACAGCCACTCAAATGCGTACACCAGAAGACACTGCACAATCGCATCACTACAGTTGCACCTCTCATACCTCAGTGACTTTCATATCTCATATTCAAGGATGAGATTCAGACAGGTCAGTGAAAGTAACAAAATGTGTCCTATCTCGCAATAGGAGACACTGTGTACTGTAAAATACTAGGCCTTGCCGGCAAAGGCAAAAATAATATTACAAATAATAATAATAATAATAATAATAATAATAATAATAATAATAATAATAATAATAATAATAATTTACTGTTCTTCATTCGCTAGTCTATAAATATTAAGAGGCGCCTGGGTGTCGTAATTTTATCCCTTCATGATCTTTTATACAGGGTGTCCCGGAAGGAAGGAGCCATAAATTAAGAGGTGATGGTATTGCTCATTATAAAGCGAAAGCATTATATGAACACTAGCATGTGTCCGCGGCTTTGCCCGCTTTTATTAATTCAACCGTTAGATTTTCTATACACTTTATTTAAAACCAAATTAAAACATTATATTTATTAACTCACATCGTTTTGACATAAATTGCATGAAATACATTATTTTATTTTTACTATATTGTTACTTTTAATGCTTAAGATACCGGGTTGATGGTTGTACAAATAATATTAAAACCATGTAAAAGACCATGTTATATATAACAAAATATATTGTTTCCTTAGAGCTTCGGAATAAACTGTATTAATGTCCTTCCATTTGGAGGTAAGATGTATACTGTATTGCGTTTGCCTTTCGAAATATTGAACAATCCACGTACAGATGACAATGGCAAAAGCACCGTTTTGGAAGATGGAGTCCTACAACTGTAAGCGATTGTCCTATGCCAAAATTTCAGATCTCTGTGTGTCGTAGATTTGACTGGGCTTCACACACATACACACAAATACTTCCGAATATTACGGGCTGATGGCTCCTCGTGTCGTGCACCGAAAATGGCTTCCTATTCAATGGACTTACAGTCTGAGGAGTACTACTTCGCCCGCGGCATGTTCAGTCATGATGGTGGCTTCAATAATATTCGTCATCAGTTTCAGAGCCGTGTTCATTGCAGAGGGAAGGATTCATATTCCTGAGAAGGATAATTGGTGCCACAATTGTCCACCCCAAGATGTTCGAGGGTACTCCAGGCGACTCCAAATTGTTCAAACTCTCTGTAGTATAGTTGACAGCCTCATCTGTATGACATGTCGTGTCAATAGACTTTTAAATTCATAGAAAACCGGATAATTCTTGTGAGTGTTGCTTGTTGATGACGTTGACAGCTTCATGTCTTGGTGCAAGAATTGCTCTTAGACACAACCATGCGTCTTAGGTGAAAACCTATGCCCACCTATGACAAACATTTTAGATCTTTGTTTGCCGTGGATTTGGCTGGGCATCGCACACATGAACACAGACAGACAGACAGACAGACAGACAGACAGACAGACAGACAGACAGACAGACAGACAGACAGACAGACAGACAGACAGACAGACAGACAGACAGACAGACAGACAGACAGACAGACAGACAGACAGACAGACAGACAGACAGACAGACATCGTGGACTGAAGGAAAATGGCTTCCTATTCCACGGACTTAAGATTGCATCTTGACTGATATATGTATTATTCCTTGTTTATTATTATCGTCTATCTTGTGCCATATGTGTTTCCTGTAAATGTATACGTGTCCAACCCTTGTCCCCTTTCTCTACGGGGTTTGAGTATGAAGTGAGATGAATCTTCGTAGCGAGTTTTTGTATAGTAAGAATGAAGAGGATGAAACCCGGCGCCGGCACATAGCCCACTCCTCTCGAATAGCTCAAGACTTTACGTCCCGATCCGACGGACGAATCATCGTCAACACCGTCATATGCCCTCACAATATATAAGACCAAAAACGGCTTCCTACGTCCTGGACGTAAAATGGCTCCTTGAATATTGTGTTCTCTACCTATCTTATGTACGTTGCCTAGCGACACCGCCTCTATGCATTTAATCTTGGTGACAGCACGTTGGATTGTCATATCCCAATGCACGTTTTCCGATGATTTTTCGTTCATAACTCACCAACGAAAGCGAAAATGAAAATTTCGGCTTCGAGGTGCATTCGGACACCTTTCCATCTACCTATGTTCAAAATTTCAGATCTCTGCGTGCTGTAGATTTTTCTGGGCATCGCGCACAGACAGACAGACAGACAGACAGACAGACAGACAGACAGACAGACAGACAGACAGACAGACAGACAGACAGACAGACAGACAGACAGACAGACAGACAGACAGACAGACACTTCCTTTTATAATTATAGACTAGCAAATGTACCCCGTGCTTCGCTACGGTATTCCAAATTGTATACGGATATCGAACTAAATTACTGTACATGAAGTGAACAATAATTTTTAAATTGCATGTCAATTGGCGTTATCCGAGCAAAAGCATAGGGAGACCCGCAGACGTTGTTTCCAATGTAAAGTGCGAGTTGTGGAGTTGTGATGATAACGACAGGTGCACTTGTCTACCACAATTCACTATGTTTTAGAAACGTTGAATAGGGTGAAATTTGTGTAAGGTTTTCACACAGTGAATTATTTTTCATATACTTATGCCACAGCTTCAAACATAGAATTTGGCTCACATATGGCCACTGGGTGGGCCAATATTCGTGTAGAATTTGATGATCCCATCTTTCCTATAAGTGAATCAAACCATCAATTATACGTGTACAAAGTGAAAAATTTAGGTAAATCCAGAAATAGAGAAAAATTTAATGTATAAGGGATAGAGATACGACAAAAGGTCATAGGACCAAAGATTGTGCCATCCGTTCTGTGATACGACTTACCGTTTAGCCACGAAATACATCGAAAGGAACGACTGCACCGTCATTAAAATTGCCTCCATATTTCGATATGTTTCGGGGGTAACAAATAACATTTTTAAACATCTCGTAAATTTTCCGTCGGTTACATGCTAAAAGCTATAATTTTGCAAAATTTCAATTTCTAACTCGTGTGGGAGCTTGTGCTGCCATCTTGATATGGGAGAGGGGGTTAAAAATCAGGACTTTCAGGAAACGTTTAAGCCCATAAATCCTGTACGATCTGGATAAATATCAGCGACTGTGCTTTTGCAGATTTGAAACTCCCAGCATGTACCCCTCAGATAATTATGAGAATTTGAGATTTCTCTAGGGATCCTGAAGTCATCAGCTTGTCTGGTACCAAGTTTTAAATTTCTAAGATGCCTAGAATGGTCTCACTAATTCACATCTGTTTTCATTTTTATGCCTTAATTTATATGTAGAGTATATATAGATCGCGCCAAACAGACTTCCATTTATTAATATGGATTATATTTCACCCGCTTTCCTAGTGGTTCTAGGGGCGTCTTACTCCCACAGTATGTTTTCCAGGTAGTAAGTCATACTTTAAAGTCATACTGGAACATACACACGTCCATTATCTCGGTCATTTCTGACAATTTATTTTTTCACCCTTTCTCACCCCCTACGCCAAAGGGGGCTGAAATTAGGCTTAAAAAATCCGGAATGTTACTATTCATCTCAGCGACCCGGAAATCTATGGATTCGGCAGTATATTAAATTTTTATTTTATCTCACTACCCCCTCCCCCACCCTAAAGGGGGCTAAACTTTGAGTTTTAAAAGATCGGAATGTTACTATTCATCTCAGCGACCCCGAAAAGTATGGATTCAACACTACTTTCGATGATTTCTATATCTCAGTCCCCTTGCCCCCGCCCCGTGACTCCAAGTCTTTCGAAGCTCTGCCATGTAGTCGATAGACTTGTAACTGTGTAGAACATCGGGTAATTCTTGTAAAAGTTGCTTGTTGAAAGAAATGAATGACATGGTATATGATAGCAAGAATGAAGAGGATGAAACCCGGCGCCGGCACATAGCCCACTCCTCTCGAATAGCTCAAGACTTTACGTCCCGATCCGACGGACGAATCATCATCAACACCGTCATATGCCCTCACACCATATAAGACCAAAAACAGCTTCCTACGTCCTGGACGTAAAATGACTCCTTGAATATTGTGTTCTCTACCTATCTTATGTACGTTGTCTAGCGACAGCGACTCTATGCATTTAATTTTGGTGACAGCACGTTGGATTGTCATATCCCAATGCACGTTTTCCGATGATTTTCCGTTCATAACTCACCAGCGAAAGCGAAAATGAAAATTCCGGCTTCGAGGTGCATTCGTTCGGACCCCCTTCCATCTACCTATGTTCAAAATTTCAGATCTCTGCGCGCTGTAGATTTTGCCTCGCACACAGACACACAGACACACAGAGAAACAGACACACGGACAAACACTTCCTTTTATAATTATAGATATGCTTTATTTTCAGTAGTTTCCGAGATACAGACCGTATTGTGCTAAGGTGGCCATGGTAGTCAAGCCGGTTGCCATGGTGGCGTTCGTTGATAAAATTGTAAGTTTAATATAGTTGGCTTAGCAAAAAGTATCGTTTGTACATTTCGTTTGTTGCAGTGGTACAGTATCTCATTCTAATTTATCCTGGACGTTGTGTCGGATGTGATGTTGCATGGCCACCAAGGTCACGCCGCTGGATTATTATTTCTGGGTCTACAGGGAGAAAATGCAAACAAGGGAGGACCTGCTTGCTCGCATTCTAAATGTTTGTGTGGACATTAAAGAAGAGAGACATCAGGTCCGATTCGCAACACGGCATCTGTCTGCAAGAGTTGGAAAATGCATTGAGCTTGGTGGAGGTTTTTTTTTAAATAATGGACAATTACACAATAATTACAAATAAGTTGCAAAATGAAATTGACAATTGACAATTACATAACATGGCCTGCATGTCGGTAACTATTGAAAATAAGCTATATGTACATATAATGTTTTCGCTTTACAATGACCAATACTATTATCTCTTAACGTATGGCCCCTTTCTCCCGGGACACCTGTATGCAGAGTTTTTGCATTTGCAACACGTTCAAATTCCACCAGGCTTAACCAGAATCAAACCCGTAACTTTAGGAATAGACTAACTCAAGCCACCGTTGAGGTCTGCTTGCTGTCATTGTTTCGTAGTTGCCCTGAACATACATTATCCGTGAACTGTATGATTTTTTAAATTGGTATTAAAACATTACTTTTGATTTTGAGATCACTGGAGTGTTAATACAATGATTTTATTCTGTTATAAAATATGTTTATGTTTTAAAATGTGAAAAATTTGAAAGACTAAGTTCGTTTTTGTTCACGTGGTGTTTGTTGTGAATTGGGTAGAGTTCCTAGCGGATCACTGATGTACTAAGTAAGTTTGTTTTGTTGCTAGTGGTTTAACTTCACACCGATACATCAAAGATTTTCGGTGACGGAACGGTGGTAAAGGGCTAAGATTTGGAAGGCAGCAGCTGTGGCCTTGATTACAATACAATCTCAGCATTTATGTAGTATGAAAATGGGAAACCACGAAAAGTCATCTTTGGGGATTCGAAACCACAATATCTAGAATTCAAGCTCACAGCTAAGCGACCCTAACCGCACAGCCAACTCGCTCGCTACTACATAAAACCGTGTCTCTTACCATTCACTGTTGGTTCTCCAGTAGACTCACGTTCACTATCTGCTCCACTTTGCACCGACTGTTGCTACATATTCTGTTAACACAGTAAATTAATGTCTTCATTATACCTGCAAATTTCCACACAGTCCTATCATTCATTTTAAAGACTTACAAATTGTATAATGGAATATCAATCAGTTTGCCCATCAATCAGAGGAGCGTTCGATATAGGTCGCTGAGTTAGTGAGGGGAGGGTGGGGAGACTCCACCCACCCACTGCAGCTTTCACCGCGCTATACTCGACCGTAGTGAGCGGGCCTCGTCTATTAACTGAGTCAAGAAACTCCAGAGAAACGACGAATTCATACATCGGAGGGGAGTCAAGCCAGAAAAATTATGAGTTAGAGGTCTAACGTAAAAAGTAAATGGAAACCACTTTTGTCTTTGCGAAAATCAAATGATAATAAATATGTCTGCCGGTCATGGCTATCCATCGCGTTCATCCCGACGAGCGCCATCGGTGGTACACGATTAAAAAATGTACCTCTCAAAATTGCTTTCTATTTAGCATTGGTATGCGATTTCGGGTCGAAAATGCGATTTTTTGAAAACATTGTTATTATTTAGTTAGACACGTTGTATGTATGTTCAGTCCGTCAGCGATTCCGCTGGTGGGATCCTCAACAGCTCTGTCATCAGCTGTCATAGATGGCCTAGGCTTCACTAAAGAGGCGTACTAGGGAAATGAGGAGTGATGTAGTTTCCCGTTACTTTCCTCTTCGAGCCAGAGTAGATATTACATATCAGTCTGCCAATCCCAATGAAATGCATACACCAACCGACCCTATGAGCAACATTTTCACACCATTCATAGCAGGGACTGGCTGCATAAGGATTGGCATTACTAGCATCGCTCATACCTCAGTCACTTTCATATTGTCAAAGCCAAGGATAAGACAGAGACAGATCTATGAAAGTAACAAAATTGCTCTAGCCTATACCAGAAGACATAGTGCACTGTAAACACTAGGTCCTGCCAGCAAAGGCATTAGACACGTTGACATAATTATATTCCCAAAATTTCACTATGGTACTCAGTCTACTACAAGTGTGTCAAAATTAATATTTTGTTTGTATGTGCATAAGGCCACATCCCCTTTGTGGCATTCATCATGACATAAACTGAACTATTTTGTCCATTTGGACGGGCAAAAGTTGAGACAAGTCTTACCGCACGATCAAGATGGCTGTGACAACTTCCGCTGTATGGCAGCGTGCCCACAGACCACTTCCTCTGTAAACAGAGGAGCAAATTGTTGTTGTTGCTGGGTTATTATAAACACATTCAGATAAGGACGGGTGGTAGACTGCTGAAATTAAAGCGTGAACTCAATGGTAGAAAGTTTGAAGATGGTAAACCACTTGGTGGGTTACACAGGCTCACAGATAAAGAAATGAACAGTCTGCGGGTTTACTATGGCAAGGCCGTAAGTGACGATGTGAGAGACGTCAAAGCTATGGAAACATTAGTGTGGGCAATGTTTTTCACAAGCTCTCTTCTGATGAACATGCATAGACTGGGGTGTAAATATAAACAAGCCCAGACAGAAGGAAGATCATATCAACATAAACAAAGTCTTCCTGAAGCTGTGATGAATGCTATCAAACCCATATTCAGGATTCTAGCATACTCCGTTCTGTTAAAAATACACTCTTGGCAAAACTCAAAACGCGAATGATATTTGGTCCAGAAAATGGCATTTGTTGCTTCTGGTGATGTTAAAATTGCTGCGTATGATGCATGTTTGGTGTTCAATGAAAGGCTTGGTTTTGATGCTGGTGCTTACACGCGGGCAGTCCTGAGAAAGATAGAATACCGACGCATTGCTGCTTCAGAACTATCAGGGGAAATGCTCATCAAAGAGTACAGGCAAAAGAAACAGCTGAAAAGGGGATATTTAAGAGTGCAACAAGAAGAAGAGGAATATGGCTATGGCCATCATTAGTTGTTTGTTTTTGGTAAATCACTTTTCAAATTTTCTTTCCTCATTTCCTATAAATTACGTATTTCAACATATACGGAACATTTTCTCCTAAACTACTGGGGCTATTCTACTGAAATTTAGCACAACTGTTTTAAATAACTATGTCCATGACAGCCTCCAGCAGTTTTTCCCTAAATAAATTTGGAAAACAATTATGCATTTATATATACCTATAAAATGGCCATAAAAGTTTCTGAAATTGAAAATTTAATTTCTTAAGAGCAATAAATATTTAGAGTAATTCTGTTCAACAGAATTTTTCATCTGCTTTCTTACAGCCTATATACAAAAATTTAAGTTGATAGCTAAAACATGTTTTGAGTAAAATTTCCTTACATCATGACAGAATTTTCAGAATTCGAGTTTTCATAATTTGAAGAAAATTAAATGTTATCTTTTCATATTTGTAGAGAATATTCCTCTGACAACTATTTATGCGTGTTCAAAGTATGTTAAATGTAACTCTAAAATGGCCTGAGTTATGATGAAAATACCATTATACTGCAATATTGCATACGGCCCCCTTAAAAGACGGCATCAGATTTTTGTACAAACAGCGTTTTTTCACATGAAACCCCTTGATCTATGGCCAGTTTACGTATTATAACAGTTTTAGAGATATTTTACGTACTTTATTTTGTGTGCTACCGGTGGTACATTCAATTTCATGGTCATTGAAGTAGACTTCGAAGATTTTTAATCAGATACTGAAATTGATAGTGACCTTAGGTGTGTGTTAGAACAGTGTGAAGAAGAACGAAGTGATGAAGAAAGGTGTGACGGTGATCCAATACAGACGGTAGTAAGTGCTATTCAGAATGATCACTTAAACAATATTTTGGAGTGGACTGACTTGAAAGCCTCGTGGGGGAATGTCCTTTTTCTGGACAGCCAGGGCTGCAGTACAATTTGGATATAACAGACCATTTTACAGTATACAAGCAATTTTTAGATGATGAACTCTTGGATGTACTTGTTTTAGAAACCAACATACGCAAGGCAATGCGCTGCCTCTAGAAGAGTAAAACTACGCTCACCAATGGCTAAATGGAAGGACTGCACGAAAGAAGAAACGAAAAAGCTAATTGGAATTCTTATGATCATGGGCATTTGTCCTCTTCCTCAAAGAAAAATATATTGATTAAACAATCCTGTGGACGAAAATGAGGATATAAAGAAAATTGTGACACTGAATTGACACCCTGCTGAACTGCTTGCATTTCCATAATAAAGAGGAACCAACCATTGTTGAACCACGCCTAGTAAAAATCTAAACCTATGTTCGTACACTTTGAAAGCCAATTTGAATTGGAATTTAATAAATCAACCTTATTATAACTATATGGAATTTTGTGATCATACAACTTGTTTAAATAGATAAAAAGTTATGCTTTCGTAATTAATTGAGTTTGTTGAATGACAGATATTTACAAGCATTGTGTGCACCAATTTTTGTTATATAATGTGTACTACCTGTGCCGGCTCCGCGGTGTAGGGGCAGCGTGCCTGCCTCTTACCCTGAGGCCCCACGTTCGATTCCCGGCCAGGTCAGGGATTTTTAGCTGCATCTGAGGGCTGGTTCGAGGTCCACTCAGCCTACGTGATTACAATTGAGGAGTTATTTGACGGTGAAATGGCATCTTTGGTCAAGAAAGCCAAGAATAACGGCCGAGAGGATTCGTCATGCTGACCACACGACACCCCATAACCTGCAGGCCTCCGGGCTGAGCAGCGGTCGCTTGGTAGGCCAAGGCCCTTCGGGGCTGTTGCGCCATGAAATTTTTTGTACCACCGGTGGTACACAATGCATAAAATCCTAATAAACCCGAAGAATTACTCTATTTCCTTGCTCAAAACGCCGACTAGAACATAAAGAACATGTATCTCGAACCTCATGATTTCCTTGTTTAAAATGATGGAGTTATACCTAGAAAGAAACTGCAACGTGCAATATTTACACAAAGCAATTTATAAAAGTACAACGTGCGCCACCAGTGGCACACGTCGGAATTTTGGGAACTCAATGGTTGTTCACCGTCGGGCTGAACGTGTTAAGATGGCAACCAGTCATAAGACACAGTCTGCACGATTGCTAGGCAACATTGTCTGGACATCCGTCTTTTTCCATACCTTATATCACTTGTGCACGGTTGCAATAGTTACACTACCGTCACATATTTTATCTTGTTAAGTTGCACTACTTATTTGGATGACCCCTAGCCATAAGGCATATCTATGTCAACATGCTATGTACAAAGCCGGAAATCGTTGAAACTGCCTGTGCTGAATCTGCCAGCATGCAGTTTATCAGATCATGAAGTATAATATGAATCGAGAAAATTTCAAAAAATGCTGGATCGTCTTCCTGAAATCCCTATGGAAAACGGGCTTAAAGTCTCCTATGAGAAGACAGGCTACATGGAATTTAGACACCAAGGAGAGAGAGACACGGAAGTTAAGCATGGAACCATTGAAGAGCTCTGAGAAGTAGATATATGTGCGGGAATTGATTCAACAAAATGGACTGGATAAAGAAGCAAAAGAGGCAAGTCAGAACAGGTACAACAACGGATCAATGCCCTACAAGGCTAAACTCAGACACTAAAACACAGTAGAAAACCAAGAGTGGCTGTAGGAATCGGAATGCCTAATACTGAATAAGGAAGGGGAACGACAGGAAATAGAAAATTACCAAAGGAAAATATTAAGAAAATTTCTAGGTCTACTGAGAGATACTGATGGGATATGGAAGAAAAGAAATAACGAGGACCTTTACCGGACACACTGAACATATGACTGATTCAATGCTGAAACGAAGGTTTAAATTCTATGGACATCTGGTCAGAATGGACGAGAATCAATAGATGAAAAAGTTCTTCAGTTACATCGCATGATTGAAGGCTATAAGAAATTGGGTGGGAGGGGTCAAAACGGATACAGAGGAAACTGCATGTGATCAACAATAGAATGGAATTTTTTTGTGCTAGGGGCTTTACGTCGCACTGACACAGATAGGTCTTATGGCGACGATGGGAAAGGCCTAGGAGTTGGAAGGAAGCGGCCGAGAACTTAATTAAGGTACAGTCCCAGCATTTTCCTGGTGTGAAAATGGGAAACCACGGAAAACCGTCTTCAGGGCTGCCGATAGTGGGATTCGAATTTTTTTCTAGGGGCTTTACGTCGCACTGACACAGATAGGTCTTATAGCGACGATGGGAAAGGCCTAGGAGTTGGAAGGAAGCGGCCGTGGACTTAATTAAGGTACAGTCCCAGCATTTGCCTGGTGTGAAAATATCTAATATCTAAATATTCGAAGAGAAATCACATAAATTTAGCCTCAAACTTACAATATCCGAGGAGCAAAGAACAATCAGAAGTGAAATAATTGAGATGTTCTGGAAAGAGATGGAGAAGGATAAGAAGAAGAAGAAAATATATTGACCAAGTAGCCTTTGGTTCTATGTGTTCCATAGCTCCCCATATTTGAATTTTAATTTAAACGTCTATCCAGTGTGTCGAGACACGAAACATATCACTTAAAATGTATAAGGTACCTGTAAAAATCTTCGGCCTTATCCTAAACTTGGACACCAAGTTTGATGCAAGATATTGACTTCCTTGTTTTAAAAAAATCATGGAATTATACGTAGAACCAAATTGTAAAATGCAATATACAAAGCATTTAGATCGTGCCGGTATGATTTCCATGGAAACTCTCCTTAGAGTTAGTTATGGGTTTTACTCTTTCAGAAGACCGCCGCTGCATTTACCTTATGTTTCACTGTATCGGAAAACGTTAGAACATAATAGGTTGTAAATCGTATTCTATGTAATTTCGTTATGATTATAGCCACGATGTTTAGGTATGAAATGAAATGGCTTATGGCTTTTAGTGCCGAGAGGTGTCCGAGGACTTCGAATTGCCAGGTGCAGGTCTTTATCATTTGACTCCCGTAGGCGACCTGCGCTTTGATGAGGATGAAATTATGATGAAGACGACACAACCCATTCCCCGTACCAGGGGATTTAACAAATTATGGTTAAAATTCCCGACCCTGCCGGGAATCAAACCCGGGACCCCTGTGACCACAGGTCAGCACGTCAACCATTTAGCCATGGAGCCGGACGATGTTTAGGTGGTAATAGTTTAGAATGCAAACTATTGGCTCGTAGCAAGTGTCGACAAACCCGTGCATCTGTAATGTAGCGAGAGTTACGTAACTCGTTGGGGTTTTGATAGGCTGAGCCCCTACTGTCTATGTAAATCTCAGAGCGGGACTGAGGAGTGTCTGTTTAAAAGGCGCTATTTCCACCCTAAGAAAGTGAGAAAAAATCAAGAAACGTATAATAAATGGCACGTGGAACTTACCCACAATCGGGTTATGAAAATACATCTTCCTGGTCTGGATTGCTCGTGGCAATCGACAGTATTCATCTGAACGAAATACTGATTTATTTTCTGGAAGTGGAAATACCACCTTTTGCACAGGCTCTAGTCATGAGCAACTTCCACATAAAGGCAACGGTACGAAATATACATCGAATTTTAAGTCCCGTCTGAAATAACCCTCCTACTGAATTGTCTGTACCACTTACAGCTGACATCCCACACACCATTATCCTAAGATTGAATACCAAGTTTCATGTAAATATTTCTACCACTTTAGTCCAATTTCCTGATGCGAGGTCGTGGATGGGGTTAAATGGTATGAAACGGCATGTTTTATGCCCCGATGCCCTTCCTGTCACCCACCTCAGTTGAAGAGCTAATGATGAAATGAAGATGGTGAATGAAATTGGGTAAAGAGGTGGGGGAATGCGCTGTAGTCTATGGAGAGGAACTTTCAGGGCATTTTCCTGGAAGTGAATATGGGGAACCATTGGGGATGGAGGCACCATCCCTTAATTGAGTCTACAAGTTGTGGAAAATAAATAAATAAATAAATAAATAAATAAATAAATAAATAAATAAATATAATAACAAGAAAAAGAAGAATCAAGGAAAACCATTCTCTCGACAGTCGATGGAGGGGTTCGAACATGCCAGGTTTCATAAAAATCCCTCGATCAGTTTTAACGCGATATAGTAACAGACAGAAAGTTAAACTGAGCCGATCATAGGCTGTATTTGTCCTGTCCGCTGTAAGAGCAAGTATCAAGTTGATAATGAAAAAACACATTCAGAGAGGTAATTGTATATAGGCCTATAAAGAGTTTACGTTCAACCCTCTTTAATAGCCATTGTCATTGTTTAACACTGTTGATATGGATTACTTTGTCATATTCGGCAATTCATAAATTGGGATGTAGTAAATAAATTAATTAAATAAATACAAAAATCTCACAAACTGGTTAAATGACATTTCCTTCAACGGTTTAAGTATATATTTCAGGATGATGTTTGTTGTTTACAAGGGCCTAACCGCTAGGTCATCCACCCCTAATGGTAAGAAGTGCAACGAAATGAAACGATAATTAAAACCTTAAAATGCATCCACTGATTATAATCTAAAACGAACGATGATGAAAAATGACCATGAATATAAACAATCAGTGGATCCAATTCACAACTCCTTATCTTCTGAGATGATGCTTGTATTCCAAACGGGTCCAAAATCCATGTTACCGACCCCTCATGATAGTACTAATCACTGGTAAAACAGAACCATGGTGTTCAACATATACTGTAGTGGTACTAATAACAGATAACATAGAGTCATGGTATTCCTCGCGTGGTAGCACGCCTACTATTCACAGGTAAAGTAGATCCATGGCATGTCACACAAAATGACACCACTCACAGGTAACACAGACCCATGGTGTTCCTCACATACTGGTACTACTTGCAAGCAACCGAGACCCAAGGAGTTCTTCGCATAGTGGCACTAATCACAGGCAACGTAGACCAATAGTGTTCCTCATACTGTGGTGCTACTCGTAGGTAACGCGGACCCATTCTGAAAACACTGGAACAAACATATTCGAACGCAGTGCTCGGAACCTATTCCCGCTAGTCTGTTCAACCGAGCGCCCGCTATCCCACCTCGGTGGAATGCACACAATGATACAAATCACAGGCAACGGCCAGACCCATGGTGTTATGCACCTAATGGTACTACTACTAGGTAACGTAGACTCATGGAGTTTTTCACATGGTGGTACTAATCGCAAGTAACGTCGACTCGTGGTGTTCACAAGTAGTCTCATAATTCGAATTCTATCATCCCTCGTTCGCCCCCTTTAGTCACCTTTTACGACAGGCAGGGGAGATTGTGTGTGTATTTTTCATCTGCTTCCCCCACCCACAGGGGCTAGTATATATTTAAGGGAAGGTCCTGATCGATAATTGTTTCGCAGCAGGCTCAAAACTGAGAAATATTTCTTTTCTTACGCGTATCGATCGAATTGTAGTAGTAGCATAGGACTAGACCTTGCAACGGTGGAAACTGGCAGAACGGAACGCTATCAGAAGGCGACAGTATCTCGTTTGGCTGAGTTTCTAAAAAACTCCATGAACTTGCAGTGTTCTTCTGACGCTTCAGCGGAGTAATAAAAATGTCCTCGATTATACAAAGGAGAAATTTGAAAAAACTTCATCTTCATTTTGTTCCTCATTCTGGGAGATAGAAAACCTGGATTCAATAAGTAGGGTTTTAAAATACGGTTTATTATAAACGGATAGATATCACTACATCGCGCTTGCCTTGGGTTAGCCACCCCTGTATTACACTTTAAGAAGCAAAGCAGGAAATGGATGTTCAAAATGGATGCAAGTAAAATAAATTAACATATTTCAGATGCAGGTGAATCTACGGCCGTACAGAAGAGCGGGATCTATAGCTTGAGTTCCATCATGTAAAATAATATTTATATTTAATTAATTAATAACTAGAGGATCTGTGCTGCTGCGCAATATTCGTTATAAATACGTCAGATAACTCGTCTTGATATACCTGCCGTAGTCATTTTACATTGCCTGCCCTTTTCAGTAGTTTTATGAACATTTATTAAGTGCGTTATTACATGCTGCAGTTCGTCGTCAGAATTCATCTACGTTCTGACGTTATCATGTCGTCTGTTTTGTAAAAATTTATCCATATATTCGATTTTTTATCCTGCAGTTCTCGATGTAAAGCTTGGTATTGTGTCGTACAAGGCAATGGTATTTTTAATTGCAGTTCTGCATAGAGCGGTTGTCTTGTGAGCTCATAGATTAGTCTCGAAGGAGAACTTTTTCCCAGACTGAGAATATGTTTAAGATACGTGGCCTTCACCCTTTCTAGTGTAGCTAGGTTATTCCTCCGTAAGTGTTCCCAGATAATGTCTAAGGCGTATGTCATGATGGGGTCTGATTGTACGTAGACATTATTCTCTTAGCAGCATCTAAGTTATTGGGATCGCTATGCCATCTGTTGAATATATTTGGAAGCTGGGAGAGGTTACAAAAATCAAAGAATATCTAACAGGGAATGGTATTCTTCCGTGATCAGAGGCTTGAAAGGTAGTATTCAAACATGGCTGCATGCAATGACATTACCAAATAGCTTAGT
The DNA here is from genome assembly GCF_040414725.1 of Anabrus simplex. Taxonomy (NCBI): domain Eukaryota; kingdom Metazoa; phylum Arthropoda; class Insecta; order Orthoptera; family Tettigoniidae; genus Anabrus; species Anabrus simplex. The sequence continues at coordinate 787,164,010 of NC_090265.1, forward strand.
ATGATAATAGTGGAAACTCTCCTCACTTAGCACGCAGAGCAGCGGCGACAGCACGTAGTGCTGCCATCTAGCGGCTCGCAGGGAACACTAACATAACGCGCCATTCAAACACTACACAGTTCGACTTCCAACCCAACGAAATACTGATTTTAAGACGTTTGCGTCGTTCTTGTAACATAATATAGGGAAGGAAAAAGGTGGATATTGATCTGAATGAACCAGTGATAAGAATAAAACAAATGTATTATCAAATTAAAACATTAGATCGTCATGTTATGACTAGGGCCTACAGTCTTCAAGAGCAAATCACACATGCAATATCTTTTTAAACTTGGTATTTTTACAGGCAATATTTTTCACTGTTGAATCATAGGTTATATTCACATGTGCCTTTATAAGGACTTTGAAATACTTGTCAGTCAGTAATTTTACACAGCTGTTACATAAGCCTACACTACATTCATTCAATGACAAAAACCTGTCATTTAATTTTCTTCTAATCCCATCTTTGCTTTCTAACAAAAACTAAAAAGAAACTATCTTCAAATGTTCTTGATATTTTAGCATCTAACTAAAAACATAATTTTAGACATACTTTTTCATTTCTTTTCCCATGCTATCATCATCATCTGTTTACCCTCCAGGTTCGGTTTTTCCCTCGGACTCAAGGGCAGTGTCCTGGAGCTTTAGACTCGTGGTCGGGGGATACAACTGGGGAGTATGACCAGTACTTCGCCGAGGCAGCCTCACCTGCTATGGTGAACAGGGGCCTTGTAGGGGGATGGGAAGATTGGAAGGGATAGGCAAGGATGAGGGAAGGAAGCGGCCGTGGCCTTAAGTTAGGTACCATCCCGGCATTCGCCTGGAGGTGAAGTGGGAAACCACGGAAAACCACTTCGAGGATGGCTGAGGTGGGCTGAGTGGACCCCGTTCCAGCCCTCGTACCACTTTTCAAATTTCGTGGCAGAGCCGGGAATCGAACCCGGACCTCCGGGGGTGGCTGCTAATCACGCTAACCACTACACCACAGAGGCGGCTATCATTATCATAATGATGACAATACATCCCTACACTCAGCATGGAGAAATTTGCTACATGCCCAGCCCATGACATAATTGTCTGCATTTTTCCTGTATTATATCATAGTCATAATCAGTTACCTGATCACTTAACTCACACTGTCGAGTGACATTAGCATCGAACTTGCACTTCATCACATCATTATGAGTTAGTAGAAAGTCTGCAACATCAGATTCACAATTGCTGTCATCAGAAGCACAGATCAATTGATTTATCATAACACTCCTTATGGCACTGCGAAATTTTGTTGCATCTGGAGTTACATTGTTACCTCCTCTTGCTCTGATGATGGAAAAAATGTTTTCAATGCAGTTCTGTGTGAGCCTCCTTGTTAGCAAATAACGAAAACCATAATCACTATATAATTCAGACCACAATAGTTTCAGTGCAGAAATATTGTCTATCCAACCCTGAATACAGAGAGGGTTGCCTTTGCGGTTATTCAAAACTTTGAGTTGTTTTAGACAATCACAAATTTCATCCAGCTTTTTCATATGCCCTGAGTCATTGTTTAAGGGTCTCCTGTACTCTTTGGGGCTACTGAGACTTCAAGAATTAAAAATATCAGACAAAATATCACACATTTCTATAAACCCCGCAGTGTTTGCAGCACTTGATTGCAAAGAATTGAATGACACATGAACTAGCATTCCAGAAGCTACAGAATGGCTGAGGACCCTGGTGGCTAAACATACCCTCATACCTTTCATCTAAATCCCCCCTTCTGCTCTTCACCCACTGAGTACACCTAAAAATCGATTAAATTCATAGGTTTAATCATAACAATATTTTAAAGAAAGTATGTTCTCATAAATAGAAAAAAATACCGGCACGTAAACATTAACAGGTAGGCCTATACTCAGAGCACTTTGTTGTTAGGAAATCTGTAAAACGGCTTGCAATCACTTTGTCTTCTGTAATGAAAACACCCATGCACAGCACAAATAACTCCTTTTCCTGCCATTTCCAAAATCGTGATACATAACAAGCACAAAACTATCTGAAGTACAAATAATTCACTTCTGGCGTACACAGCTGACAGCAGTAGCAAGAGTAGTTAGCCTCTCGAACCGCTAGATGGCACGCAGAAGCGGTGTCGCCAGTTTCTCGCTGGAGTTTCCACTATTATCATACATTATTCTCTTAGCAGCATCTAAGTTATTGGGATCGCTATGCCATCTGTTGAATATATTTGGAAGCTGGGAGAGGTTACAAAAATCAAAGAATATCTAACAGGGAATGGTATTCTTCCGTGATCAGAGGCTTGAAAGGTAGTATTCAAACATGGCTGCATGCAATGACATTACTAAGAATGATAATCACATTTATCAGAATTTTAATAAAAGCAAGATGCTAAATACAGATGTATTGCGGGTTAGGGTAAGCCTTCGCCTGCAATTATTGGACTGATCATTTAATGATTTGATTTGGTGATTACTCAAAGCTGGCGGAACTTAGAGACCTATCAGTGTCTCAGGACTCACAGGGAGGTAATTCCGGAGATAATAAAACAAAAATGAAGCAAATTGGTCCAGTAGAACGGACGGACGGATTTGCCAAGCTGTTTTTAGTAAACTCTTTTAATATGTACATGGCGTTCTGAATGTCACATTCAGCCCCATCTACACCTGAGTAGATTCCATACTGTCATAAATGAGAGTGCAATCCCGTGGTAGCTTCATTCTGTTCTGGTCTGTGTCATAAGACGACATATATTGTACTTATAGAGAAATGGCAACACGGATATCAGATTATTGAATTCAACATCCTTTAACCTAACTCGTGAGCTGTACCCTGCTGTCAGCTCTCATTAACATGCTAATGACACAGACTGGCCCACTTTTCGAGAAGTCAATTAACATGCGAGAAATTAATTTACGGTATCTGCTTGAGATCATAATTTATTGGATATTAGACTCGTTCTGTAACTGCCAAGAAATTATGAGGCACGTAAATTAAAGAGCTAATTTGCTACTGTTCTTATCTCTAGGCTGTGTTTCAGTTGTACCCTATATTACTAACTTTTATCCGTGACTTCGAAAGTGTGGAAATCAATTTCACTGTCATTTATACAGCTGCGGCTAAACATAATGAATGAATTCTTGATCGAGAGAGGAGAAAAAGCAGGGTAAGATATTGTGGTTCCAGAAATGTATAATTACAGAGTTATCCGACTTATGGTAACGTTAGTGAAATCCTACACTCCCAGTGAATATGTCTGTAAAGGCAGCTGAAATGTTCACAGTATAAAGTTGTCCTCTAGGTGGGAGGCTTCCTATACATTATTCGCCTACAATTTTCTTAAATAATTTTAAAAATACTTGGAAATTTATCAAACATTTCACTTGATAAATGTTTCCAATCCGTAATTCATCTTCATATATATGCATATTTGCCTACCGGAAATGAAACTCTCCGTGGAACAGGGAACGGGGCCTATCAGAATAAAACTGTCGAAGATGTAGACAAGAGGAATAAAACTTCCCAGGAAGAAGGCAAGGTAGAACAAAACTCCCCAGGTAGTAGGGAAGGGAACTTTCCAAAATAAAACTTCCAAGCAGTAGGCAAGGAATCCTGCCAAAATAAAACTGCCAGACATTAGGCAAGGGGAATAAAACTCCCCAGACTGTAGGCAAGGGAACCTCCCAAAAGTAAAACTCTGCAAGCTGTAGACAAGAGGAATAAAACTCCCCAAGTTGTAGGTGATGGAATTAAAATTTCCCAGGCAGCAGACAAGGGAACTTGCCAAAAACAAAACTCCTCATGTATTACGCAAAGGAACCTGGCAAAAATTGATCTCTACAAGCAGTAGGAAAGGGCATCTGCCAAATTAAAGCTCACCAAGCAGTAGGCAAGGGGACCTTCCAAAAATAAAACTCTTCAGGAATTAGGCATCCGATACGTGAAGAGAGTGCTCCAGCTGACGTTACGGACATATGCAGTGTAAAAGTGTTGGATTGCACTGACTTTGGTAAAGGTTGAATAACTCTGTAATAATACAATTCTTGACCCGTATATCATACCCTATTTTCTTGTTTTTATGTGAGCTACCCATTCCTGCCAGAAACAGACTGTGATAAAAAAATACTGATTTTAATAAGGACATGCAGGTGTGCGGAGCGACACGCAGATACTTCATTCTAGTATCAATAATATATTTTTTACTCGTCAGTTCGTCACAGAGTCACTTAGCAAAGGGCAAAGCGTAGCAACTCCGAAATGTCAGCTCCTGATGGAGCTTACGACATGTGTATTTACCGATGACTGGTCAGGGTATTGCACATAGCTTCACAGAGCGTCAGCCTCTTCATGACCTTGGTCATTACGTAAAGCAAAAGACAGAACACATGAAACAAACCGTGTTCAAGATTAGTTTCTCAACGGGAGGGATTCTTAATTAGAATGCAGGAGTCTTATAGGCTTATACTGAAAACGTTACAAGCTTCCGTAATAGGCTGCAATATCCCGATATTTTGTATAATTTTCTATATGTGTTCAATATTCAGTACTAAGATAAGTAATAATTCATTGTACCACTCAATCTACCATAAATCGTAGTGTTAAGGTATGGAATTATTTAAATTATTTGTTAATGTTTGTTTAGTTGTTCTGTAGCTTGTTATACCTCTTTATTTTTTATAAAAAATATTCATATTGAAATGAAAATTGTAATATTATAAGGTATAATATTTTAATTATGTTGTGCAAATCAGGTATGAATTACTGTACAACAGCGATGCAATTGTTATGTTACACCACTCTAAGGCAATCTTTTCCTTTCAGGTTTGCTTTCATGATTTACCGAGCAAGTAGCCGTGTGGTTAGGGTTGCGCAGCTGTGAGCTTGCATTCGTCAGTGGGATCAAAGCCCCCTGTCGGCAGACCTGAAGATGGTTTTCCATGGTTACAATTTTTACACAAGGCAAATGGTGGAGCTGTTCCTTAATTAAGGCTATGGCCGCTTCCTTCCCTCTCCTAGCCCTGTCGTCGCCATAATAACTGTCTGTGTCAGAGCGACGTAAAGCAAACTATAAAAGAAAATTGCTTTCATGTTTTGTGACATAAACTTCGTTGTTCCGTGTCATGTAATTTCTTATTTGATTTATATTTCTTGTAATATTTTCTTTTCTTGTGGTTTTTCGACGGGATATCTCCCAATTGGAATGTGACTTATTCCATTGCTTGTCTACAGGTAACATCAACTGTTCCAGTGATCAGTACGACCTTGGCAAGCATGTATCAAAGCTCATGGAGGGCATATTCAACATCCCCTGTGAGAAAGAGTTGCATGTGCTATGCTGGTACCTACGTTCTGTTCTTGTGTGTTTCCCTTGATTAATGAGTTGGAGACAATGAGGTATAACATAGAAACGAAGCGTGTCCTGGCCCATGTTCATATAACATAATTTCTTCATCAATGTAGGAATGTGTCCTGCAATTTGTACCATACATTTTTGTTACACCCTGTATCTTAAAATCCAAAGACTGTTTCCAGTCATTCCACCGGGTTAGGAATGGAATGAATTAAGCCCCATCTAGCGGTGAGGATAGCAATATTTTGCTGGTTGCCCAAGCCTGTCGCTCTACTCTGGGGCAATGATTAATGACTGGCAGATGAAATTAAATGAAATTGATGGAATTAAGGATGACGGGGAGAATCGAAGTACCTGGAGGAAAACCTGTCCCGCCTCCGCTTTGTCCAGCACAAATCTCGCATGGAGTGACCGGGATTTGAACCACAGACCCCAGCGGTGAGATGCCTGCGCGCTGCCGTCTGAACAACGGAGGCTCTGTACTCACAGCGATGTTCTCTCGTGTCTCATCTCATCTTCCTCAGATCTAGAGAAGACAGAACTACCCTCTTCACGTCAGAATTTTTTTGTAAAGTAAATAAGAGGTTGGCAGATCTAACTTCTTAAGCAGCGCCCACGTCAAACGCCGTTTCTGCTTACGCTGATGGCTGGTCTTTATTGAGGTAGAGGCTCGGTATATGAAAACTTGCTATGTACGCAGTGTCTTAAAATTATATGGTGTAATTCAGGGCTGGATTCCTCACATATGGGGAAGGAAAGAAGTGTATGTAAATACTGGTCCAGAAATGCGTACTTTACAAGATATCAGACTTTGCCGGGGGCTAGAAACACGGGTGTTGTGGTAATGTACTCCGTTATTACAGTATAAGAAGTGATCAAAACGCCTACCTTCCCCAATACTGCACGCTTGTACTCATCGTCGGATGGAGTTACGAACACACTCGAATATTCCCGGTGTTTGCGTGTTGTTCGAGAACTGCTTACAATCCGCTATGAAATGATGCTTCATCTTCCACTGCAGAGAGTACACCAAAGATTTTGCGTAACTCTACACAAAGAAGTCCAAGGGATTCAGATCAGGTGATCATGGATGCCAAGAAAGTACACACTTAAACACTCATGTTTATACACACGTTTTTCCTTCTCTGTATGAGGAATCCAACCCTACTTTTAAACACTCTGTACTGAGTAGTCTAAAAGACTGCCTTCCCTTTTCATGAGCGAGAATGGGAGATCTCTCCCCATTATGAACTGATATATATTTATTGTGGATGCTGCTGAGATGTTGGAGAAACACTAGTAGTTTACTTTCCTCGCGTAGCCATAAGACGAAAGTGTTATTGACATACCAGTGCCATCTGGTGGGATTATGAATCGCCGCCACCAGTGCAAACGTTTCGAAATTTTCCACGTAGAAATTGGTGAGGTCAGGACTCTAGAAGCTTCCTATGCCGACCCCATCTGTTAGTTCAAAACTTCTGCTTACTAGAAATACGTGGTTCGTAAGTAATGCTTCAAGAGAGCCGTGATGTCAGAAGACAATATTCCAGCTAGATGTAAAACTGCAACATCAAAACCTATTATGCTGTCATTACTGTTTATATTAATCCCTCCCGGCAATTTGACGAAATGTTCCAAATGTGAGAATTCGTTTGTCCGACGTGTCCTCAAGTAATTTAGCTAGGCACTTAGTCACATAGTAGGTAAGATTGGTCAGACTGAAACATTCAGCTGTTCTCAAACATTAGGAGCTTGAGGTGGAATGTTCCGGTACGTTTTGCCGGCACACGGCATACAGAACTGTAACTGCGTGGAAGATATAACTTCGTGATGCAACATGGCATGCTCCGCGTCAGCGGGAAAGTGCCTATACCGGACGTGCTGTGTGTACTTAAGTCCAGCGTAAGGATGCACGGAACGTGAAGGAACGGTTGGAACATTGAAATTTGCGCCCAGTAATCGCTTTTAAAGGCTGCTTTTAGGTTGATATTTTCTCAGTCAATATGTAATACGTATATCACGGTTACAACGATTTTAAAAGTAACTATTACAAGGTCATTTTTACCAATTAAAATGTATCAGTCTGTATTGTGAGCAATTAGGGCCAGGATCAAGTTTCACGGCACGTGAAAAAAGCAGCCAGAACTCTGAAATACGAACCAAAAAAATCATGTTTAAATGTTGCTTTTAGGATAAGAATGTTCATTCATTCTTAAACACACCTGTCACAATTACCGCGATAGTAGATGCGTTTACAAGTATCACAAATAGAACTCCGGTGTGACATTCTGAAAAGTTTACCGTCCTTTGTACGCCATACAATATGTTACCAGGCTTCAATGAAAACACTCCTACAGAACTGTTGAAAGCAAAACAGAACACATTATGTGATTGGCTTGTACCGAAGGGCAGTGGCTGGTGCAACGGAACTCACACAACAAAGAGGATATGACAGAACACAGAACACTCCAGCTCGTGGCGGCACACACTCAACTAGTAGGCGAAGGGCAGGACAGAGTGGCGCTTCTGACGGGACAGCGAATCGCTGTCTCGGTCTCGCATGATAATGCTTCGAAACAACCGGCACTGGGTGTTCCGGAACAACGGAACATAAATGTGCTCAGGCACAGTGTGCCGAAAGGGGGACATAGTGCCCTACCCTAATCGTATGTAGGAACATCGATTGTACAGGCAATGGGGCTTCGTGAATCTTGTATTATACAGATTTGGTGGTTGTGCCTAGATTATATTATTATTATTATTATTATTATTATTATTATTATTATTATTATTATTATTATTATTATTATTATTATTATTATTTATCTAAGTGTGTGGCCAGCTTTCTCCTTGCTGAGTGCTCTGCAGGCATCACGTCTCCGGACTGGTTCTGGGCCAATGTATTAAGAACTTTTTAAAAAGAGTCTGAGTACTACGGAAACCAGTTTTAGTTCAGTAGTAACTTATGTCTCGTCCATCTTAGTACGTAGCCATTGGAGTGGTTAATTCGTATGGATCCCGAGTAACACTGCCAGCAGCTTGACTGCAACAAGTAACTTCTCGTGGCAGCCACTCGGCAGTAGACTTGACAAGCTGTCCGATTAGTGAAAACTGGGTTGACTCAGGATATTAATTAAATAAACAAACCTCCTTGCAGAATAATCCTGATGAACATTGTCTTCAAGCGACCATTGCTCAGCCCGATGGCCTGCAGATTACGAGGTAACGCGCGGTCAGCTTGGTGAATGCAGCTTGGAATATACTTGAATATCTCATCTTAGAGGATCGAATTAAGAAAGACAAGACCACGTACATAGCGTTCTTAGAAAAGAAAAGGATATCGGAAATGCAGATTGGGCCAAGCTGTTTGAGATTTTGAAGGTGTTCGGCATGAGATACCGAGAAAAAATAATTATGTACACTCTGTACAAAAATCAGTCTGCAGTGAAAAAAACGAAGCCTATAAGAAAAAGGAAACAGTTATCCAGAAAGGAGTGATGCAGGGCTGTAGTTTTCCCCTCCCCTTTTCAGTGTTTATATTGAGTAAGCAGAAAAGAAAATCAAAGAAGAATTTGGAAAGGGAATCATAATCCAAGGAGAGGTTATCAAAATCCTCAGATTTACCGATTATATTGTTATTTATCTGAGACTACAGACAATCTGGGGAAATTGCTGAATGATATGAACAGAGTCTTGGGTAAGGAGTACAAGATTAAAATAATTAAGTCCAAAACAAAAGTAATGGAGTGCAGTCGAACGAAGTCAGTTGGTGCACGAAATATTAGATTAAGAAGTGAAGTAGACGAACATTGTTACTTGGGCAGTAAAACAACTAATGATGGCAGAAATAAGGAGGACATAAAATGCAGACTAGCACAAACAAGAATGGACTTTCTTAAGAAAATATTTTTACTTTCTTCGAACAATCATATGGGAACTAGAAAAATATTTCTGAAGACTTTCATCTGAGAGCGCGGTATTGTATGGAAGTGAAACATGGACGATGACTAGCTCAGAAAGAAAGCTTTTAAAAGGTGGTGTTACAGAATAATGCTGAAGGTGACTTAGGTAGATCGAGTCATGAATGAATAGATAGGGTCTACTGAATCGAATTGGTGAGAGGAAATCGATTTGGCTAATTTGACGAGAAAAAGAGATAGAATGATAGGTCGTATCTTAAAACGCCTACGGCATGTTCATTTGGTTTTTGAGGGAAGTGTAGGCGGTAAGAATGGTAAGGATGGACCAACGTATGAATATGACAAGCAGATTAGAGCAGATGTAGGATGTAGTAGTTACGTAGAAATGAAAAGAAAAGCGCAGGTTAGGGTGGCATGGAGAGCTGCATCAAACCAGTATACGGACTGATGACCCAAAGAGCAAGAACAAACATCTGAAGTAATGCTAACGAACTCTATCCCTGAAGGGCAAAGTTGCCGAGGAAATTATGCAACAGATCGTCAGATCCATTCCCTTGGAGCGAGCTTCAAAACTGGTGAAATGTGTGCTACAAATGAGTGTGTGCCCACCCCTTGCTCGTTTCTCCACGGAGTCGGGTATAAAGTGAGATGAGTCTTCATAGCGAGTTTTAACTTTTCCTGGCGTCAACCTCATCAAATAAGTTAATATGAAGTGAATGTCATAATTTTATTAATAGGAAGGGGGAGCCGACTACTGTCGAAAAGCTCAACGCTTATCGTCGCCATCCGACGGACGAGTCACCATGCTCTCACTCCATATTAACACGGTGGAGAGGTCTGGAGTTTGAATCCAGGCTTTTGGTACCTAGTTCAGTGATTAGAAGCTGTATACCACCACGTCTCCTACCTACCCTGCCGGTGGTGAGGTTTCCTTTTTCGACCAATGGGACTCGAAACGGGTAACCACGGTGTCACACCATATAGACCTGACGCCTTAACGATCAAGGCCACGAGGCTCAGAATGAGGACAGAATACTGTTTTACGCGCGTACTGCAAACACGCTTACTTTGTGGTAGCGTAATCCACAACAAAATCAAGAGCTATTGTTGAGAGGTCCATGCTGTGGCGGCAGGTGATGTGACTTGTCTCAACATGATCATGCTGACTGTCTGGAAAGAATGAATCAGTAGTTGCGAACTGCTGTAAATAAACTAGAGGTGTTTTTAAAAGTAGGGAAGATCAAAATATTGTTACGAATAAAACTCCATTTGTTTCATTACTCTAATTTGTTTGACGATGACCAATGTAGGCCCCTACACACATATAAGCACACTCAATTCTAACCAGCTGTGAATGGTCGCACTTACTCATTACTGTCTAGTTACAAATTGCTCTTCCCTATGGCGCAGCAGGAGGTCCAGCGCGTTGTTATACCTGCGGACGCTTATCCCTTACTTTCACTTTCCCCAAGTCCAGCCACCTCATACAGCAGTTGTGTATAGACAGCTGGATCTGGACACAGAGTCACTGGCTACACAACACACGATGACTGTTCATTGGTTCGACTCCACTAATAGTCCAGTAATTCACACGGTCACATGCAGTGAACAACCAAACAGCTCAGCAGTGTTCAACAGCACGACGATACTCACAACAGCGAACATTAACACAGGTCCATTTACCTACACACTCGTGATAGCGGCTTCCCTCGCTGAGACTCACTTCACAGAAATACAGGAACATACAATACAGCCTTCCGTTCTTTCGTCTCCACCTGCTCACTGGTCTCTCCGACAACACAACAACCGCTCCTGGTTCAGACCTCGGTGGGATACTAGCGACAGCCAATGCCTCTGTCGCCCTCAGCCCAGCCACCGAACCCCAACACACCGAATCTTACAGCGATTCCACCTCGGGGCCCAACTGTCACTCCGAGTCCAACTCTGACTGACTGTACGCGGCTAGCCTCCATTTTTAAATTCATCCAGAATTTTCACGATCTCACTAGAGGCAGAACATTCCCGTTGAATTTCCAAGAAACTCAGAGGTAAGCCGGCCGACGAGAACAGTACACGCAAAGGCCGGCCCCACCCTACAGGCCGGCTGGGAGATCCCAGGTCGTGTGAGTCACTAGCCCCTTCCTGGAAGTACCGAATGGGGGTACCACGGGGCTGCCACGTAACAATATGAAAATAAAGATGTAATTTATTCAAGAGGACAAAATTGGGGAGGAGGAGTTACGGATTGGACTGATTTAGGGAGGGAGATGTTCACTACATGTCCAAATTCTTCGCAATCATTTAGGAAACTAGGTGAACAAGAGATAGGAAATCTTTTTTTTTTTTTTGCAAGTTGCTTTACGTCACACCGACACAGACAGGTCTTGTGGCGACGATGGGAGGCGAAGGTGCTAGGAGTGGGAAGGAATCGGCCGTGGCCTTAATTAAGATACAGCCCCAGCATTTGCCTTGTGTGAAAATGGGAAACCACGGAAAACTATCTTCAGGGCTGCCGACGGTGGGGTTCGAACCCGCTATCTCCCGAATACTGGGAACTGGCCGCACATAAGCGACTACAGCTATCGAGCTCGGCGATAGGGAATCTGCCGACAGGGCGACTATAGAGCTACTTTTTGATCCAACCTTGTATTTGCCAAATACGCAATATGTACCTAAATTTCTAGACACCAGTCTACATTTCAGTGGAACAACAAGAACAACACTTCTCGGCCTTCTTAAATGATGGATAATGAGGCGTATAAGAAGCGTGTTCAGTCAACCATTACTAATACGAGTTACATTTTAACTCTAACTGAAATAATTATAGACTTTCGTATAGCACCTTCGTTAGAAGAGAAGAAACGTGGGTGGGTGCAGAATAGCCTTCGGCCTACAAGTGACCATGGCTGGTTCGTGGTCCGACAGGTCTGCACTCTCACCGGCCAACCGAGCAGAGGAGGGGTGGCCACGGACCTATCGTGGTTTTAAACCTCTGAATTGGGAAGATGGTGATGGACTGTTCCCCACTGTCGGCTGTCCTGAGAATGGTTCACCGTGATGTTCCATTCTCCTCCACGGAGGCGAATGCCGGGACAGTTCCTAGTAAAAGCCACAGCTGCCTACCCTCTCACTTTCTCCACACATCTCCATCACCACCACGAGTTTCCTGGCCTGACAGACGGCGTCAACATTTATGAGGCCCGTCTCTCCTTTCAAAGGAGGAATAAAAGCAATTTAGTACCGTAGTGGAAAAGGAATCTTTTTCGAAGCCCATTGTTTAGTATGGGATCAAATCTGTAAACATTGCAGATTTAGATCATGTGGATCAATGGTATTGGAAGTGTAGTAAGCATACCACTAGGGGTACGGAGGTTTGTCTCAAGGGACGCAGATTTATGGTAGCTGCTAACTGTTTTTGGTGAGCAGTTGAGCCAACTCATTTTCAATAAAATCTGCTTTCGATTTAGTGTCTTTGTCAACCACTACACAGACCCCCTTTCTTAACTATTAATTGACTAAATGTGTAATATTGCTTACTAATGCTGCATTGCTCTTTTTTACATATTTCGTTTCTAAATCCACTGATTCACTTAATTTTTTCTTCAGTAATTGTGTATATAATACAATAGTAGTTGCTGCATAAATAATAATACTATATATATATATATCGTTGCTAGGTAACGAAAACTCATGAGAAAACCACGCTTCTCCGTCTGCCTTGTGCAGACTTGCCGTGTTACCTGAGAAGGGATCAGAAGACTGGAATAATTGGGCTATCAATAAGCACTGAAAATGGCAGGAATAGTTCTTCTCCCATTGATCACCGCTCAATTTTGGGCTTTTATTGAAAACATTACTCTGAAGGAGTTACGAAGTTTCCTTTGCCCACCGACGATTATACACAATACATTATTTTTATTTTTGGGAAAAGGATGGTGTAGCGGCTTAGCTGCTTGCCTGTCATCCGGGAGACCGTGGTTTGATTACCGATATGTCAGAAAGGACATGCGATCATAAATCACCGGCCACAACTGTTTCATAACACTGTACGTGCAGAGACCCTGCCCAAGCGGGATAAGCTGCTGAAGATGATTACAGTAATATTATTTGGAATCCAGCAATAATCATTCTGGTTAATTGTGGTGTAATCTCAACACAATCGTACTTCGCGAGTACAAAGCTAAAACAAATTGGATTTTGGGGTACGCTGACAGAAAATTTCGAACACCGCTGATGTAGATCATACAGAGCGTAGTTCATTCACTGGGAAATAAGGTGTACTGTACAGGTAAGTGGACAGGAGAGGTAAGTGGTAAAGGGTGAAGGGGGAAAGTTATTAATCGAGACGGCAATTAACGTCTCTCACATTTCTACAGGATTGGAGCGACCTGAGGCGTAGGACCATAAATCATCCGGGTGATTTGATGTGCTATGAGTGATACTGCTGAGACACACCTTTCATATGAACCCGCACTAATTATACACAAGTTGCAACAACCGCTAAGTTTGATGTGTATTTTTCTTGGACTTTGGACTGGTTTTCAGTGTTGCCAACTTAGTGGATTTTCCGCTAAATTTGGCGGAATTAGAAGACTGTCGGCGGAGAAATATATCATTTAGCGGACAGCGGATATTTTGGCGGAATTCTAGATTTATTATAGCGGAATTTAGCGTTTTATCTATTTTACGTTTAAAAAAAATTGAATTCCAGTCTGTCTCCGAGCTATTCCGTATTTCTTGTCAGGAGCTAGCAGTCACATGAGGAAAACATGTTATATAGATCTGATGTTATGAGATCATGGTATCATAAATTTGTAATGCGTGGGGAAAGTTGACGAATGACGACAGATAATGAAACTGTGAGAGAGTAGTATTTATATTTATGCTATGAAGAAAGACCGTTTAATGAACTGGCCTGTTCTCTTTGTGTTAGAGGTGCGACGGTCCAGAAATAATGTGTCACTGCTCCAACTGCTCCAGTGACACGACTGGAACAGTGACATGCTGCCGGTCCAGTGACAACCGGTACAAGCACAAATGGAGCTGAGGAATAGCCTATAGCATTGTAGGCTTACGTAGTCAGCGGACGCACGATTTGCTCTGTTCTTCGATTATGTCATGATCACGCCTGTCTTATCTGATTCGATAATGGCACACTGGTGGTAGGTTGAAAGTATAGAAAATATTTTTAATCTTCAATTAATAAATTCATACATAATAATGTTATTTCTTTTACGTCCCAATAAATACATTTACGGTTTTCGGAGACGCCGAGGTGCCGGAATTTTGTTCTACAGGAGTTCTTTAACTCACCAGTAAATCTACTAATAATAATGCCATTTGCTTTACGTCCCACGATTTTCGGAGACACCGACATGATGAAATTTAGTCCCGCATGAGTTCCTTTACGTGCCTCTAAATCTACCGTTACGAGGCTGACGTATATGAGCACCTTCAAATACGGTACCACCCGACTGAGCCAGGATCGAACCTGCCAAGTTGGGGTCAGAAAGCCAGCGCTGTACCGACCAAGTTACTTCACCCGGCACAATTTTATTTCAAGAAGTAAATTACAAGTAGACTTTCTGGAAAAAGTAACGATACCGGTATTTTTAAAATGTAATCGTTACAAGTAATCCGATTACTTTCACCCAGTTACTTCGCAACTAGAAAAATGATAACATTTTGCGTGCAATTCTTCCCTAAGATTCTGGCATGTGAATGACCTATAATGTTGTTTAGAAATCGCCGATGATCATTTTGAAGTATCTGACGTTTTAAAAAGTATTCAGTGTTGTGAATTTAAAATGTTCATTGATCATATTCGCCAAATTAAATGATTAGTTATAGTATTAAAAGTGCCGTTTAACTATATTTTAACTATGTTAAGAAAAACAGTCATTAATAATAATCACAATAATATATTATTATTATTATTATTATTATTATTATTATTATTATTATTATTATTATTATTATTATTATTATTATTATTATTATTATTATTATTATTATTTGTAGAAACGTTTTAATGCTGAAGTAGATTACTGTGCATTTCTTTCGTTCACATGAAATATTGAACACCATACCGGTATGTCTACGTCCTGTTCTTGTCACAACCTCCCTAACGGTACGGGACGACGACGGCTGTGTCACTGGACCGTTTGCGAATAGCAGTAACTACACGTCCCGGTACAGCAAACTGCGAGTCGCAGCGCAAGACCGTCACAGTTTGGTCACAGTAGCAGACAGCAGTGGACCGGGAGCAGCAAACTGCGAGTCGCAGCGCAAGATCGTCACAGTTAGGTCACAGTAGCAGACAGCAGTGGACCGGTAGCAGCAAACTGCAAGTCGCATCGCAAGACTGTCGCAGTAGCAGTGGACCGGTAGCAGCAAACTGCAAGTCGCATCGCAAGACTGTCGCAGTAGCAGTGGACCGGTAGAGAAGAGGATCCTGGAGCAGGTTGTCACTGCTCCATTCGGAGAATAGGTGTCTCGTACCGGTACGCCAGTTCCGACACACCTCTACTTTGTGTGGCTCTTGAGGTAGGGGCTTCACCTAGTTTGCACCCGGCAGTAAAACGCCTGCAAGTTTTAGCTCACCGGTTCGCAGACAGGGGGTTAATCCCAGTGAAACTCACAGATCAGATGAGTGCAGAAATTTACTTTTATTATTATTATTATTATTATTATTATTGCTCATTATTTGAGATCGGATTTCTTGGCGGAATTTTAGTGGAGTTTTAGTAATATTTAGCGGATCTTGAAAATATAAGTTGGCAACACTGCTGGTTTTCTCCAGCTTATTGATTGTAAGCTGATATCATAGTATGTTATTTTGGTATGACTCATAATGTGGGGAAATAATAAAAGGGAAGATAAACACTACAGTAGTCGATTAATATCTCTAGGTACGATAGGAAATAGAGGTTACAATGAAATGAGGCAAAAAAAATCTCCGGTAATCTACATACAGAACTATGGAAAATATAAAAAACAGACTCGATTTACATAATTAAGCAAAAACAAAACATAATTTAATTAACAAAATAATATTAACAATATTAACGGGATGCTAAGCTGATGAAATACATAAACTACTGAACTACACAGGAAGATTTGGGTATAAGTACAAATAACCTTATAGAATGTAGGGATGAATGTCCACAATTCGTACGATATTACCTTTTTATTTTTAGCGAATAGTTTTGAGCGAGGGATGTTCGTGAGGTAGTAGCTTCGTTTGCCCCTCGGCGATTACCACCCACCTTACCATGATTCAGGACGTGTTCTGCAGGAATAATGTGTAAGAAACAATTCTATCTTTTCACTGCAGTTTTAGGAAATATGCACACGTAAGTTGTATGAAAATATTATACGTACAAAGAGCGAACATTTTCAGAATGGGAAATGCACGTAGTAATGCAGTCGTTCATCATGAAATACTAGCTGAGTTACACAAATCATATTTTCAGCTCGTTTCCAGTCATTGGATGTCCAATATTTACATATTTACGCCCATTCCAACAATTTTTTCTTCAGGGCAGGTATTCCGCAACTGCTTCTTTGCTGGCTTTCGTGCCTTCCACCCTCAATCAAGAAGCATTCGCCGTACCGCCGAAGAAGCAATTTCAATCCCAGAAGGCAATATATCTCTCTGAAGGTCCTTACTTGACTTGTGAGGAGGAATGCTACTGTTTCAAAGGAGAGTTTGGTCAGTTCTAGACGTGGATTTTCGTTTGCCTCTTTGGACACAACGAGATGGTATCACTATATGCCGTAAGAAGTCTTGAAACACTAGATTTTCCCACACCGAAAACAGAGGCAATGTCTCCTGAAGTCATAGATGTGTCTTCACGTTGTGCAAACATTTTTGCCCCCCTTCTTAGGTGAATTGTCTATTTTAACACAAACATTAAGATTTCCCGTCGATAACACATAAACAATACAGGCTGTTGCTACACGTGCAAGCACTCAATTGAACTGGAGGGGGACCTACAATTGTTGTTCATAGAAAATTCAACAATAGTTTGCGAAGACTCTAACAATTGGGCGGATAAAATTGGTTATAGCTAACCAAATTCTATTCTTTGTAAAATATGAGCTTGTCCCAATTAGTGTGCACACTGTATTAGGCTATTTTTAGCGCCTATAAATTCTGACCCTGGTTATGTGGCAACTCAGTGAGGGATGCTGTAGCACGTAGTACACATACGTATCATTAACCGGTTTCTAGAATCCACCTGCCAACAGACTTTCCCGCACTTGAACGGGAGTAAACCTGCCCGTGGACATCGAGCGGCAGAGGCTGTCTTTATGTAACTCTGGTGTTACGCGAGACCAGTAATCACATACAGCAAGCGAATAAAAAATTCTAGGGATCATTAATTAACAAGGGGAGTGTATATGCGACAACTTACAAAAAGCAGAAGTATTCAGTCAGCAATATGTAAAGGTAGTAGGATATAATGTCCTGATAGAGGAGGCGAATACTAACCGCGAAATACTGAAATTTACCTATGATAAGAAAGACATTTATCAAAAGATAAGAAAGTTGAAAGTCAGAAAGGCAACTGGGACTGATAAGATTTCTGGGGATATATAAAAGGCTAATGTTTGGGACATAGTGCCATATCTCTAAAACTTATTTGATTACTGTTTGCATAAAGGAGCTATACCAAATTAACAGAGAGTTGCAATAGTAACCCGAGTGTACAAGGGAAAGGGTGGAAAACATAAAGGGGAAAACTACAGGCCAGTCAGCTTGACATGTGTAGTTTGTAAGCACTCTTTATGATTAAATTAGACACGTTTCCGAAATTACTAACTGTTTTGATAGAAGGAAGTTCGGGTTTAGGAAGGGTTATTCCATTGATGCTCAATACGGAGGATTCCAGCAAGATATAGCAGATATTTTAGATTCAGGAGATCAAATGGACTGTATCTCTACTGACCTATCCAAGGCTTTTTATGCGGTAGATCATGGGAGATTGCTGACGAAAATGAGGGCAATTGGACTAGACAAAAGAGTGGTTGAATGGATGGCTACATTTCTAGAAAATATAACTCAGAAAATTAGAGTAGGTGATCATGTAATGACTGAGAAGGGGTTCCCACTGGGCAATATTATTGGACCTTTATGTTAAATTCAAGACGATAAACTGGGGAAAATATTCATTTATTGGACGAGGAGTAAGGGATTGGAATAAATTATCAAGGGCAATGTTCGATAAATTTCCACGTTCGTTGCAAATATTTAAGAAAAAGCTGGGTAAACAACTCTAAATTATAAATGAATGTAAATATGTGGTAAACAATTGATAGGGAATCTTCTACCTGGAACAGACGCAACGAGAATCGATATAGGAAAAGTACAAAATTACGGCAGTAAAGGACAAACATCAAACCAGGGCCGTTGATTAATTTTAAATCTTCGTCGACTTCTTTGATAAATATTGGTTTGATTTTTATTTGCATAGTGTTCAAGAATGTGATTTGGTAATCTGTCTTTGTCCATTCTGTACAGGTGACCAAAGAATCTTAATTTTTTCCTAGAAGCATGATCTATTTTTACTGGTGTTTTGTATAAATCTTCTCCCGGTGTCAGTTCGTATATGCCATTATCCTAAATAGGTCACATAATTTTCTTTAAGATTCTCTTTCCTCGTATGTTTATTCTTGTCTCTGAGAAGGTATTTAAACTCTCTGTTGTAGACAAGGCTTCTGGGAGGATTACGGTGTCTCAATGTAGCATTCCTGGGTACTGATTTTTTGTTATATATATTCATGGTGGCTACATTCAGATATTTAAGGCACAATCCGAACTGATGTATATTGTTTGGATGAGGTGAAGAGCAGGATCCCAATGGCCAAGGATGCATACATGAAGCAAGAATACTGATGAGTGGGTCACTGAATATGGACCTTAAGAAGAGGTTAGTGAAGTGCTTTGTATGGAGCGTTGCTCTTGATGGGTCTGAGACGTGGACTTCGAGAAGGGAGGAAGAAAGAAGACTGAAATGTTTTGAAATGTGGGTATGAAGAAAAACGAGGAGATCAACTGGATATACAAATTAACGAATGGCGTAGTATTGGAAAGAGTATATGAAGAAAGGACGACAATACTGGACACCATTCAAACGAGAAAGAAAAATGTTTAGGTAACTGTTTACGAAGGAAATATTGAATAACACAGGTAGTGGAAGGAAAAGTTGCAGGGAGAAGTTTGAGAGGGAGAAAGAGATATCAAATGATGAATGGTATGAAAATTAATGGAAGATACTGGAAGAGTAAAAGGATGACAGAAAATTGATCGGCTTGGAAATTGCATGTGAACACCTGCTGACAGGCACAGAACCGCTGATGATGTATGATAAGCTTTTTCCATTTTGTCAATTCGTATCTCGATGCCCTCCTTCCTTACCGCTGTTACTGTTATTACTTCATCTAAATATTTCAATTTGTTGAATTTAAATTCTTTTGTGTTTGGATATTTGAATTTCTGCAGGTGCATTGTTGGTACTAATGATCCATTCTGGGATTTTCATAGGAAACGTTTAATCCTGTTTTGGCAGCTTACTTTTCAAGGTCTTCTACCTTTATACTTCCTTCTTCTGGGGTTTATGCTACATTGACTAGATCATCTGCAAAAACTAAATGGTTTCTTTACAGTCCGGTTTTTTATGCTCCCATTACAACTGATTCGTAGATTCTTCCTCCTTTCAATATTTCAACCCATCCTCATACTAACTTGTCCAGTGCACACTTAAATAGCATCGAGGAGAGTCGATTCCCTTGTCTCACACCAGATTTAATTTCAAATGCTTCTGAGAGTTCACCTAACAGTTTCACTTTTCAGAAGGTGCCAGTCAGTATTTCTTTAATAATGCTCACAGATATGTCCCTATTTATTATCATTATTAATAATAATAATAATTTGATTTTTATTCAATCAATCATCAATGATCTGCATTTAGGGTTATCGTCCACGTGGCAGTTGTTTACATACCATTTTATTAAACGTTTTCAAACAACTTGGAAATTTATCGAAAATTTCCCTTCATAATTTATTCCAGTCCCATACTCCTCTTCTTATAAATTAATATTTTCCCTAATTTATCGTCTGGAATTCCAACTTTATCTTCATATTATTATCCATCCTACTTCTAAAAGCTCCGATGAAGCTTATTCGTCTACTAATATCATTCCACGCCATCTCTCGACTGACAGCTCGGAACATACCACTTACTTGAACAGCTCGTCTCCTTTCTCCCGTCTATTCCCAGCCCAAATTCGCAATATCTACAAGAAAAATGTTTCTCGACACAAAACTAAACCACAACAATATAGCCATTAAACCAGAATAAATGGGTAGGATGCTAATTTTGAATAGTAAAGCAGTTAAAGAAAACATTGAGAAACATTATTGTTACGGGGTTACCCGTGGAACAGCAGAGGTGAAAGAAAGTGAGGGCTGGAATGGGTCTAACTACAAAACCGAGAAATGAATTAAAATTTCGTTAAAGGTTATATTTTCAAAACAGCCAAACTTAACAGATTTGATATAGAATTTGAACATATAACAAATAACAAGAAGTTAACAAATCAGGTACAAGACCAGGAAATCCAAGATATAGAGATATTTTAACGATCTGTGCTTCGAGCCCCACCTTTTACAATTCCTGAGCTCTCAGGTCACAACCACATATTACCAAAGGGCAGAAATCCCCTTATTGTATGGAGCACTTGCTCCCACCTTTTACCGTCAAGCCTCCCAGAGGCACTTTTCAAACACAAGAAAGAGCTGAGCCGCTCTCAATTTTTCAAGCCTATTCAAGGCAATACCAGACTATTACACTAAATTGCCATCAAGGCACCGCTTACATCAAATGAAACGGGGTATCTCGTACCCAACCTACTGGGCCTCAGTGGAAAAGAACAGATTAATTAAATGGCCCAAAATACCAAGATGAATGTACGCGCTGCTTGCACTCCTACATGAAACCTTATAAAACCTAAGGGCCACTAGGCCGATGATACAGGGGCGGCTATTCCCAAACTAGGGAGGTGACTCGTATAAGAAAAAAAAATTAATACATTAAGAGTAGAAGAAAATCGGTTATGAAAACGTAGTCACCTCAAATAAAAAATGAAGGGGAGCTCGAGAGGGTAAAGCACTCTCTATCCCCGATTTACAGTTAAAGTAATAAGAAAATTTTACATAAGCCGGCACTAAGATACATTTATAGACAGGTAAGTTACATTTAAAAGGTTTCGGACCTTCCCCGAGGGTTAAACTGCTGAGCTATCAAGAAATAAAGATGTTAAACGGCCATTACCTTTGTTGAAGAGCTGCTGCCCGAAGGAAGAGGCGTTACCCGCTCCCTGCTATACTTCCATACACTAAGCTAGATGTTGTTGAAGTGGCCAAGAGCCGTGAAAATCAGCAGTTTTATACCCTCGTGGAAGATTTGAGACCTTTCATGAATAATTAAGACACACCCACAGGCGTTTATTGGCTGACTAAAATTTACACATCAAAATTGGAGAAGAAAGACACGATTGGCTGAAAATTATTGATTGGCTAACTTCAAAACTGGCGGAAAGAAAAGATTTATATTGCCAACCCACAAATGAAAGAACGAAATTTAGTAAAGAACAAACTTATGAACACAAAATTTCTTCAAATAAAGTTCTACCACTTCGCACCAGGGTGCATGGTCATAGTTTTGTAGAGACATCTATCAGAGAATGTCCACACTTCTTTGATAATTAGTAATCAAAAGCAGTTCGAAATTAACACAGTGACATCTTCTGAGAAACTGTAGAGATAATTCAGTTTTTAAAGTTCAGAGTTTCTGCTGTAGGGGAGTACTTTAAGGCGGAAAATTCAAAAGTGCGGCGTAGAGGTGTACCAACCAGTACAATTATTATTACTACTACTACTACTACCCAAGTAACCTTATTCATCTTCTTCATCCGGGAAATTGCTGATCGTCTTGGACGAAGTGTGTCGGCAATGCAACGGGTATGTACAGAATGGTTCACAGAAGGCCGTAGAACACAACGAGATGAGTCGGTCTGATCGCATCACCCAGACCACTCCCAGAGAAGATCGACACCTCATCCGAATGGCATTGCAGCACATCCTGCGACCTGTAGCCATACTGTCTCTGCACGACACCCCAGAAGCCATATTTCAGCAGGACAACGCACGAACACGTGCCTTCTTGTTGTCACAGGATGTCAGACTATTGTCCTGGCCCCGCCCGATCATCGGACTTATCTCCAATCGAAATGTATGGGATTATGGTGAAATGACGGGTGCGGCGCTGTGACCCAATGCCAAACACTAAAGGTGAACTTTGGAACCAGGTGAATGCAGCATGGATGACTATACCCCTGAACATCATTCACGCCTTATACGCGTCGATGCCATCACGCATGAAACAAGTTCTCAGTGCCCATGGGGGAACCAGTGCCTATTAGGGAACAGAACACACGCTGAATCTAGGTGACTGAAATGCTAATCGTTTCTGCACAACATACTAGTGCACATGTCCTGTAAATATGAACTTCCTATCTCTAGTTTTTCGTGATGTTCTATTTTTATGAAAGTATAGGAGTGAAAATGAAAATAACTTCCGACAAGAGAGTAGCGTTACGAAAATGATATTTTTGATTAGTCGGTATGCAGTTTCCTGCTTTTGGCATCTAATTTCATTCGATTTTGCTTCTAGTCTATTACTAAATTGTGAAAAAAGGACCGAAAGTCACAAAAACATTCTAAGCCCAAAACTGCCGAAGGACTTAGAGGCAAACGGGGAACCAAACAACACACAAATATTTACAGTGACATCAGAAAACGCAGGCTATGGACATAAAAAAAGGCATACAGATGGACTTACCAAACTAATAGTTGAATTCTATGAAAACAGGAGTAAAGCCAAAACAGATACAATGAAATGGTTTGGCGAAATCAAAGCCGATTTGAAAGAGGCAGGAATCATAGCAGCAGATGTTCAAAAAAAGGGGAAATCCTCAGATCCAAAATTCACAGGTGGCATGTTGACCAAGGTGAAGGACAAAAGAAGAAGACTGGAACAACCTGGTCTGAAGACAGCAAAAGTACTTTTCGTAGTTTAATGGGCTTTTTCGCATATAATAATAACATTTGTACCGGAGGTACACCCGCCCCACGCATTTCAATTAGGCGCCTTGGAGAATGCCATCTGAAATATTAAGCTTGCAACAACTAGTACAAGAAGTTCGAACATTTCTCAAAAGATGACGCTACTATAAACTTATGTTGTGCCCTCTGGTGTGAAGAAGAACTATTAAAATTTAAGAGTATTTTTTATGTTAAGGTTTCCTAAACTGTATCGTTCATGCTTTATTTTCGGTGTGCTAAATCTTACAACACGTCAATCTCTTCCCGCCAACTTAAGATGTTGGCCAATAAAAAATTGTGTACATTTATTTTCAGCCAATTAAAACTTTCTGGTACTTGTTTGTTTATCCAATGAGAATTGGGGTGTGTCGGGCCCTTGGCCCAGAGTTTAATGGAACCTTCCCCTCTGCTATAAAAACTGGCACTTTTTCGGACCAGGTTGTCTTATTGACCGCTCCAGTCTAGAGTGTGTTCGGGAGGTCCACCAGCTAGAGGTAATGATAGATCCAGTTTAAAATGTGATAGTGTTTCAAAGCTAGCTCGAGGGGAAGATTTCAAAGCTTTTGTAATGTAACTTTATTTTATAAAATATAAATTTCAAACTTTAAATATAAATTTCAATCAAGCCGAAAGGACATAACCGAAATCAGGGAATAGAGAGTGAGGTACCCTATCGTATTCCCTCTCAACTTGATTTTGAGGTGACTATGATTTTGTAACCTTTTCTATCTTGTGAATTCTGTAACTTAATTTTTTTTTATCTAGTCACCTCAGTAGTATTGGCTTAGCCTCTGTTACGTCGGGCCTTAAGCCCAAATAGGGTTTTATGCATTTAATGTAAATGTTAAGGAGCGCATGTGTTCGCCTCCTCGCCATTTTGATTTTTGGGCCAGTAAATGTAACATTTTTCTTGCCAAACGCCTTGTAGAATGGGTACTTGTTACTCCTGTTAAATTCCTTCATTCTTTTCATGTTAAGCATATCAGACTGTTGAGCATATAAGACAGTGAATACTATTTAATTTTGTTAAATGTAGGTGGTGCCTATGATAGGGCTGGAAGATGTGAAATTTTGAAAATAGATTCCTACAGCAAGGATGATCTTCCTCCTGATGTAAAAATTGGGAGGCCCGTCTCCTTAACTTGATTGAATGGAGCAGTAGTGCTCAAGGAACATTTATCTTTCGATGTTCGTACATCCACACATTCATGCCCGCACCTTCTTTCACCTCTGCGTTCCACAGAATCCACTGAACAATGTTAATAATAATAATAATAATAATAATAATAATAATAATAATAATAATAATAATAAATAATAATAATAATAATAATAATAATAATAATAATAATAATAATAATAATAATAATAATAATAATAATAATAGAACTCGGAGATTTTTTGTAGGTGCATGTTATCTGATCCTGTAATGATTAAGAGTCTGTATTTTATGTCACTTTTACTTCTGTTACTTTACTACCCAAGTAACAATATTCAACTACAACTTTCCTTAAGACTTCATTTACTAACCTAATATTTCCTGCATCACCTGACCTCATGCGAGTGCACTCCATTACTTTTGTTTTAGACTTATTTATTTTCATCTTGTTCTCCTTACCCGAGACCCTATCTATACCACTCAGCTACATTCTCCAGATATTCTGCAGTCTCTGATAACATAACCAGATCGTCAAGAAATCTGAGGGTTTTGATGTCCTCTCCCTGGCTGGTGATTCCGTTCCCAAATTCATCTTTGATCTCCTTTATTGCCCTTTTCTATATAAACATTGGAAAGGAAGGGGCGGGGAGACAAACTGAAGCCTTGCCTCACCCCGTTGTGGATTGCTGCTTCTTCTTGTTCTTCAAAGTCCTATATTTTATCACTGCAGATTGATTTCTGTTATTATTATTATCTATATATTACGAGAGTTTATTAAAACAGCTTTGGCAAGTCCGTCCGTCCGAGCTACTGGACCGATTTGCTTCAATTCTGTTTTATTCTCTCCTTAATTACCTGCCGATGAATCATGAGACATTGATAGGTCTCTAAGTTCAATCAACCTTGAGTAATCATAAAATCAAATCATTAAATGATCACTCCAATAACTTCAGGGGAAGGCTTACTCTAACCCGCAATTCACGCTGTACTTAGCACAGGTTGCTAACCAACTAACACTTTACTAATTAATCTGATATACAGTAAGTGATTTTGATCCTTAGTAATGTCATTGCAAGCCGTCAAGTTTGATTACCACCTGTCAAACCAAAGAGTATACACTTCGTCTGATCTTGGAAGAATATTATTCTGTGCTATATTTTCTTTGATACTCTGACCTTCCCCAGCTTCTAAATGTGGTCAACAGATGGCAGAACTTTCCTAATAACTTACATGCTACTAATAGAAAACTCGACGTACCCACAGCCGGAAAGGTATCAAGTTGACTAGCCACTTGTATGACCATTACCAGTAATAAAGCGCAGGGACAACATCTTGAAACAGTGGCTGTCTACTTACCAGAACCATAATCCAGTCACCGAGCTCGATAGCTGCAGTCGCTTAAGTGTGGCCAGTAATCAGTAATTGGGAGATAGTGGGTTTCAACCCCACTGTCGGCAGCCCTGAAGATGGTTTTCCGTGGTTTCCCATTTTCACACAAGGCAAGTGCTGGGGCTGTACCTTAATTAAAGCCACGGATTCTTCCTTCGCATTCATAGGCCTTTCCTATCCCATCTTCCCCATAAGACCTATCTGTGTCGGTGCGACGTAAAGTAAAATAGCAAACAAAAAAAAAGCATAATGCAGTCACGGTCAGTTGTATCTCGAGCAAGATCGTTGGAAAATGTTCAGATCCAGGCTCGGCCGAATGGTCGAAGTACAGTGAAGTACATTATGTATCGGTATTAAATGTTCATAAGACTATTGGAAAGGGCAGGAAAAATAATGTGACTATGACAGGCATATCAAGACGACTTATCTGACCTATTTATAACGAATGCTGTGGAGCAGCTCGCGTCCACTGGTTGTTCTTGTTCTTATTCTTATTCTTATTCTTATTCTTATTCTTATTCTTATTCTTATTCTTATTCTTATTCTTATTCTTATTCTTATTCTTATTCTTATTCTTATTCTTATTCTTATTCTTATTCTTATTCTTATTCTTATTCTTATTCTTATTGTACCGGAGATACACCTGCCCCGTGCATTTTAAACAAGCGCCTTGTAGAACGTCCTCTAGATCAGGATATGTGAAACCAATTTCGGAAATAGTGTGAACATTTCTCAACAGATGTCGCTACTATTAACTATCTGATGCCCTCTGGGATGAAGATGACCTATTATAATTTAAAATATCTTTTGGTTTAAAGGTTTCCTAAACTGGAATGTTTTGTGTTTGTTACTGATGTTCAAAATTTA
Source organism: Anabrus simplex (assembly GCF_040414725.1). Taxonomy (NCBI): domain Eukaryota; kingdom Metazoa; phylum Arthropoda; class Insecta; order Orthoptera; family Tettigoniidae; genus Anabrus; species Anabrus simplex. Next base: position 787,190,907 of record NC_090265.1, read on the forward strand.
TCAGCACTTCTATCTCTTCCCGCCATCTTAAGGCGTTGGTCAAAGAAAAATTTTGCACATTTATTTATCTACCAATCAAAATTTTCTGATATTTATTTAATCAACCAATGATAATTGGGGGTGTGTCAGGGCCTTGGCCCAGAGTTTTTTGGGACTTTCCTCTCCGCTATAAAAGCCGAGGGCTAGTGGGCCATGTTGTCTTAGTGATTGCTCCAGTCTAGAATGTGTACGTCGCGGAGGTAGGGGGAAAGGCTCCCTCGTCCATCTCCGGGAGGTCCACCAGCTCAATGTAACGGCAGTTTTGGCTTCACTATATGATAGTCTTTGAAAGCTAGCTCGAGGGTAAGGTTTCAATATTTAGTAATGTAACTTTATTTCCTCAAGTGTAAATTTCAAATTTTAAATGTAACTTCCAAATAAGTCAAAAGAACTTAACCGAAATCAGGGTATAGAGAGTGAGGTACCCTCTTGTATTCCCTCTCAGCTTGATATTGAGGTGACTATGATTTTTTAACCTTTAAAATCTATCTTGTAATTTCTGTAACTTGTCCCCTCCGTAGTATAGACTTAGCCTCTGTAACGTCAGGCTATAAGTCCAAATACGTTTTTTAAGTGATTCGTGTAAATTTCAAGGAGTGCAAGTGTTTGCCTCATAACATATTGATGTTCGGCCAGTAACTTTAACCTTTTGCTTTTTAAGGTCACGTAGAATAGGGACTGGTTCCCCCTGTGAAAGTCAACTTAATTAATTTCATTGTAATACAATTAGACTGTTGAGCCGTCTTAAATGTAGGTTGTGCATGGATTGGCCTGGAACTTGTAAATATCGAGAATAGTCTGCTAAAATGTGAATTTGTAGAGCAAAGAAGCTCTTCCACTGACGTAAAAATTGGGAGATCCGTCTCCTGGATTGTTGATAAATGGAGCAGTAGTGCTCAAGTAACATTTCGAATTAGGGAGCTTCAATTTCATATTGTTAAATTATTGTTATCTGATTATTCTAGACGTCTCTTACGAACTAAATTTTTGTACTTGATTGTTACTTGCTTCGCAAACTTTAAAATTAAAAAAAAAAGGAAAAGCTTAAGAAAGAAAATAAAACTGCCAATTTCAAAGTTTTAAATCAATCTCTCGATTTCGCATATCCAGCCATTCATGTCCGCATTTCTTTCACCTCTGTGTTCCACAATATTTCCGTAACAATTATTATTATTATGCGTACTCAGTCACTGAGTTCCTAACAACTGTGTGCATGTGTTACCATCTGTAGCCAAATATTGACATGTTAGGTGACTGTAGTCTAACCACTCTGACCTGCTTTCGCTTGTGGACAAGACGTGCAGACAAGCCGCGTTGCGATAAGATTTATTACGTTATTTACGCCTAGGGCTATGAAATCATTCCATAAATCAGTAGATCGTGTTATTTTGAATCTACTGAGTCACTTATTGGATCACCGAACAGTTCGACTGAATGGTCAGCCCACAGGCTTTCGGCTTAGACGACCCGGATTCGATTCTTGGCCGGGTCGGGATATTATGCACGTTTGGTTAATATTCTTCTAGTTGTGTGTTGGTGATCATGTTAATGCGCATCTTTATATACACACAACACAACACAACACAACACAACACAACACAACACAACACAACACAACACAACACAACACAACACAACACAACACAACACAACACAACACAACACAACACAACACAACACAACACACTCCAACCAACATACAAACAGGCAATTCTGAGTACATCCTTGCGCGTAGAGTTGGGGTCAGGAAGGGCATTTAGCAGTAAAACTGTGACAAATCTACATGAAGTGCCAAAATGGGGAAAAGGCCAGGAAGAACACAGGACGCTTTCATTCCTCGCCCTGAATCGGTGAGGTGGACAACCCCCCCCCCATCTCTCTCTCCCTCTCCCCCTCTCTGAGGATATTGGGTGATATGTTTGATATAGGAGGTGAGTGACTCGTATTGTGGCGTGTTTGCCTCTTTGCTAAGTGATGTAACTAAAAGTATTTTACAACATTTTCAGTGGAGTTATAAAATCAAAGAAGGCATTTAGTAAAATAAGAATAATAATAGTTTTCACCTTCTTTCTTTCCGTGTAGCAATGCCGTATCATCTGCGAAGGCCAAGCAGTCCACTGTAGCGTTGTGGTTGATCTTGTATCCAATCTGTACACCTTCGGTACCCATGGTTTCTTTCAACTGTCTCCCGTAGGGATGATTGGGAATTAGAGGTGGAGCAGAGGGTCGGGGCCGAAAATGCACAGCTGACAAAAAGTACCAGGTTTTGTGAAATATAGAGGGCAGGCGGGCGAGGATATACATCAAAACTGAAAAAGGAAAAGTAAGCTACAAAATGGTATGTTCTTAAATGTTCTCTGAGCAAATTTTGACAGGGAGGTGAAGATCGATAGTTTACGAGCTTAAGTGCTGTATCCGGTACGCTGTACTCAACTCCAGTGCAAAAGTTGCCTGTCCTTTGTAACATCTCTCCCCCTCATATAAGGAGACAACAAGCACTTACCAGATTATGATGCAGAATAATGAAGAATGAGGCCCTTCCTATACATAAAGATATAAAGCAGCTCGCTACAAGCTGAAATCACGAAAACCAGAGTGGAAGACAGCTTTGGACCTATCTTGTCCTCTATTCAGTTCCAGGAATGCCTGGAGGGAAGAGTGGAGGATGTTGTCACCGTGGCTTATGTGACATCTCCGACCCCAGCAAAAAACTGGCTGGCTTCAGCTTACCCCGTGGAGTCTGGTCAACCCTGAACAGGATCCATGTTGTGTTGGCAGGACTGGCGCAGCCTTACATCTGTGGGGATGGGTAGATTCTCCCTGCTGTGACTGTGGTGCTTAAGTGCAATCTATCAGTCACATAGTTCTAGAGTCCCCCTATGTGCATTTCCTGTTTCCGTGGAGGAATTCTATGGAGTGATTATGTGGATAAAACATTTGGACCTTAAAATATAAAAATAAAGTACTGATGCTGTTGCCAAATGTATATTTGTATATTTCTATATTTTGTACTATTTTTGTACTGTATATTTTGACTGTCATGTACATATCATACACTAATAATAATAGTGCGGTAATAATAGGCTTTGAGATGCTGATTCAATACTATACAATAAAACTTTCACCAAACGAACAATATTACACAAGTATTACAATTAAATAGAAGTACGGCGTGATTATGTATGTTTAGTCCTCAGCCCGAAGGCTGGTTGGATCCTCAACAGCTCTGCCATCAGCTGTCATAGATGGCCTCGGCATCACTGAAGAGGCATACTAGGGAAATGAGGAGTGAGGTAGTTTCCCGTTGCTTTCCTCACCGAGCCAGAAGCTGCTGGTTATACAGTTAAAAATCATTTAGTGTTTGACTACACAGTAAGAAACTAAAAGAAACTAACAGACACTACAGAGACTGCCAGATTGACGGTAAGCGGGTGAATCATACCTCAGTGTCCATTACCTTGACAAAAAAAATACATACCCCTGCGGTTAGCCGCGACAAACGACATTTTGTGCGTATTTCCGCCCATAATTTTGTCAACAACTAAACAAAATAAAGGAATTGATTAGCTGATACGACAACAGAGCTAGTAAAAATACCTTTTTTTAATAATTCCTAGTTTCAGCCGTATAAAATGGAATAAAAATGTAATATTTTCTTCGCCACTACTGACTGACTCCATTATTTCACCACTTCATTATTATTAGTAGTATTTATAGGTTATGTTTCTTGATTGTTGTAAATTGATAATATAATTACCGTAATGTTACAAGAGAAATGCATAAAGGGAATTATCGCGTACATTCCAAATTGAGAAATCACAGCATCAGCAGGTTTCTCTTGGCAAGAAACTGGTCGGACTGCCGCGTGATCGATAACCGGTAGGAATATAAACTATTTCACAGGTGTTCCCTTGTGGTTATACAGCCTCTAGGTATAATTACTGTTTTTCTGGCGCAAAGATTTGAATGTTAACTTCAGAAAGAAGTGATGTGAGGACAGAGTTCAAGTACCCCCGAGAGTACGAGGCAACATATATTTCATTGCAATGATGTTCAGGCATGGCTGGTTAAGTTGGGAGAATTTACTTACAGCCCCTTATTTCTATTCATAAAGTTCGTACACATTCAGCCATGATGACAAGGTGCTATTCATTCCGTGGATATGTAACCTTCACCACCACATTGCATTCCCGTCAGTTGAACTTGTTACGCACTAAAAGGCACATAACGCACGTCAGAAATTTGGACCGTCATTTTCTTGGAAACGGTCGAGTATCTACCGATAACAATATAATTATTAAATTAATGCGGTAATGGTCCACCTTTCAATACTATAATATGTAATATTCTAAATTACATTAATTAATTAGCGACTAGTTTCGGCCAGGACTGGCCTTCTTCAGCCTTAACGTAAAACATCTAATAACTTAACAAATGTACATGCACACAATTGACATAAAACAAATAAAACAAATATATACAAATTGGCATTAAAATTGGATGAAATAATGATTAAATTTTAAAGTAAACTAGGTTCTAACTTCTTGGGTGTGCTCATCATTGAGAATATTTCAAGTATTAATTTATATACACAGAACATCTAATCATTAATAATTCAATAGTAAATGGAAACTGGTAAAAGTTGATCCCGTAGTTCATCACCAAATCTATTTTGAGTGGTGTTAGTTATATGCAAGCCATTGGACACCGCTGTAAATAACCACTAGCTGACGGAGAACTGTTAGATGTTGTTTCGTCATCAATCAAGGTAATAAAATGAGATGCTCTCGTGGTGCTTATTAAATCATGCTGAAATGTTGTTGGACATTGTCAGGACGGCACATGAAGATGTGGTTAACACAGATACATTGTGTCTGATATAAAATTTGCAATTCATTGCGGTGCCCATGAAGTTAACCTGAATAAATTAGATAAAATTAAATTAATGAATCGAATGAGAGAATGTGTTAGTTAGATGGCATAGGTTATATGAGAATTACCTCTCAACACAGCTTGAGGTGTGTGGCCTATTGTAGTGTGTGCTTCAGACTAACTGTTGTGAGATTCAAATGAAAAGTAGGAGAGGGGAGGGGGAAGGTCCTGAAGGATAAGGGGAGGTACGGATGAGCCAAAAAATGTGTTTTCGTTTATTTCGGCCCCTCTTTCACTGAGGTTTCCTGGGAAATCGGGTTGTTACACTTGGCGAAGATGGGAACGACCTCGGAAGTTTACTCGCTGTCTCGTATTTCAAACCCAAGAAGAGATTCATAATGCAATGCTTTTCTGTGTAACGGAGAAAATATAGAAGTAAGAATTTTTCTCTCTTGAGCTTTCCAGCAGGCGGTAACAAGTGTAGGACCAACGCTGAGATTATTATTAGAAGACCATCCTAGTGGGGCTCTCCCACGTGGTTTTCTAGCAGGTACCTTGACTGACACTAACACCTTCTCCAGAGACTCTCCTTCTTTACCTCCAGTGTGACCAGTAGCGGCGCCAAGAAGCTCCCCCCCCCCCCGCAATAATTGAAAATGGGCCCGTTGAATCTTGATAAGGAAAGTTACAAGTTTATTTCGTAGTACAAGGTTGTGTATTATTACAATGAACAGTAACGACGACGAAGAGAAGAAGAAGAAGAAGAAGGAGAAGAAGAAGATGAAGAAGAAGTTGCACAATTTAGTTTTCAAACTCGAACGAATTCAAATAATACACTTATATGGTACGAAAACGCACACGCAGCACACAGCACACAACCAAAACACGCTGACCGTCACAATATTAAGAAATAATCTCGTTCCTAGGACCAAATAATTTACAACTCAACCATCCGTCGTAAGTCTACTCAGCTACACTGACTGCAGAGAATTATAAACAGGCTCGAAACTTCAGTATTTAGAGTTTAGATAAGGAGGCTGTCTTTCTCATCGCATCTTCGCTGACTACTGAGTTCTCAGAACTGACTAATTACTTCAAAAGCCTTCTTGATTGTTGTGAGTGGCAGCAAGGGATGGTTATTATTAGAACATGCTGGGAAACCCACATTATTTCAGAAATAACTACCGTACTCCTATTGATGGAATAAGCTCTACACTACGATGGCCTGAATTTGGAATAACCCTCTATAATACAAATAATACTGTGTTGTGAGCTGTAGCTTTATCAATATGTAAAAATCACTCTTCAGCTACTGAGTTAAGAAACAGTCATGGGCCCCTCACTAGCCATAGGTGGAGTCTGCGGGGTCCTTATCGCCGCCACTCTGTGTGATCTAAAATACTGCAAATATCCTTGGAAATGGACAGTTTCTTCTGAATATTCACTTCTTTTAAAAATTGAGTTTTATGTCATGTCTAACAAATATGGAGCATTCTTCTCCAATACAACATCTCGAAAATCTCTCTTTTCTTCCTGTTTGATGTGCTAGCAGTGCACGCGAAGGAGGATAGAGAAGATGAGGAGGAAGTTCACTGAATAAGGAAGTGAACGATCTTTCCGAATGGGATTCATTTCTGGCTCACCGCTATGATTCCGCGCTTGATTTCCTTAATGCAGTTTTCATCGCTAGAAATATGTATTTTACCACAGTTGTCCTCGAATGGGTGGGGCAGGGAATGTCCTAGCTGGCCATAAGAGGTAGTGACACTTAGTGGCTTTGAACTTGGACTGACAACCTCAGGTTCTCTAGCTCGTTCTTGAATTGTTTCCACTTAGTTTTGTCGGACTTACATGTCAGACCTCCCTCAGTCAGCTCTTGTTTTGTTACGACATCGATCATGTGAGGTTCATCCCTTCCTGGCTCCTTCGTTCCTTTTACCTATACCTTCAGTATTCGCAGGGACAGAACTCTTGCCAGTCAAAATGCATTAGCACAAATCTCCTCCTAATAACATTATATTTTAAGCATGCTGTTGTGTTTGGGTCATCACTGCTTTGATACAACTCTCCATGCTACCCAATCCTGATCTACTCTAATCTGCTTCTCATATTCATACCTTGCTCTACCCCAGTCATTTTTCCCCCCTACACTTCCCTCAAAAGCCAAATGAACAAGTCCGAGTGTCTTAAGATGTGTCCTATTATTCTCTCTCTTCTTCTATTAAATTTTCGCCAAATCGTCCTCCTCTCATCAGTTCGATTCAGTAACTCTTCCTTCGTGATTCGATCTACCCATCTCACCTTCAGCATTTTCCTGTAACACCACATTTGAAAAGCTTCTGTTCTCTTTATGAGCTAGTTATCGTTCATGTTTCACTTCCATACAATGCCACGCTCCAGACGAAAGTCTTCAAAAACATTTGCCTATATCAATCTTCGAAGTGAGCAAATTTATTTTCTTAAGAAAGCCCTTCCTTGCTTGTGCTAATCTGCATTTTACGTCTTCCTTATTTCTGTCATCGTTAGTTATTTTAGTACTGTACCATTTCACAGTTCTTTATATGGACTGATTGGAACAAAAATGGAGTTCAAGTTACTAAAACGTCAATGTTAAAACATCAAGCATCAATACGAGCTGGAATGATAATCTTTTCATCAGGCATTTACCGAAAGAACCGTACATAGAAGGCGGTGGAAAAAGAATGACGAATGGAGATTATTTGAAGCTATTATTAAAATGAAGATTTGCTTCTGACTTCCATTCTTTCAAGTGACCTACAGGAAGCAAGTCGCAGTCGACTACGGGAAGAGAATTCATCTTATCGGGAGTAAACAGCAAAGATTGACAGGAATTTTAATTCGCGGCAACACGCAACAACGCTAGCTGCATAAGTTAAATCGCTGCGCGAAATTAAACTACCTGTGAAAGTAGATATCAAGATTACTACAGTGATACGTCACAACAGTCCTTAGACGACGTATATTTGGCCGATACTGCCTATTTCAAACAGCTGAGAGGTTATCCAGCTGACAAGAACATTTAAAACAAGGAAAACATAGAGAAATCATTTTTGCATTCTAGTCAAGAGAAATAGATACTACCTATCCCAGCTTATTTGAGATAACCTTACTGAAATAAATTGTCCCAGAGCAATACGTAGATATTGTAGGCATATTGAAACAGATATCAACCAGAAGATGACGACATTGAATAAAATGTTTTATTATTCTGTTCCAAATGCATAAGCCTCCACCATGATGCTGTAAAAGGAAAAGGCGATACTACTCAGATGATGGCAGCGCGATGCGATGTTGACAGTCCAGGATGACCAGGAATCAGCTGAGAGGAACAAATATGTACCCAGATACTTAAGAGAGAACCATGGAGCGATGTCCGCATATGTGAGACGGCAGCAGGACTCCTTAAGCAAAGTTAAGTCCTCTATAAGTCGTAATTGTAAGTAAGAATGTTTTTTTTTTGACTATGTGTTGTCATAATTTATGACAGTGTGAATATGTGCGTAAGTGGTTATCAAAGTGAGGTTACAGGATGTAGGTATTCTTCTACCTTTAATGTCAAGTCCACATGTAGGCGTAGTCACCCAGTGATAACCGTTCGTAATGTTGTCAATGCGATGTGAGAAAAGGTAATTCGTATTTCGCTCGTTGTCAGTGAAGTGCACAGAGTGTGAAATAGAAGTTAATTACACATGTGTAGTAATTTTACCAGGCTAATATGATAAGAGATCGTATATAGGAAAAGTTTACGGTAAAGATATGAAATAATGATACACAGAATAATGATACGTTTTTGACACTATGACAGTAGGAATAATTTTGTAATATGAGGAGATTGTGATACATATACGTCGAGATTAATGAAATAATGTGTTTATTGTGTAATGAAATGTTTTTTACGTAAAGTATGGAATGATGGTTGATGAATAATAGTAATGATATAGGATGGTGATGTTTAGTGATGGTGATATTTACTATTCTTCGAGAGGTTGGTCATAGTCTTATTTGAGATGATGTTGTTTCCAATTTATGCATTCTGAGGTAGATATTGAAATCATGCTACTTTCAATCGATGACTTTAACCCAAAGTGTATTCGGGGTAGCTTAGGATACGATCTCTGCACTATTAGAGCAGTGTTATTATAAATATTAAGGGTCATCAAACGAGCTATGATGGGAGCGATGACAATAACTTAGCCTTTACTGAAATATTTCTAATGATTATAGAGAACTTTCTCACATGATGAGCTAATTTCAGATTTTATTTAGACACTCTGACATATCACTGGTGACTTAGTTACACATATAAGGAATATTAGTTGAAGATAGAGACTTCCGACAAGATAGATTTTCTACTTGTGGTATGTTTTGGTAGAAATATAGCAAGATACGTTTATTAATGCAACTTTAGCTAAAATACGCACTTGAATTAACTGATAACCTTGAAATAAGATTATAATTTCTTATAATTTGCCACATATGTCATATGATTATGCTATTTTAAGATAAATTTCGATTTAAAGCGGAGATAGCTTTGCTTATACTGAGATAAAACACCAAGAAACAAGAAGCTTGTATGCCATGAAACCTTATGTTAACTATCTGATGTTGTAAGAAAGATGAGAACGATTTTCCATGTTATTTTCAGTTGTGTATGGACACAAAACTTTAAGTGCAGCCCAGGATAACGTTTTTAGTTAATCAAGTATGAGTTAAATAATAGCTGACAGAACTTTGGAGTTAATTTATAGAGCAATTTCGTTCAAGAGGAAGTGATTCCAACTCTTAAAGAAATATTTACCAAACATTTTAAACTGCGTTCTACATTCTCATAGACGACCTCAATCTGAAATGATGTACATAGTAATTGATGTAATTTTCTTTCAATTTTTACTTTGTTAGATGTATCTAATGTTCTCGTTATCATTTAGTATGTTTTTTAATCATTTAATACTCCAATTTTTAGCTGATTTTCCAAATACTATTTAACATTTTACGTAATTATCAAATGATTTCATGTGGCCAATAATTTAATGGACTGATATAATCATGGCCTAGGACTTTATTACTTGTTATTAATTTCACGAACTTAACTTTTCTTTCATTTCAATTTGACAGTACTAGACTACTGTACTTCAAATTAAAGATCGATAGAGATCGAGATAACTTCATTTCCAAGCGATTTTGACTAGATAAAAGGAATTCTATGAATACGACGAGGTACATTACTCAATGCTACATGATTTAATGAAGGATTAGGGAAACATTTCTTCATTCTTTGAACTGAGTGGTCAATAAATGATGTATTATGAAACCTCATAATTCATTTAATGTCTTTCTGTGATAGTTATTAGTGGTAAGACTGTATTTTTTTTACTTGCGATTTCTCTGGTGATATATGTGGAATCTAACTAATAGTGTGTAGGAGACGTCCTTCGACGTAAGTTAGGATTTACCACGAATTAACCGACGCGCTTTCTCTAGCGGAACTCATAGCCCATAACTTTGAACAGCGAGTACCATTTACAATTAGAGCTAGTCTGGATCTTGTGCGTCCTTACCTGGACGCGATAACGGCGCAGTACCCAAGTAACAATATTTCGCTACTTCCTTCAAAACTTCCTTTCTTTATTTAAAAATTACAGCATCACCTCATTTCGTTCGCCTGCACTCCATTGCCTTTGTTTTGAACTTATTTATTTTCATCTTGTACTTCTCTCCCGATACTCTGTCCATACCATTAAGCAATTTCTCGAGCTCTTCTGCAGAATTAGATAAAATAACAACATCCTCAGTAAATCTCACAGTTTTGATTTTCTGTCCGTGGATTGTGATTCCTTTTCCAAATTCCTCTTTGATTTCCTTTTCGTCAGTTCTATATAAACATTGAAAACATAGGGGCAAACTGCAGCCTTGCCTCACTCCTCTCTGAATTGCTACTTGTTTTTTAAAGCCTTGGATTCTTATCACTGCAGACTAATTTTTGTACAGCTTGTAGATAATTCATCTCTATCGGCATCTGATCCCGATTACGTTCAGAACTTCAAACAGATTGGCCCAATCAACATTATCGAATGCTTTTTCTAGATATACGAATGTCATGTACTGTACGCAGGCTTGTATTTATTAATTTGATCCTCTAACATCAGACTAAAGTCAGGACTGCTTCACGTGTTCCTACATTTCTTCTGAAACCAACCTGATCTTCTCCCAATTCAGCTTCAACTCGTCTTTCAATTCTTCTGCAAATACGCATCAAGTAAGCGTGAGATACAAAACTAATGGTGCGGTAGTTTTCACACTTGTCAGCACCTGCTTTCTAGAGAATAACAATAACAACATTCTATCTAAGATCTGTTTTTAAATACATGAATATTTTTTTTACAGTTTGCTTTACGTCGCACCGACACAGATAGGTCTATACCAGTGGTTCTCAAACTTTAACGGGGTACGCGAGCAGTCTTCAGAGGAAAAGATGAAGAAAAATATAAATATGGAAATAAATACACAAATAAGTATGGAGCCACGCTTTGTTAGAAAGTTTCACTTTGACAATGGCACATCGGAAACCTGTGTCACGCTATGCAGGTACACACATCCCATTGAAATTTTGATGGTTCGCAATGTCTGAATTCCAGAATAAAGATCGAATTTTCATCCTTATTTATTAATTTGATATTGAGGCTAAAACCTTCACACAAACATGATATCCTGTGTTACTTGATTATCACTGCATTATACTTGATACAGACACAAACTCTTACATTTCTTACGATGTTTTAAAAATGTATTTAATTTTACAATCTCGTCTTATTTAGGATGTGTATTTAAAAGAATAGTTTATAATAATTAAGAATGCCTTCATAATAACCAGTTACTCATATTTTTCTTAACCTATCATTTAGGGATTTCTGTTTGTGGGAGTACATTGACGTTTTAACCGTGATTGAGTGGTACAGTCTCATAATAGTTTGAGACCCTCTGCTCTATACGGTTACTGAGATGGAGATATATATATTTTTGCAGGTTGCTTTACGTCGCACCGACACAGACAGGTCTTATAGTGACGATGGGACAGGAAAGGGCTAGGAATGCGAAGGAAGCGGCCGTGGCCTTAATTAAGGTACAGCCCCAGGATTTGCCTGGTGTGAAAATGATAAACCACGGAAAACCATCTTCAGAGCTGCCGACAGTGGGGTTCGAACTCACTATCTCCCGAATACTGGATACTGGCCGCAGTTATGCGACTGCAGCTATCGAGCTCGGTGGAAGATATATTCTTCAGCCTTTCTATCTACAGTATCTAACGATAATAGGTTATCTGATTGTTCGTCTCAATCGGTGCCTCCTAGGTCTGTCCTTCAACACCGACTGTCGGTCGCATGTTCCACTGCACTTCTCGGAATTATTCCTTCTTAGAGGTAGTTGAAAAATTCCTGAACCATGCACACACCACGCCTTTGTCTGTATTTGGACTTGTTTTGAAATGACGGGGAAGGATCCAGGTCAGGGGAGAACCAAGGCCCATTTCATAAGCAGGCGGGTAAACTGGGTGTGTTTCATCACCGCCAGAGTGAGTCCTGCTCTTGTTCACGTTTTACTGCGACCTTGGCCAAGAAGGGCGCCACAAGGGGCCTAGCTACACGCCAGGGAGAGTCCAGGCCCTACATTCCACAGTAGTCGATCACTTTCTAACACGCCCGTGACCTTGAGCGAACTATGGGCTATTCTCGCAATCTCGGCAAGCAATTTGTAATAGAGACTTAGTAGCACACTCCTGTTGGTAGCGACCTGGACTCGAATTCTACATTCGACTGCACGATATGCCCTTGAGTACTTACTTATTACCGCAAATATATCGGTCAGTTATTAACCTTGAATTATCTTGAATCGTGCAACTTGAGTATTTCTCTCAGACGTGATGTGAAATGCCGAATAAACCAAAAAATCTATCCTGAGTAAACTTCTGGTGTTCGTCTTTTGTTAAATTACAACGATGAAAAGATATATCTGTGGATGTATAAGCTTGTTTTATCGATTATGAAAAAGATTTCAATCACGTGAAACATGAAAAATTGCTGCATACCCTACATGATTGGCTTGGATGGTAGAGATATCCGAATTATTGCCAAGCTGTATTGGAATCAGGCCGGCCCCGTGGTGTAGGGGTAGCGTGCTTGCCTCTCACCCGGAGGCCCCGGGTTCGATTCCCTGGCAAGGCCAGGGATTTTTCTCTCGACCTGAGGGTGGTTAGAGGTCCACTCAGCCTATGTGATTAGAATTGAGGAGTTATCTGACGGGGAGATAGCGGCCCCGGTCTCGAAAGCCCGGAATAACGGCCGAGAGGATGCGTCGTGCTGACCACACGATTCCTCGTAATCTGCAGGTCTTCGGGCTGCGGAGCGGTCGCTGGGCAAGACAAGACCCTTTTAAGGCCATTAAGTTTTTGGTTTTTGGTTTTGTATTGGAATCAGACCGCATCAGTGATAATTGACAGCACAAACGACTGTGCTATTTAAAAAAAGTCAAGGAGTGAGGAAAGGCTATGTTCTATATCCGCTCCTTTTCAATATTTACTTTGAAAGGCTATTTTCCGAAGCACTAGAAGAAAAAGAGCAAGGCATCGTTGTTAGTGGGATCACAATAAATAATCTGCGATATGCAGATGATACTGTTCTGTTCGTAAAGAGTGCTGAAGATCTGTAGACATTACTAAACTGTGTAGTTGAACACAGTGCTGCAGCAAGTCTTTATTTAAACACGAAAAAGACCAAAGTAATGGTCATGTCATTCAACCTGTTAACTTGACAGTGGCTGGGACATCACTCTATCAAGATTGAAGTATGTCGGCAGCGTACTTGATCACAGCTGGAACTATAATGTTGAAGTTAGATCCCGGATTGAACAGGCAAGGACTGCATTCGAGAGAGTGATTAAACTTAAAGACAATCTCCGTCTCCGTTTACTTCGGCGTTATGTACTATCTGTCTTACTTTATGGTGCCGAGACTTGGATCCTAACAGAGAACATCACCAAAAAACTTGTATCCTTTGAGATGTGGTGATACTGACGCCTGTTCAGAATATCATGGGTTGAAACTCCAACGCCTGAACAAAAAGCTAGGGGTCATGCACAACAGCGAAAATAAGAAACTCGAGTACTTTGGCCATATCATTCGACATGATAAATATAGACTCCTTCAGCTTATCTTAAAAGGTAAAAATTGAAGTAAGGAGAAGTAGGTGAAGAAGGAGAATATCTTAGCTACTACAATGGTGTGGGCTCAGTACCCCCACTCTGTTCTGAGTTGCTGAGAAAAGAACCAGATCGTCCTGATGACAGCCAACATCCAATGAGGATATGGTACAAGAAGAAGAGGAAGATCAAGAAGAATAAGAAGAATTTTACGGTCTTTATTGACAATACATATATCTTTACGTCTTTTTTTATACGCCGTTATGCCCTTGAATCCTCAGTGGCAGCGATTAGCGGGGTGAGGGGGGCAGTCGCCCTCCCCCACTTAGTGGAGAATAAATACAAATTTTAGTCCATTTTAACCACCCAAGAATTATTATAAAAATAATGTACACTGACTGACAGAGCAAATGCAACACCAAGAAGGAGTGGTCAGAACTTTATGCCAATTGCAGGGTAGACTGACGTCACTGAGGTATGCTCATGATGTGAAATGCGCCGCTGTGCTGCGCACGTAGCGAACGATAAATGGGACACGGCGTTGGCGAATGGCCCACTTCGTACCGTGATTTCTCAGCCGACAGTCATTGTAGAACGTGTTGTCGTGTGCCACAGGACACGTGTATAGCTAAGAATGCCAGGCCGCCGTCAACGGAGGCATTTCCAGCAGACAGACGACTTTACGAGGGGTATGGTGATCGGGCTGAGAAGGGCAGGTTGGTCGCTTCGTCAAATCGCAGCCGATACCCATAGGGACGTGTCCACGGTGCAGCGCCTGTGGCGAAGATGGTTGGCGCAGGGACATGTGGCACGTGCGAGGGGTCTAGGCGCAGCCCGAGTGACGTCAGCACGCGAGGATCGGCGCATCCGCTGCCAAGCGGTGGCAGCCCCGCACGCGACGTCAACCGCCATTCTTCAGCATGTGCAAGACACCCTGGCTGTTCCAATATCGACCAGAACAATTTCCCGTCGATTGGTTGAAGGAGGCCTGCACTCCCGGCGTCCGCTCAGAAGACTACCATTGACTCCACAGCATAGACGTGCACGCCTGGCATGGTGCCGGGCTAGAGCGACTTGGATGAGGGAATGGTGGAACGTCGTGTTCTCCGATGAGTCACGCTTCTGTTCTGTCAGTGATAGTCACCGCAGACGAGTGTGGCGTCGGCGTGGAGAAAGGTCAAATCCGGCAGTAACTGTGGAGCGCCCTACCGCTAGACAACGCGGCATCATGGTTTGGGGCGCTATTGCGTATGATTCCACGTCACCTCTAGTGCGTATTGAAGGCACGTTAAATGCCCACCGCTACGTGCAGCATGTGCTGCGGCCGGTGGCACTCCCGTACCTTCAGGGGCTGCCCAATGCTCTGTTTCAGCAGGATAATGCCCGCCCACACACTGTTTGCATCTCCCAACAGGCTCTACGAGGTGTACAGATGCTTCCGTGGCCAGCGTACTCTCCGGATCTCTCACCAATCGAACACGTGTGGGATCTCATTGGACGCCGTTTGCAAACTCTGCCCCAGCCTCGTACGGACGACCAACTGTGGCAAATGGTTGACAGAGAATGGAGAACTATATCTCAGGACACCATCCGCAGTCTTATTGACTCTGCACCTCGACGTGTTTCTGCGTGCATCGCCGCTCGCGGTGGTCCTACATCCTACTGAGTCGATGCCGTGCGCATTGTGTAACCTGCATATCGGTTTGAAATAAACATCAATTATTCTTCCGTGCCGTCTCTGTTTTTTCCACAACTTTCATCCCTTTCGAACCACTCCTCCTTGGTGTTGCATTGTCACTGTCAGTCAGTGTATATAAACTCGGTTTTCTGTCACCTAATTATTTCCTCTAATTTCCTTAAATATTAAATTCTGATCCCACTGTCGGCAGCCCTGAAGATGGGTTTCCCTTGTTTTCAATTTTTACACCAGGCAAATGCTGGGGCTGTACCTTAATTAAGGCCATGGCCATTTCCTTCCACCTCCTAAGTCTTTCCTATCCCATCGTCGCCATAAGACGCACCTGTGTCGGTGCGACGTAAAGCCACTAGCAAAAAAAAAAAAACATTAAAAAAGATACTTAGCTAAAGTAGTACAAAATGTCGTTCGACTCAGCTAACTGATTCGTACAGTGCCACAGCAGGTAGTGAGGACTCGCGCAGCAGTGGTAGAAGTACGATTACTAGCTAGTGGCACAAAACCATATTTGTACACTGAATGAGTTTCGCTAGCGGGCGAGTCCAGCGTCAGTAAGAGGGGAGGAAGGTTCACACCGGCTCCTGGTGACTGCGTTAGGGTGACAAGGTTCCAAATAGCTCAGCAGTAGTTACCTCTCCACTAACTTCCCTTCCACTACTTTCCCCTCCAAGCTCAGGACTTCGCGCAGGTTTGTGCCAACATATAGTAACAGTAGTAACTGGCTTTACGTCCTACTAGTAAGTTCTTTGTGGATTTTCGGAGACTCCGAGGAGCCGGAATTTTGTCCAGCAGGTGTTCTTTTACGTGCCGGTAAATCCACCATTACGACGCTGACGTATTTGAGCACCTTCAAATACCACGGGCTGAGTCAGAATCGAACCTGTCAAGTTGGGGTCAGAAGGGCAGCGCTTCAGTCACTCAGCCCGGCCATCAGAGAGTAATCACACTTCTAGCATGTGCTGTGAGGAAGCAGGGGTATATTTAGTCAAAGTCGTGAACAAGGAGGTAGTGTATAATTCACGCGCTTGTAAGTCTCACACACTTGATGTGTCTGTGTAGTACTATATAGTGTTTGTTACTTTAAGTGTGTAGTCAAATACTAAATGGCATCTGGTATTGTGTACTGACGGCGTCCTTGCATTTAATTTTAATGTAATTGTTCCTTTTGTGAAACGTTTGTTGTATATCACTGAATCAAGATCTCAAAGAACTATATTGCCGCAGTTCCTCGACAACGGCTATATGGTAGAATAATTAATATATCGCCGAGAGTATGGAACTTACGATTATGTTTAATTTCTCAATTGACAGACAAAAGAGGAGACTACATGTTTCAAATGAAAATTAAAACAAAATTAAAAATCTGAAACGGAGGTTTCATGAAATAGCGCTTCAAAGTAAGGCAAAATCTGTGCTAAATGTGACGTCACACGCATACTCTGTTATAAGATGGCGCTGTACTGACTCGCGTGCTCAGTTGTCGAGTAGCTATCGTTGTGAATACATCGCGGTCAGTTGTATAGCAATAGGCGTCACTATGATAACTTAGAAACAGCGAAAACAATTTACGATAAGGAACTAGCTTTAAGTAAATGAAGGTGCATGCATATGAAGTACGACTTTATTAGAAGACAAGAAAAGTGAACCAGTGGATTTGAATTACTCCCGAACTCTTAAATTATGTATCTTATGTCTTGTATCACAGACCTATACTGTAACGAGTTATTACCTACATTCCAAGAGTAATACATTCTACGGAATACAATTTATTATTCAAATAATATTTGTCTTTTATTTCTAATAAGTAAGTCTAAGAAAACCTCAATTACTCCCCTCCTCTCTACCGACTACGAGTATATCCCCCAGATCCCGGTAATTATTGTTGTCTATAAAGTTTACTCTCCGCCCCCCCCCCCCCACAGCTAAATTCTAATTTCCAATCGCAGCTATTGTAAAGTACTCATTTGCAAGTGTCCTCGAGTAGGCCAGGCTTATCCTATGCGTTCAGTAGCACATCCTAATGCTGGTCAGTACTCGGGGAAATATTAGCAACGGGTGGGAGTCGCACCGCCGAATGTTGGTCGTGACTGAGCCATCCGCCCGAAGGTCAATGTGAAGGGAGCTCGCTTCAGACAGTAACAAGTGAAATACAGGTAACATAGAAGCTAGGAAAGTAATAAAATACTGCTTAAGGTTAACAAGGATAAATGGGATATAAATATCAAATTTAGCATACCAACACCAGATGAAACATTTAAATGATGATTACTGGCTAACGAGAGTGAAAATGGTACTCGACAGAATAGGAATGAGAGACTACTGGAGTGAAAAGATTCTGAACATACAAGAAATTCAGCAACAAAGTAACGATTACAGTGAAGGATATTATGAAGCAGATGATTATGGCAGAACTTTATTACTGGAATTCTGCAAATTTATCCGAGATATGTCAATAAGTAAAAAATCCATAGTTCCAGTTCATTGGACAAGCCACTGAACATTGAAAATGTTCCTTCAGTTAATGTGGAGCAGGAAACTTTTACGATATGAAGGAGAAGTAAACCAGGAGACTGGTAACAATGAACATAATATTTGTTTCTATAATTATATACAATTAAATCATATTTTGTCAGATGTATTTGAGGTTCGTCCTTTTCAAACGATTTAGCTTGCTTCTCGAACTCCTCACGAATGTTGTCTATAAACTTCGATGCTTTCATCAGCCGCCGGACTCGTGATTGGTACGTCCTCAGCATGCCATTTCTTTTGTTTGAGTACCGATTCAAGTATGGCTCTGCCACTGCTAAATTATAACGTATAATACATCATTTCGAGTGGTGTCATCTTGCTGAAAACTACATCGAGAGTCGTTCCGTTACGACTACTCATCGCCAAGTGTTTTCTTGTATACGTTCAACGATGCTTCTCATGTAAATAATTAATAACAGTTAGTGCAGTAGGATTCGACCTCAAGTCAAAGTTGAAATCTCCACATAAAATCAAAGGGCAAATACGATGTAATTCTCGTTGTGGAATGCCGTCATTTTTGTTGTTCTTGTTGATGAGGTTTACGTTGCTTCTGCACTTTGATATCTTTTGAAGTATTCGAAGGTCGATTACGTTCATCAGTTGTCTTTGTTGATCGCTCTATCACGCTATCTTCATCAGAACTACCATTCGGTCCTGGTTCATCACTATATTTCACCACTTTAACTGTTCGACTCGTTGGCTGAACGGTCAGCGTACTGGCCTTCGGTTCAGAGGGTCCCGGGTTCGATTCCCGGCCGGGTCGGGGATTTTAACCTTCATTGGTTAATTCCAATGGTCCGTGGGCTGGGTGTTTGTGATGTCCCCAACATCCCTGCAACTCACACACCACACATAACACTGTCCTCCACCACAATAACACGCAGTTCCCTACACATGGCAGATGCCGCCCACCTTCATCGGAGGGTCTGCCTTACAAGGGCTGCACTCGGCTAGAAATAGCCACACGAAAAAAAACTTTAAGTTTTCACTTTTCTAACTTACTATTCGTAATCAAACGACGTTTACGTGTTGGCGGCATAATGGCGCACGACATACTCACGTGATACATTGTTAGATAACAACCTCAGACCGGAAACTCATTGGTTGACTAACTCTAGCACTAGTAATGCTAGTGTCACATCATACATGACCCACTTCAAAACGAACTGGAGACCTTAGTTTTGTGAAATTAAAAAATACGGCACACAGTTCTTTTAACAAAGCGTCAGTCTATTGAAATATTTAAAATGGGCGTCGGATAATAATTTTTGAACAAGTCGATTTTTAAAAATTGCTGTTCATTACGGGTTTTTCGTTAATAACATTCAGACCAGATATGATTTTCAAAATGTTCTTTTTGCATTTGATACAGCTATTCAAACACGCGCTTTGACACCTTAACCATTTCTCTGCCTTCCATAATTTAGTCACAATTGAATGAAATGGCTTAACTTTACGTTTTTGCTAAAGTGGCGGCCTGTACTGTGTGATCTTTTGTTTATTTTCTGGAGAAACAATGGAAGAGGCGCAGACTTTCAACGTATTAGGTTGAGCCTTAACATCTCTTCAACACGTACTACATGTACGTAACACGACCTAATACGTTGAAAGTTTGTTTCGATTACAATGCGGTCGTGAAAATTCAATATTCAATGGAAGAGGCGCGTTTACTCCATTGAGAGTATGTAGGAGAACTGACTCACTTAGAGTTAAATATTTGGGTAGTGAATATAAGCCCAAAATGGGAAGAGATAAAGAACTCTATACAGACCTAAACCATACCCTATGGCACTACAGCCCTTGAAAGGCCTTGGCCTACCAAGCGACCGCTGCTCAGTACGAAGCCTGCAGATTACGAGGTGTCGGGTGGTCAGCACGACGAATCCTCTCGGCCGTTATTCTTGGCTTTCTAGACCGGAACACCTATCGCACCGTCAGATAGCTCCTCAATTCTAATCACGTAGGCTGAGTGGACCTCGAACCAGCGCTCAGCTTCAGGTAAAAATCCCTTACCTGGCCGCGAATCGAACCCCGGACGTCCGGGTAAGAGGCAAGCACGCTACCCCTACACCATGGGGCCGGCTAAAGAATTCTATACAATTGTTAAATTATTAAACAAAAATGGATTACATGGGGAAGAATAGCAATTTTTTGTATTTTAAAATGTATGTGGCAAAAGAAAATACTAAAATTAGCACTAATAGAACTAAGGGTAATATACATGTCCATCCTAGAATGTGTAGAATTGTACTACGTTTGGGACAAAAATAAAGTTAAGTAAAATAAAAAAGTGATGATAATTATTGGAATTAATGTTAATATTATTAGCTTTAAATGTAATATATATAATACATGTAGTAATTCTCAATTCATGTATCGAACACGGGGATTATAATAAATGATTCATCTCTCCCCTGATTATGATCTTTGCTATTTTTAAAGACGCCACTTAATCTTATTCGTCTACTGGTACCATTCCACGTCTTCTCCCCACTGACAGCTCGGAACATACTACTTAGTCGAGCTGCTCGTCTCTTTTCTCCCAAGTCTTCCCAGCCCAAATTTTGGAACGCTATTCTTTTGTCCAAAATCACCCAGAAGAAATTGAGCTGCTTTTCTTTGGATTTTTACCAATTCTCGAATGAAGTAATGCTGTTGAGGGTCCCATACACTCGAACCATACTCTATTTGGGGTCTTACCAGAGACTTATATGCCCTCTCCTTTACATCCTTACTACAACCACTAAATACCCTCACACCCATGTGGAGAGATCTGCACCCTATATTTGCAATACCGTTTATGTGATTACCCCAACGAAGATCTTTCCTCACATCAACACCTAGTTGCCGGTAGTGGTGATTATTGTTTTAAGAGTATGTACAACCAGACAACCATCCTCTATATAACACTAATCAGAGAGAAAAACCGGAAATTAGAAAATTGAAGATATCGGCCAAATAAAGACAAGGGCCACGAAGGGCCTGAAAATGAAAGACTCCTTAGGCTTCGAATGCTCTAATACCGCCTGAATCAGAAAAGAACAAGAGTTGACCAAGGGAGGTCGGACAGGATAGATGAAAGTGAGGAGCCAGGCACAAGTAAGTGGAAGCGATTCCAGGACTCACCTAAAGGAACCGTCAGCGCAAAACCACGCTCTAGATTTCATAGCTCCTTTATCTCCTTTTAGTCGCCTCTTTGACAGGCAGGGGATACCATGGGTGTTAGTCTATCGCTCCTATCCACAGGGGATAACACCTAGCTTCTTACAGTGATCCCCATAAGGAACTTTCATCCCATCAGCGCAGTAGTTAAAACTGATAGGACTCTTCCTATTTGTGACACTCACAACCTGACTTTTAACCACATTTATCATCGTACTATTCGGTGGTAGAGTGTCGGCTTCCGGATCCCAAGATAGCGGGTTCAAACCCGGCAGAGGCAGTCGGATTTTTGAATTTGCGGAAAAAAGATCATTCGACACTCCATGCCATACGATGTCGGCATGTAAAAGATCTCTGGTGACACATTTGGTGTTTACCCGACAAAACTCATTAAATCTCAGCCACAGACGCCCAAGATAGTTTCGGTTTACCCGGTCTGCCATCTAGTGGGCCTAGAGTAAAACGGAACGTCGAAATTGACGAGCAGACAGCCAGATGGCGTCAAATTGAAAAGTCTGCACACGGTAGCTGAGGTCATACGATTATTATTATTATTATTATTATTATTATTATTATTATTATTATTATCGTACCATTGCCTGTTTTCCAAGTCTTTGTGTAGTCATTCACAACCTTGTACTCTGGTTACTTCGTTGAGCAAGAAAATACGTGAAGTTACAGCATCAGCGAAGGGAAGAATACACGGGATATTTCATTCTCACTAATTGTTAAAAGAAAGACTGTAAATACTGAATGTGATAAATCAAACCGGTCAGCTATGAATGGCGGCATGTGATCTAATTAACAGGTTAGAGAGGACGAGTGTACGGCGATGTACGCAAATTGCTCCACTTCTCTGCGCAGCGACTGTTGTCTTCAGATGTTTTTGAAAGACTCCGGCAAGATGCAGACGAAATGAAAAGTGTATGCCGGCTATTTGAAGGCGAAGCCGCAGCACTTTTGAGGTGAAGTACTGAGTGAAAATTCCGGGTGCTCAGGAAAATGGCTGATCAGCATCGTCTCTACCCGGTGTCCTAGCCGGATCAT
Organism: Anabrus simplex; assembly: GCF_040414725.1. Taxonomy (NCBI): domain Eukaryota; kingdom Metazoa; phylum Arthropoda; class Insecta; order Orthoptera; family Tettigoniidae; genus Anabrus; species Anabrus simplex. The sequence goes on from NC_090265.1 coordinate 787,213,465, forward strand.
AAATTGTTCCGGCTTGAATTTTATTACTCATAAAGTAAATTAAATAAGTCGGAAGGAATGGAGCGGCGAACCGTCTGAAGCCTCAGCGTTGCCAATTAACCACTTCCCTGTAGTTGATTTGACACTGCTTCATCAGAAAAAAAGGAGTAAATAACTCTATTGCTTACATGAAATATGAACAACTGGGAAACCAAGTAATTGAACTGCGAAGAGAAATGGAGTTCAACTGTTCAGTCATTTCCAGAATCGAAATATTTCTTTGGATAATCTCAGCCGCGTTGTCAGATATATTTTTTGTCTGTCTGACTATTCCGTTCCTGTTGAAAGCACAATTCCAATTTTAGCCTCACTGCGCCATACTTTCTACTTATAAGTGTTCCGCATGCTCTAATGGTGAATGGGATATCTAGTAAATGATTTTAGAGGATTACTACCGCCTGCAGGTAGGTTACACCAGAATACGGAGAAATAATAACCGGACGACCGCTCGCTGCCTGTTCCTCAGCGCTAGCGCAACCTTGCGGTAGTAAACCTCGTTTTCGAACGCTGAATAGTATGTTGGTATTTGGTATAGTAGCACTACAGTTGCTGTCAACATACTGACAATGCCTGGTGTGTTCAGCATCGACGAATACACATACATAATTTTAAACTAAGGACAAGCCCACGTTCGTAGATCTTGAAAAGGCAATTGATAATGTTGACTGGGCCAAGCTATTTCAGATTCTGAAGGTGTTCGGGATAAGATACTGAAAATGAAAAATTATCTAAAATCTATATAAAAATGAATATGCAGTGATAAGAATCGAGGTATTTGTAAAAGAACCAGCAATCTGTAAGAGGGGGAGGCAAGGTTGCAGTCTGTCCTCGTCCTTTTCAAATTTATATAGAACAGGAAGTAAAGAAAATGAAAAAGGAAGTTGGGAAGGGAATCACAGTCAAGGGAGAGGAAATCAAAATTCTGAGATTGGCCGATGATATTGTTATTTTATCTGAGACTGCAGAAGATCTGGATTAATAGATGAATGGTATGGGCAGAGTCTTGGGTAAGGAGTATAAGATGAAAATAAGTAAGTTCAAAATAAAAGTAATGGCGTGGTGTCGAGCGAAGTCCGGTGATGCAGGAAATATTAGATCAGGTAATAAAGTTTTAAGGGAAGTAGAGGCATATTGTTCCTTGGTCAGTAAAATAACAGACGTAATGAGGACATAAAATGCAGACTAGCAAAAACAAGAAAAGCCTTTCTTAAGAAAATATTTTTTTCTCATTTCGAACATTGATATTGCACCCATAAGCGAATGTGCGTAATTAATGCATGAATTAAATGTTCAATTTTTCGCATATGAGAATAAAGCAGTAGGCTGGAAAAAGATTGCAGTCTAACAAAGCAACTGCCAGGCGCCGTTCAGACTGGAAAATAAATCCACAGAATACGTTTTAAGGCACGGACAGGATGTAGCTAGCCTGAGTGGTACGTCCAATTATGTTTTATGATACCGACGGGAAGTGAAAGCTTTCTATCCAATTCCCACGTGAATCCGCACGTCGGAATGCACTTGGCCCAGGAGAGTGAGTGAGATACGAATAATACCCGTCATCCCTTAGCAGAAAATGGAAGAACCCAAACTACCAAGAGCGCGAACGTCTCAGCCAATCACAAAATTGCAAATTTTAATGGCTTGTCATAGCGGGAATCTACAGTTAGTATTTCGCGATTTGGTGACCGAAGTAGTTGTGAAATATCGTGTCCTGACTTCCAAGTAATATTTAAGGATTTATCAGTGCAAATGTGTGGTTAATCAGTGGCTAAATAAGAAATTTTCAACTTTACATGGAAGAGTGGAATCGCCCAGGAAGTGAACCATCATGGCGGGAAGACGCCATGCTCTGACAGAAAATAGAGCCAGTGACGCGCGCCGTCGTATGAATTAACCTGTGATCGTTTCTCATAACGCAATGTAACACATAAATCGGACCAGAATTAGGAAGATTTTGAACACATTTTCTAAAATTCTAACCTACGGACACATGATAAATCGGTCCCAAGGGCAGGATTATTACGCCACATCCCTTCCACACGACTATTTTCGAAGTGGGAGGAGGACTGTTTACAAAAACGGAGACACCAAGGTGGTGAACCTCAGTCTCGTAGAGAACCTCAGTCTCAGTCTCAGTTTCGTGGTAAACCTCAGTCGCGTGGTAAACTTCAATCTCGTCGGAATTCTCAGTCTTGTGAAAATTCGCAGTCTTGTAAGAATCTTCATTGTCTTATACAGTAGTTGACATCCGAGTGAGTAAGGTATTTATTTGTGAGAGTAATATCTTAGCCGAAAATTAACACTTTGACAAACTTTTATTCAACTTTAGATTATGCCGATATAATCAGGCAATTAAATTAACAAATTACAATGGTAGTTATATTCTCAACACTTGCCATGAATGAATTTAAGGTGCTAAGACCGAGGTGAACAGTGAATCTCGTCGTAACACGTAGCTGCATATCATTTTCACTATTTCACGTGTAGCTTGTATATTTCGTGGAAAAGTCATATTTTGGAGGACGATTATTATAAAATTCTCCACATCATTGGGAACATTACATGTAATTTTTCCACACTCTCATAGAACTATTATTGCAAGTGAGATATTTGGGAGCAAAATTAGTCCAGCCAGTTACAGGGAGAAAAACTTTGTTTTCATAATTGGGATGCTGCCGTAGTAAGACCTTGAGTCCAGTGTCATGGTCAGAGAAGGTGAATAACCAATAATCCTTTACACAAACAATCTGAGAAGGGTGAGAGAGAGGCAACAGCAGGCAGGTAGCGGAGTCCAGACTTTCGACTTCACGTCAGGTGATCAATGCAGTGTCATTGAATATTCTTCGTAGGAGTGTTAAAATGCGAGTGTTAATATGAATATGGACGTGTTCAACGATATGGTAAAAATACATCAAGTTTGCGTGTGTGACCTCTTGGATAACATCAGCTTGAAGATGAAATACTAAGTCCATCATGACGGGGTCCGGAGGATGATCTGACCTGCCTCCAGCACAAATAAGGTAAATGAGCAAAATATAAACATGTAAACAAGGAAGGTTATGAACAGTCGATGATCAAAAATGTAGTTTAGAAGTTTAGATAGGACTGTAAATAATTCACGGATCGGATAGTAATTATAAAATTAGGATAATAATAATAATAATAATAATAATAATAATAAATAAGTGTTAGCGTGTGTTACTTGCGCAGTTTTCTTTTAACGTAAGTCATTTTGACATGTGAGAACCCTATTTTACTAAGAAATTTACATAAGGTGTAGTGCAGATTTTTAAAGTGATGATAATAATAATAGTTGTGGTAATGAGCGGTATTTTTGTTGACATTTTGATTTTGTGGATGCTGCCATGTTAATTTAAAATGTTTATTTTGCTATTAGCGCATTAGGTTTATTATTTCATGTTCTGTAATCATTATTCAAATGACCGTTTCCGGTAGCTCTCATAATTTGTATTTCGCGACGATGGTTGATACGCGAAGATTTAATTTCTTTATGTAACGTGGTTACACAGTTCGATAGCCGTGTTTTTGAGAGGCAATCTCGTTATTTCAGCTATTCAATTAGTGACAGGAAGCCATTGATCAGTTAGCTCTGATATTTCATAAGATGTGAAACGGTGGATGATCAAAGTAACGAGCAAAGTAATAGTAATATCCCTGATGTTCTGTGGTGAGAAATGGAAAATGTGATATTTGGACCATGTTATTAATAGTGTCGTATAAATGGATGCGTGAACGACACAGTTATTCGCCCGCCGGATACGAGCGAGGCCGTATTATGAGTTACTACGTCCAGAATATTGATGAATAAATAGAATTGAGAGATGAATTATTTAACCGAGAGTGTTAAATATGCGACGACATGTGTTATGTTTGTAGGCGGAAAGCCTGTAGTGCTTCAAATAGTTTCCAGGGGAAAAACATGCTCGGAAAATAGGCAATCGAGAGCCCGAGATAAGTTGTGCACAGAGCGACTGATCAATGCGTGTTTCGACAGTCAAGTCTAATCATTGATGACATGTAATGCGAATAATTATTGTCCGTAAAGATGGAATAAGGTCATGTCCAGACATTTTAGTCTGAGGTTAGAAGGTTGCCATCAAATTCACATAATTTTTGCTCCTTGGATCAGGGTAACATTTTATTCTTCTTCATTGCGCATATTAATTTTTTTAATTTTATTTGGCAGCGATCTTTGGGATCTAGATTTTTATTATGATATCATTTCTTTGTATATATTTTGTCACCGTATTATCTTAAATCTGATACGTGAATTGTGTTTGATTTAATGTCTGTAAATAGAATAGAATAGGTGTAGTCAGATTATTTTAATTTCAGTATTTCTTAGGAGCAGTGTTTCTCCATTGACATGTTCATTTATGTAAATAAGATTTCATGTGTTAGGGTAAGAGATCATCGATTAGTTCATAGTCAAAAATATAGTAGTGGGATGCTCATATAAAAGGCAGTCAGTAATCACCAAGTCTTAAAATCCACTACATTTCAGTTAGGCAAATGAAGCGATCTTTAATAAGCAGTTGTATCACAAGTGCCGTAAATGAATGACATAAATTAGATGGGATCTGCCTCCATCTAGAGTTGGTACCACACAAATATGCGTGCACAATGAAAATGCAGACAGCGGCAAACTAGGTAAAGTTAATGATGTAAAGGGATCGCTTTCATTTCAGATGTAACCCTGAGGCACTTGGCCTAATTAATTTAAGTATTTTTAAGAGTCCAGACTATCACAGCTAAGTAAATGAGGTTTAACAAATTAAATGAGTGGTGGTAGCACTCAGGTGTTCAGTTCAGTAAAAATTTCCTTGTTTTCAGCCACAAGCAGTTTAAACATGTGGCAAAGATTTATTATTATTATTTTTTTTTTTATTTTTTTTTTAACAGGACAAGTACAATGTTCATGGTTGTTTTCCTTTTCTCTCTTTTCGTTATTATTACACATGGTCAGTGTATTTTGTTATTATTTTAGAGTGGGGTGCTTCCCAAATGAATTTAAACATGAGTTAAATATTTGACAGAGTCAATGTTAATTGGATGGATTAATTAATCAATTAATTAATTACTGAATTTATTGTGAGATGACATTTTTAAGGTATTATAAATCATTCATTTAAATGAGACTATATTTCTGACCAGTGTTTAAGTGTGGTCACGTCATCGTCATGGAGACAGTGGTTCGATGTAATTCAGAACACTAAAATTTAATCGACATGCAGTTGAGAATTTATTAAGGCAGATAATTAATTTATTGTAATGCAGATCTTTCAATTGCTTTAAATTTTAAGTTTCATTTCACATTATTTCATTTTACACCAGTTTACTTTCATTTACATTTTGCAAATTTTGTTAAATAAACCATTTTATTTATTTCAATTTTAATTCAGTCTTTGGGTACCGTTATTTAATAGTTTAGTTTACCCCATCTTTCATTTCCTCACCCCCCGATCGACGTGTGGCCCATCAACCCGAGGGATCGAAGGACGCACCACCCTTGAGGAAGAAGAGTCTACATGCGGCGGTGGGTATTTTTTTAAATGTCATTATTTTCAGGAGCAGCCGGCGCACGTATCAAGAAAGAAGACCATCGCATTTGGGTGCCTTTAAAAAGGGCACAATATATTAATTAGAAAGATGATTTTGAAGACATTCGTCTGGAGAGTGGCATTGTATGCAAGTAAACGTTGGACGATAACTAGCTCAGAAAGAAAGAGGATAGAAGCTTTTGAAATATGGTGTGACAGCAGAATGAGGAAGGTGAAATGGATAGATATAATCACCAGTGAAGAAATTTTGAGAGGAGATCAATGCGGCTAAATTTGACCGGAAGAACGTGTAGAATCATAGGACACATCTTAAGACACTCAGGACTTGTGCAGCGTGTTTTTGAGGGAAGTGTGGGCGGTAAGAATGGTAGGGGTAGACCAAGGTATGAACATGAGAAACAGATTAGACCAGATGTAGGATGCATCAGTTACGTAGAACCGGGCGAGTTGGCCGTGCGCGTAGAGGCACGCGGCTGTGAGCTTGCATCCGGGAGATAGTAGGTTCGAATCCCACTATCGGCAGCCCTGAAGATGGTTTTCCGTGGTTTCCCATTTTCACACCAGGCAAATGCTGGGGCTGTACCTTAACTAAGGCCACGGCCGCTTCCTTCCCACTCCTAGCCCTTTCCTGCCCCATCGTCGCCGTAAGACCTATCTGTGTCGGTGCGACGTAAAACAACTAGCAAAAAAAAGTTACGTAGAAATGAAAAGTTTAGCACAGGATAGGGTAGCATGGACAGCTGAATAAAACCACGCTATGGACAGATAACTCAAACAACAACAACAACAACAAAGTTATCTATGGAAAACCTGGTGGGAATAGAAGAGAAGCTGGCAGACTATATGCTCAGGAGTTTACAAGTAGCCACCTGCCTTATATACACGTATTTCACCAAACAAAATTGCAAATAAAAGCCAATGGATCGCTCAAAGTACATGCCACATACAAGCAACACTTTGGTGTAGTAAGATGGCTGCTCTTTTCTCACATCCGAAATTAAGCACGTTATAGCGCTCCTTTGTAAACAAGTGAATAGGCAACCCACTCTCCATTGGTGCACGGAACACACTTACACGTAGAAAGTACAGACCTGTAGGACAACCTAGTATATTATAAAGGTTTTAATAGTAATGTTTATATAAATTCACTTAAATTTGCTCTTATTTTAGCTTCAAACCAATATGATCTTCTGTTTTATCCCGTAGAAGTATCAAATTTTACCGATTCGATTACGTGGCCTACTCGTTTTCCTCAGTAAAATTTGGATTTTTTACTAAAAATGGTGCAAATGAAAATTGAAATGAAAAAAAACTGTACAATTTTGAACTTGTCCATAATGTCTAATAACTATAGACAGCAGACCTTCCATGAACTGAAATGTAGCAACCGTAACTTGTACAGTATGACAACTAGATCTCCGAAGTGATAGTGGTGATTATTGTTTTAAGAGAAAGTACAACTATTCAAACATCCTCTACATAACACTAATGAGAGGGAAAAATGGAAGGTATCCGACAGTTCGAAAAATGAACGCATCGACAAAAGAATGACAAGGACCACAAAGGGCATGAAAATGAATGACTCCATAGGCCTCGGAAACCTAATACCATCGGGGTGGAACAAGAGTTGACCAAGGGAGGTCACATAGGATAGATGAAAGTGAGGAGACTGGCATAGGTTAGTGGAAGCAATGCCAGTACTGAGATAAGGGGC